>NW_005841904.1:2494345-2527081 GCF_000455745.1 Alligator sinensis
AGCAATCAAGGGGGCTCAGGGAGTGTCCAGGGGAAGAGGCCAGCAGGGGTCTCCCCATGGCCCCTTCCCCCCTCCTTTAGCCCCCTGCCCCCACACACTTACCAGCATGGAGCCAGGTTCAGCTCCCTGCGGCTGACATGCTGCCTGCCGTGCATGGGCAGGCAGTGTGCTTCAGCACCGGCGTGAGGGCCAACCATAGAGATGCTTTGACTGGCTACCAGAGTGTCTCTGTCGAGGACCCAAGCCTCCGGTTGGTTTTTTCCCCCAGGTTATTTTTTGACCCCTGGATATCCCCCCTAATTTTGTCCCCATGCTGCAAATTTGCAGTGGGGGAAACATTTTTTTGTTCCCACACATGCTTCTTGCAATATCTCAAAGCCCTTTGAGACGCTGCAAGACGCATGAGCCCATGATTTCTCATGACAAGGTCTGAAGTGAGGAAACATGAATGTTCTGAATGTAATAGGTTCTTCCTGTGATTTCATAGCTTTCTCAGATACCACTCTAATGCAGACCAGTCTCTCAACTTACACATTCAGTGATAAGCATAATATGACAGCTGCAAATGTTTAAAACTACTGCCATGATCCAGAACTGGGAAAGATGTGTTTAAATAAAGGCATTTTCATTCCATTTAGAGTAGATTTGGCTCTGTGAAAAGTATGGAGTTTTTCAGTGGAATGTAATACATCAATAATTTCAAGCTCTAGGGAATTTTAAAAGTGAATTAGTTTACAGCACAAGCAGAATTGTTAGGTTTGAATTCCTCTCATCTTTTTCTCAAACTTCTCATCACCACATTGATCGGTATTTCTACATGTTATAGCACTTCAGGTCTGCTTGGTCTGGAAACAGTTGCAGGTGCTTCTCACTTAACGTCGTCCTGGTTAATGTTGTTTCATTATTACTTCGCTGATCTAATAGAGAACATACTTGTTTAAAGTCACGCAATGTTCGGTTATAATGTTTTTTTGGCCGCCACCTGCTAGTAGGTAACTACTGTGATATAATTGGATTCGCTTAACATCATTTCACTTAAAGTCACATTTTTCAAGAATGTAACTATGACATTAAGCAAGGAGTAGCTGTATAAGCAAAATGCTTCACAAAAAGGTGCAGTAGCTGTAAGAGGCACTATGAGTTTCATCAGCATAAAGTTGCAGCATCTGATGTTACTGTGCTTCAGATTACAATTTTTTTTTAATATTTCAATTAATAGATGGATAATTTTAAGTCAATAAGTCTAAATTCCATGCACTACCACTCTTACACACTTTGGTTACATTCTCCCAAAGAAAAATGTCATGTAAATAATCTCAGTTTGGACAAAGGACATCAACTATGCAGGAGGGTTACATTTTCAGGCATCTTAGATCTCATGCCCTTGTTTTCACGTTTTTGCATCCATTGAATCAAATTAAGCAAAGTACATGGATTTTTATGCTCACAGTTTATTGAAGGTAAACAAAACTCGTCCTAAACCTGCTGCTAGCGATAAAGGTTAATTGAAATGCCTGACCCATATACTTGCTGGAAAAACTTGTTATTTTGAAAAGTAGGTTTACAGTGCCAGATTATGACATGCTGAGGCCCTAAACTATGTCCAGTTTAAGAGACCCCATATGATAAAAAATAATCCAATGTATGTATATTTTTGTCATGTTAGAATGAAAATGTCCATATTTAGAGATTCATTTTCCCATATCTCCTTTATTTATGAACTGATTATTATAAAACTTGATGTTGAGTCAGGTTTTTTTTTCTAATTTAGAGGCCCCTCATATTGTGAGGCCCTAAACTATAGCTTAAGTAGTTTAAGCCTAAATCTGGCACTGGAGGCTTATATGACTTTACACAATCCATCCAGTGATCAGTTGCACTAGTCTTCATGATATGCACCATTTTAGCTGCTTCTTCCTCATTTCCAGGAGACAAAGGTTGATCCTGGAGCTTTACCCTCCAGTTGGGATGGTGAGCACTTCTCTTTTACAAGCTTGTCCATCTGTTGGAGAAAACAAGCCTGTTCCATCTGCTGGAGAAAGGATTATAAATAGTGACAAGACTCATCCCATTATGTTCACAACAATGCAAATACCCTCCTCAGAACACCCAGGTCCTGAATAACATATCTTTCTAGAACAATAAATCCTCGGGAGACAGGGGAGCGGGGAAAGATAGAGAAGGCATCTCCTATCCTCTTCCCTAAAAGATTCAACTAGCAATGATCATGCCCCAGTGCAACTTCACAGTCTAAAATACTGCCGCTGTGCAAGTTAAACTGGAGGCAGACCCATTATTAGCTGCAACATCTAACAATAGAAATTGTTGAATGGCAAGCCTACTTCTTGTTTCTATCTAATTGTCTTCTAGGCTGCAAATTGAATAAACTATATTAGGGCTGTCCAGAAGGCCCATAGGCCACACCTGGCCTATGAAGGATTAATATGTGGCCTGTGGGCTCCCACCCTGACACCACTCCTGCCATTGCTTCTGCCCTTGCTGCTGAGTTGAATGGAGTTTCTGGTGCATGGTGGAAGGGGGCCCAGTACGCTCACTGCCCATGCAATGCCAAGGCGGGGCGGGGGGTGGGGAAGGGGACAGGGGACGGAGATCTTGTGCTGTATGTTTAGCAGTGATGGCAGGAGGGCCTATAGCCCATGTGGCAGGGGCAAAGGTAGGGGTGCAGGAAGTCTACATGGTGTGTGGCATGCAGCCTGTGTGATGTGTGGACCAGAGCCTGAGACTGGTGAGGCAGGTGCCGTTTGTAGTCTACAGGAATAATCTGTTCACTGACTTCTGCCACATTTCTATCCCTTCATTACCTTCCAGCATACCAGAAGCCTAGCACAAAAACCATTTTGGAAAATAAGAAAGTTTGGGAATTTAAAACATCCTATAGGACCCATTCTGGCTCATTATTTTGTCTTCCGGATAGTACAACTATCTTAGCTATTAATGATATCTAGTCTCCTCCCACTAGAAAAAGAATATCTGTCTTAATTATGTCTCTCCTCCTCTCTCTCAAAAACATACATAGAAGTAAAATGACCTGAGAGATAATATTTCTATATTTGAGGTGTTAAACATATTTTCCTTCTGTGCAATGTGTCTATGCTTCACCTGCATGCATATGTCATTAAGCTACATGAGGAAAACCACTTAGAGTTTTGAAATACTGAATAAAAACATATCAAGTTTTTAATATTGTTGAAATATTGTCTAGGACGTTCCATTTATATGTAGTTCCATTTAGTTGGAATGACATTTTCAGGCTGCCATCCCATTAATGCGTTTAGCCTTATGCTGGGTGTTATGCTTTCAGAGTAGCTATGGTTCCAAAGTTTGAGCCCTATCCCAGACTGCTACCAGTCTGTCCAGTACTAAATATGTATCTGGCCATTCAAACTGTGGAATCAAAGGCAGCCAGACATAATACTAGCTACATCACTCCCTAGAATACTGTTGTCTACAGAAACTGGCCCTAACTGTACAAGACTGATGGGCCATTCAGCTTTGATTTTGAAAACTAGTTAATGTTTGCTACTTAGTTAGCATAGAATTAGTATACACCAGGATGGTATCCAAGCCTACCTTAAATATCTACAGAGCAAGATTACAACCCACAGTATAGACCTAAAGATATTATTGAACTTATACACTTCAACCTCACACACAACAACTTCACTTTCAATAACTGACACTTTCTTCAGACCACAGGCACAGCTATGGGCACCAAAATGGTCCAACAATATGCCAACCTTTTTATGCCCCATCTGCGAGAAGAATTTCTCAAGAACTGCACCACAAAACCTATGCTATACCTAAGATATATAGATGACATCTTCATCATTTGGACAAAAACCTGCAATCTCTGATTGATTTCCATCACAAATTCAGTCATCATCACTCCTCCATCAGACTATCTCTTGAATACTCCAGTACCAACATTTCCTTTTTAGACGCTATGATCAATATCCAGAATGGTAAAATACAAACCACCATATACAATAAATCCACAGACCAACATACATATCTACACAGAACCAGCAATCACCCTAAACACACCAAGAAAGCTGTAATATGCAGCCATGCCAACTGATATCACCTAATTGACACTAAACAGAATACCTGTGATCACCACCTCGCAAATCTCAAAAGGGCTTTCACCCAACAAGGACACTCCTCCAGAGATAGATCACACTTCTCAAAGTGCCATGCAGATACTATGTGAAGAATTGCTGCAATACAAAAAGAAAATCCCCACATTGAGCCTGGCTACGAGCAGCCAGGGCTGCTCTGACTGAGCTCAGCGTGCTGGGGAGGGGCTGGCTGGGGCACAAGGGTGCTTCAGCATGGGGCTAGATGGCAGGAAGCTCCCACACTGAAGCACCCTTGTGCCCTAGCCAGCCAGGCAACATCTACACATGTACTACTGTGCATGAAAAAACTCCAGACAAGGCTAGTACTTGTAAATAGTACTTGTAGTAGTAGTACTTATACCATTATTGTATCAATGTTGTAAATACAAGTACTAGCCTGCTCCAGAGTTTATTAGTTTCATGAGCCCTAATAGGGGTGCAACATGTAGACATGGAGGCATTTACTGCAGAGCTAATTAGGCAGCTCCACAGCAAATGTCTTGTGTAGATACACCTCGGGTGTTGCCAATTTCTTCATTTTACTCTTGTGCTTGGTCATAATCCTGCAGGGTGAGGCATTTATTCTGTTGTATTAGCTATTTCCTTTTACAATATTGATACTATTCCTCATAGAGGAATACCTTGCTTGGAGACCTTCACACAGATTAACACTAAACGTAGTCTGTTTTGGGTCCTCAGCTGTTAAGAGTACTTAAAACATGAATGATTTCACTTTAAGATTCATTAAATAGTGCTAAGTGCCCTTTAGGCATCTTAAAGTTATGTCAATTCAGGCCAGGATTATCTTCAAGCTGGGCTACCAAGCTTGAGTTAAAATTAACTTCTGAGTTTACCTGAGATAAAGCCAACAATTTGCAGTCTTCCAGTATCCCAGAAGGCACTGCTCCCAGGTAGACTAGCTATCATCCAGGACTTTGACCCTTCACTGACAGCTGGGAACAGAGAGGAAAGAGATGAGTGGGGAGGGAGAGAAAAGAGGTGAGGAGGGGTAGGGGAGCCTGGGGCGGAGGCATGGGGAAAGAGGAGTGAGTGAGTGGATGGGCAACTATTGGGCTGCTGCTCCCTCTTACCCCCAAATCACCCTCTCTCCACATGCAGGTCACTACCCTGTCACCCCAATTTCCATCCCCACCCAACAACTTTGCATAGCTCTGGCACAGATGGCAATAATAAAACATGGCTTTATTCTAGCAATCATTATGAACACAGCATTTTTCACATGCCTAACATATTGTTTGGGTTCACCATGTTGAGATCCATATATCAACTATATATAAGCTTGTGAGTATATAAGTAATAAGCTTGTAACTGATGATTCAAAATTCACCTAATTAAATTAGCTTCTTTTTCAGCCATAGATCATTTCCAAGGAGATTGCCATTTTTTCATTATTTGAAATTAGTCAATGTTTTTTTTCCAACTTTCCTTTTAGAGAGCAATCAGGACAAGTTCTCTATGAATATACAATATTTGAAGTTTGGGCTGTGGTGTTTGGTTATGTAGCCACATTGTTGCATTGCTGGATGAGCACACAAGTACTTCCAGGAGCTCAAACACTGGCACGTGTAAATATTAAATCTGGTTTATTTTGTGCCAACAAAACTCTGTTGGCTCAAATGTTTATGAAAAGCATATACCAAAGGAATAGAGGACATTCATTATAAAGCTGGAAGAAAGTTTATGTCTTTACTTGCTTGCCTCGTCATCCTTTAAAGCCACAGGAAAAGTTACCTCTCTGTCACAAGCTGCTTTAGATGCAACAGAATCCATTTTAAATGTCTAGAAACAATTTTAAAAGTTACAGTGAAAGAGTTAGAATAATATATCAATTATCTCAGTTTGGGCATTTCTTGGGAATTGATCAGTATTTGGAAATTGCTGGAATTGTGCCAATACCCTGTGCCAAAGTCACTATCCTTACTGAGTCAAAAACTTGAAGTCCTTATTCAGTTACATCTTAGGAATTTTGCATGTTTAAAGACTGCAGAATTTTGCTTATAACACACTCATTATTTTATGACGTAGGTAGTATGACTGTTTTATAGGTGAGAGAATTACATTTGTCGCATAGAGAACATTTCTATGGAAAAATGCCCTGTACACTTATTTGTTAATCAAATGATTCAGATCATATTTCAAAATTCCATTGAACATATTGTATGTTCTGCAAGTGCTGTTGGAAAAGTTGAAAGGACCTAACTGAGCAAAGCTTTCTCAAAAGCTTTTCTTGCTGTCTAAAATAGGGCTGTATCTGCACTGCTTGCCATTTCACTCCAGTAAAGGGTACAGAGGTAGTTTTTTAGCGGAAAAACATAAGCACAGTAATTTCCTCTCTACCTGCTCCCCCCTCATTATTCCTTATTAGCAGCTCATTCACAACAGCCTTAATTAATTAATGTTCTCTTCCTTTAGCAATGTTGCACAACTCTCTCCCCTTTTCCTTTTTACACAGTTTGGGAGGAGCGTTATCAGTTACAGCTGTCTTTTTGGAGAAAGAAAATCCAACTTCATTCTCATTTTGCAGGAGCTTTTTCATGCCAGAACTTTTTAAGTATTTGCTAAGAAAAAGAAATTTCACTGCGTAATGTTTCAAATGGTTTTATCATCTGCCAAAGAATTCAAGACTATGCAAAATGAAGACATTCACAGGAAATAATAAAATACTATTGCTGGATATAATTAAAAATATATTTCCAACACTTGTCAAGAAAGTGTAGATTGTGGCTTTTTTGCTTTGTGTCACAATCTTTTCTTATCCAAGGGTGACCTTTAACAATGTTTTTCAAGAGCTTTCATTCAGGAGGAGTATTTTGTAATTGGTGACTATACCATCTTTCTCTTGATCAGTATCTGAAGCCAGTGGGTTGAACAGAATTTCAATTTAATCATCACAGAGCTCTGAACCTAGGGGTCAAGTCAGCAATGCTAGAGCTGGTGAACAGGTAGCCACCGAAAGGTGTATGCTGCCATTCTTGGCCCAGGAACCTCAAGTAGGTAAGTACAGCCTTTACTAAGGGGGCATGTGAGAACACAGCTCAGCTGATCATGGGCATTAACTGCCCTATTAAAAACTAGGAGAAACCATGGAGCCACATAATTTGAGTTCACTGTTCTTTTGGCTCCTTTCTTCTGAGTGAAAAGGACTACAGAAACTACCTTTCCCACTTGTATACAGAGAAGGTCACATTGACAAATGTACAAGTTTCTGTCCCTTTACCTAGTTCTGTGGCCAATGGAAAAGAAGCTGGATAAATTACCTAAGCAGTCTGCCCCCCCTGCTTAAGTGGGCAGTAGACACTCTGATGAAGCAGACCCCTCTAAGGAAGCAGGGGTCTACATTTCAAAGTGGACAACAGGCACCTTGTAAACAGTGCCACCATACCAGAAACATGATAAAACCTGTGAAAACTGGGTACACAATGAACTAACAGACAAACTTCCTAAGGGGCAAAGGACATGCCATTGTCAAGCCAACCAAGGGGGAAGAAGAGGTGCAGATCACCCATAAAAAAAGCAACCAACAATAAAACAAGGGATTTCTACCCATCTGCCAAGAACTGCAGGCCCCAGAAAACTTCTAAACACCTGGCTGCAGGGACTATATAAGACTTATGCAAAGTTTCTGATGTGTCTTAACTTAAGTAGTTTTCTATTGTTTCTTCATCTCATTTTGTTGTCTTAGACAAAGTTTTCTGTTGTTTCTTTGTCTTATGCCTAAAATTGTAAATTGCTATACTCAAACACTCTCTTCAGAGAACAGAGTATTCTTGCCCAAGTCATGTTCATGACTGCAGTGCCACTACATAAATTCTAACACTATGGCTAGATAACAGTCACCCTCTCCATATTGACCCCAGTGGCAATATGGCCAGGTATTCAAAGCCCACTACTTACCCAGCCAAGAGCCATCTGCCTCTACAAAGCTAACTAAAGTAAAAATCTAGTAAAAACTTGTGAAGGACTCAATATTTATGAGTAATAGCAGAGCACCTTGGCATGCTTGTAACCACAGCAGTATGACCACAGACAAGCCTAGACAGGAAGACAGATCCTCTTGTGGTTAGCCCAGATGTCTAGTAGAACCAATAGGAGATAGGAGACAGGAAGAGAGCTAAGTGATACTTGGTCAGTTAAAGAAAAGAGAAAATTAGGGTATAGGTTAGGCTAAAATAATAGCTGGCATCCCCTTTCATGTTGCCAAGGAGATAGGAGCAAAGGCAAGAAGACTAAAATGGATCTCCTGGATCAGTGACTCTTGATTCCGCAGGCAGCCACATTATATAATCTATTTTTAAAGGGATCAGACTTCACCTGAAAATTGACTAAGGTTGCTTGCCCTTGATAGTTTTATTGGAAAACTACTCCAGAATCTCACTGCTTTGATAATTAGAAACTTTCTTCTAATGTTCAGACTAAGCTTATTCCTGGACAGTTTACACTCATGTAGCAAAACCCCGTTTTTCTTTTTTTTATTTAAAAATACATTCCCTCCCCTTCCCCTAATCATTTCTGACTTTCTCTCTGCCCTCTCTACCCCTTATAAGTGATTACAAGTAATACTAGGTAAGCTAAGTTCTTGTATACTATTATTTGTAATAAGCCCCATTTTATATTGTAAATAGTGTTCTGTTATGTTTGTATTGATTTTTACTGTTTTATATTGTATTACTATCATTTTTGCATTGATTATTGTTTTATATTGAATCTATATAATTTAGGCCTATGTCCATAAAGTAATGTCAAGTAATGTTATCTTGTGCCCCCTGATGTTGTAACCTATGACTCATACCTACCCCTCCTATGTAAATTGGTTCCTGAATGAATGGGGATGCATGAGAGTGCTTGAGAGACAATGGCAGTAGGTCTAAAAATAGCTCCCTCTGAATGACCGAACCATCAACTCGATGACCCAACCATCACCCTGCATTGACCCTCCCTGGCTCAAGATTTGGAAGACAAAGACTGCTGCAGAAACCAGCCAACCCACCCTTGTGCCAAGGCTGCACATGCTCAGTATGAACATCTGGAACCCTCTGGAACAGGACTGACTTTGCCTGGACATGCCCTCTCCATAGGAGATCACAGGTAGTCTTCCCCATAAAAAGGGGTAATGAAGACTGACTCCTTGAGACGCCATCTTCACCTGGACCAGACCTGCTCCACGTCACACTGCCTATCAATCCAGAGGCCCTGCCAGCAACCCCCCTCTGGACAACACCTGCTAGAGAAAGACCCCAACTGACCATCAAAGACCCCTTCCCAGTCTGGATAGGTAGCTATCACCCCCACCCTCTCTTCAAGCAAGGACTTGGACTCTGTTTTTCTTCCCCCACCTGGACTCCAACCCTTCCACTGAGTCTCCTTCTCCTACTACCATTGTGTGAGGGTGTGTAGGAACCAAGCTGTACAGTACAGCATTCATTTAATAAAACTGTTATTTGGAACCCTGAGTTGGGTTTTGCTGTAGTACGGTTCCAGCCCTGCTCCAATCTCTGCTCCTCACCCCTCTAATTCTTTCTTATTTCTCCCCTCCTGCTTCTGGCTCACCACCACCTCCAACACCTGTCCCATGCTCCTGTGGCTCCAGCCATCCTGAGCTCCTCTTTGCCTCCAAACCCCTGTTTCTTTGCTATTGTCTCATCCCCACTGCCTTTTCCCCTGATCTCTGCCACTGTTATTGCCTTGTCCCCACTGCCTTTTCTCCTGATCTCTGCCACTGCTATTGCCTTATCCCACTGCCGTTTCCCCTGATCTCTGCCACTTGCTCTTTAGTTACCAAGCACCCCAAGCATAGGTACCACAGGCACCAACACACACATACTGTCACCTGAGTCAATGTTTAACCTGTGTGTATATGTGTATGTATGTGTGTATTGTGTATGATTTTAAATTGTTATCATTAAAGAATGTATGTGCTTGAATTAGTGGTAGCTATGCATGTGCCTAGGCTAGTAATCTTGGATGTGTATGTGCTTGAGTTGGTAGTGCGTGTGTGTGCATGCCTGGTGGGGGTGTATGCACCTAGTGTGTGTGCATACACCTAATGTATATGTATGCACCTAATTGATTTTTGTATGCGTGCATGTGCAATTGTATACCATGCCCTCCTATCTAACAGCACAATATTGAGATCATGAGCGTTGGTCTAACCACACAGGGCAACACTCATTTGTTCTTGTCTGACATTTTTTGCTTTTTAAATGAGTTTTGAATAGGAGATGAGGAGACTTAGAAATACATTAAAGATTATCAGAAGGAGTTTTAATATGAAAAGAACAGAACAAATATCATCAACATCCTTCAATTGGCTCTCTGCTTCACAATATGTCTTCTTCTAAAATACAATGCCCATGGTAATCTAAAAGTAAAAACTTTCACACATGTTTCTCTTTCGTCCGTTTTGGGTACTTTGTAATTTAAGATTATGGTTAAGAACTATTGTTAAATGTAAATAATAACCTTTTTATAAAACCACCAGCATTTTATTTTAAATGGAAATACAGGTGCAAATCACCAGCAGTGAGGAATAAAGGAACAAACTAGATAGTTTTCTACACAAATTTGGTTTTATAAACTTAAGTCACTTTTAGCTTCAATATGCATCTATCTAAACATTTGTATTTCTTAATAGTACAAGCCAGTGAGTAAAGGCTGAGCCCTTTGCCAATCTACCTGGGCCATAATGGGAGTGACTCAAGAAATCCCACAGTTTTTGCATCTCTATCCCAAGCTGAAATTAGCAGGTTGGAGCCAATAGGAGTTACTCTGTGGGGTGGTTTCTATAAGGTCCTGCCATTACAAAAGGAATGGCACCAGGAGAACATCCTATATCCACCACCAGTTACATGATGGTATTAAAGCCTTCAAATCTGAATTTCAGTTGCCTCACATTTAGTTGGCCTGCTTATTGATTGGTCTTCAGAGGAAAGCAAAAAGCAAGATGACAAACTCTCTCTGCGCCAGTGTCTTATTCTCCCTGACCACCATGCTCCTCTCTATTCCACCTCTCTTAACTTCTCCTCTGTCCCCATTTACACTCCTCCTCTTTCTGATTCCATCTTTATCAAACTCCTCCACTCACTCAAATGCTCTTTTTTTCTTCAGAAACAAATAATGGCAGTTGCTGGGAAGGTGAAGAAACTAAGATATCAAATTTCTAAGTATGTTAAATGAGAACCGTTAGAAGACACAAGTAGAAAGATGGAGCTGGGAACATGCAGTTTGGGAACATGATGTAGTTTGGGAATATGAAAAGATGGTATGAGGACAGGATACAACAGAGGTGAGCAAAATACAGCCCACGGGCCAGATCCAGCCAAGGAATTTTGTCCAGTCCATGGTGGGATCTTTGGCCCGGCCCAACCCAGTTGCAGGGGGCAGCCTGGGCCATGGCCCATGTGGCCAGTCCTACCACCCCCAGGTGTGCAGTGGAGTTGGGGTTGCAGCGCAGCACCTGGACTTACTTCCTAGCGGTGGCAGCTCCTTCTGGCTGTCACTGCCAGTCTCCACCACTGCTGCTGGACCTGGCCCCACTGCCCAGGCTCCAGCCCCTCATTGTCACAACCCCATGATCCTAGGGTCTCTATAGAAACCAGTCAGGACCCCCATGGGCAAGGCACATGGCCAGGTGGATGGGATAGGGCTGTGGCTGGGTGGGGAGCAGTATCCAGGAGCAAGATGGGCAGGCGGGGTTCAAATCAGAATCAAGTGGCAATGAAAGTGCAGGGCCAGTGCCAGGGTCCAGGGCACAGCCACAATCCACTCCCTGCACACCCCTGTGATAAGTACTGGTTCTGCAGGCAGGGGCATGCAGGGAGCGGATTGTGGTTCTGCCCCGAGCCATAGCCCTGTGCTGTCCCCTCCCCAAGATCCTGGCCCTGGCCACCCAGCCCAATCCCAGCCACTGCTTCTCGCCTGCCTGCCTACAGCTCCATTTCATCTGCCTGGCTGCACTCCCTGCCAGTGAAGGTCTCAGCCCGTCTCCATGGAGACCCCGGGATTCACAGGGTGGTGACAGCACAGGGCTGGGGCCTGGGGCAGAACTACAATCCACTCCCTGCACACCCCTGCCCGCGGAACCAGTGCCCAGCACGGGGGCATGCAGGGAGCAGAATGCGACTCTGCCCCAGGTCCCAGCCACATGCTGTCACAGCCCCAAGACCCTGATGGGAGCTCAGACTGCACCCGCCCACCCCTAGATGCTTCTCCTCACCCACCTGTGGCCCCATCCCATCCACCCTGCTGTGCACAGGGTAGAGCAACTAAGGGAGTTTTGGTAAGCTGTTGCAAGTGAGGGGTTCAGGGAGGTGCTGGCTTCCTAAGTGGGCCTCCCGCTCAAATAACTGCCCACCCCTGGATATAACATGGAATTATGAAGATGAGTACTGAAGGCAACAAACCAAATTAAGGACTACAAAAAGATGGGAGGATGAAGTATAGAAGAATATTAATACATGAAATATTAATGAAAGAAAGATAGTGGAATGAGCAAAAGAAATTAATGGACTTCTCAGTATACATTGTCTAAATAGTTAATGCCTGGATGAAAATGAAAAAAACCAGCAGTAAGTAAGGAAAATACAAAAGATGATCAATTGCTATTCTTTTCTGGCAAAACACACTATGTGTAAACAGTCTTACTGTAAATCAGTTTCCATGCCCTTCCAATTCCAGCATTTGGGTGGAATTTATTATTTCATTTGTTGAATTTACAAGTCAAACAGATTTATATTGTTTGAAGAGTATTTTCAATAATGCTAAGAGATTATCATAAGGTTGCCATATGTGAATATCAGCAATAAGTTTAGCTTGGAAAAAGACGTAACTCCATTTGATGGAGATGTACAGAATGCCAAAAATGAATTTCCTGACTGAATGAAGGAAATAACTGCCACCCTGTCTTTCGTGTGATCCACTTCAGATATGTGCTGGAAATACTGGTGAGTCTAATGCACATGAAAGGGGAAGAGAAAAAAGACATTCACGGCTGAATAAAACAGGAATGACGATGGTGTTTCTCAATAATTTCTTGCCATATATAGTTTGGCATTAAGGGTAAAAAGGCATTGAGGCATAGGATTGGAGTTTAACCATGATATTTCTTGAACCTTAAAACAGACACGACAATATTTACATACACTTATTTACATATTTACAGACACTTAATTTTACAACATGCGGTAAAGACCACATTCCAAGGATGGCACAAAGGTGGCCAGAAAATACTGGCAACATTGGGATACAGCCAGCCACCTATTCACCATGCTCCACTGATGAGCTTCTAAAAACTAGAGGGCACTTGTTAGTTTTCTGCCTACCTTGTGTAGTTTCACATAACTTTGTCTCAAATGTGGGTTTGCAGAATGCAAGCAATTCAGACTTAGTTCTGCTGATCAAAAGCTGTTCCAGTTAAGGTCCTTTTTGGCTCAATCCCTTACCTGAAATGTAGCATTTTTTAGATTTAATTCTACCTATATATTATTAGTTATGAATAAATAAGACACTGAAAACCAGAGGCGAACTTGGACACTCTCCAACAAAGCCGTTAAGTCCAAATCCTGGTGATAAAACATCTAGTCTTTGTCATTCTGTTGATACTTGCGTGAGCATACGTACACACAGAGACATAGAGACTGAGATCTGACTTTGAATCAGTAAAATTCTGTTGAACAGATGGAAGACAACAACTCACTAAATCTGTCATTACACATCATATTAGTTAGTTGCTAAGTCATACAGCAATAAACTGAAGAAAACACAGATTTTAGTTTGATTACTCAATCATTTGAGCATCCAGGCCTCTGTAATAAGTTTCAAAGATTAGCTATTTAACTATTTTCAGGAGGTAGCTAGCTACTGCACAATCCACAAGGAAATGATGGTGTGCAAATGGATATCCTACGCTATAGACTGTCACTAGTGCCTTTAATTCCCTATGACATATTTGAAATTGGTTTTCTGTACCATGGTCAAAGGCAGGAATTTAATATACAAAATCAGTTCTTTTATATGATCAATGCAAATATTTTGTAAGAATGGATTAATTCCAAAATTGTTGTTGCTTACCCATTTACTCAAATTAATGGGGAAATATATATATATTCTGAACCAATTCATCTCATGATAAAGAACTAAAAATATCCCAGTGTACCCTAATTAAAGTAAACCACAGCAGAGGGTACAATCTAAAATTGTCACATGCTGGCTGCTGATGGACTTATGTGGACATTCACAAACAATTATGAGAGTGCTTCTAGACAAAGTAGCCAGAAGTGACTGGGTTGCTGCTAGTCATATCTCTGCATTCAAGTTGATAAGAACCACTTGGAGAGGACATCCACCCACATCATGTCAGCCACAAAACCATCACAGTGGAAAAAAAAAACCTTACTGAAAGCAAAAGCCTGGGGTTGTCCAAAGATAGACTGTTATTTGAGGAACTGAGATCTTATCTTTGAAAAAAATCCACATCCCTCTATTCCAACACAGAGGCCCCTAGACACCATGAGATTTCTTACAGTCAGACATTTCCCTCATACTCCAAATAGTGTGAGGGTGAAAATGGGGAGAACTTTCCACTCTGCTCTGCCTTCTGGACAGGACATTTTAGAAAATAGTTTGATGCTGTTTCTCACTTGAATCAGAAAAATCACATTATTCAAATGAGGTTAAATTATTTGATAAGCACTTACGTACTAAGCTAACTGTGAAAATTTAACAGGTACCAATGTCTACTGCAATAACTGTCTACTGCAATAACTCATTACAATATCTCATTATTCTATTCTGATGTCTTTTACTACATGTCTTTTGAAGCCATCTTACTAAGTTTAATATTTTCTGTTCAGGGCATGGGAGGTGAATATAACCCAGGAAACTTTAGACTTTACATTTGGATGCTGATCTTGCTGGGATCCTTTGACCCTAGCTGACATCCTCCCCTGGGGCAGGGGGCTGGACCCGATGATCTTGCGAGGTCCCTTCCAGCCCAAATGTCTATGTCTATGAAATCTATGACTTTCATTTGCTTAAGCTTACATGACTGCCCTGCCCCTCTCAACCCATCAAACAGATAGTCATTCATTTTTCCTCCATTTTGTTTTATATCCACATAGTGGTAAAAATTTCTAGAGCTACAAATTGTCACAACCCAAGGGTGTGATTTTTGTTTTGTGAGTTCTTCGGCACTGCTAAATTGTTCCCACTAAATTGCAGCTTCTTTGCACGGTGGAGTTTTCTGCTGCAGAGGAAAACCCCGGTGCAAAAGAATTCCCGCCACCAGTAGCTTTCTTTGCAGGGTGCATTTCTTTGTTGCAGCACAGAAATGCACTTTGCAAAGAGTTCCCGCCATTTGTATTATAATTCGAGCCCCATTATTGGCTTGCGTGAAATTATTCACACGTGGCAGCTAGTGATTGGCTTGCTAGCCGTATAAAAAGCTTGAGTGGCTAAGCGCTGCGGAGCCTATCGGACCCAGCGCATTTCAAGCAGGCAACAGGGGTCTGATCAGCCTCTAGCCTCTCCCCATCACCGAGCGCAATCCTCAACGTATCCCTCTTCCCTGCACGCACAAGTTCCACGGAGCCTAGCAAACTTCATGTGAGTCTATTCAGAGCTCTTCGCTTCAAGTACTTTCTTCAGTTGGCGCAACGGGCTCGCGGTTTAGAGCCTCCAACCAGATGGGCTAGAAGAATGTTCACGGGAAGGAACTCTAGTCCGCCTCTCTTCTTTTCTATCTGTAACTGCAACTCAAGCAAGTTTTCCTGCCTGCACCACGACCATCTTTGGTGTAAGTAAATAATCTTAAATCAACCATTACGCGTCCATGCCTAATTCTAGCGTGTCGCCTGTTTTCTCCGACCCAGCGTGCCCGGGCTGCTGGCCACAGCCAGCGTGGCGCGAAAAAGGGCCCGGATCGCTCCCGGCCCGCACACAAATAAAACATGTAATAATTTGAGAATTGGACCTAGGTTCAAGTTCAAACTGACCTAAATTTCAGGCTTTTGTTATTACTAAAACCAGGAAAAGGATTAGCTGTGAAGTCCTTATCCGATTTAGATTCAGAGTTCTCCAAAGGTCAGAGTTCCTGACATCTCATTTCACAGATATGTTAACTGGCGTATCTCAGCTCTTCTACTCTTATCATCCAGGGAATAAGTTATATGAAATAAAGTCTAACATTGAGACATATGTCCAATCCAATCAGTCAGTCAGTCAGCGTGTGCATAATTGCTGAGCCATGTGAGAGCATCCTCAGTGACCATGTGCACTTCCTGTAGTTCACCACTGAACTGAGTCAGCAGGCAGTCATGAACAATATGTGACATGGTGTGTGTTTTGTCACAGCTACAGTCTGCAAAGACCCCAGTGGTGGAGGCTGGGTGTACACAGACCTTGCCCTGTCCGGGATCTATTCAGCATGGCCCACTAACAGCATGGCAGGTTGAAGCCAGATGGGCAGACTGTAGGATCTGTGATAAGGAACTTGTTTGATGGTAATGTCAACCTCCATTCCTTCAATCCAGTGAAAAAACAGCCTGTTCTAATAGCTCTGTCAATGATCTTGTTTTCTGCCTAGATTTGTGTAATTTTTATTTAGTTTCCCTGTGCAAACTATAAAAATAAAAGGAAAAATAAAAAGGAAGAAGAGTTGGAAATCCCCCTATGTGACATTATTTTAAATGGTGATGAGTAATAAATTCTGTACAACAGGACCTTTTTTGGAAATATCCAAAAATGAATGGCAAATCCTCTTCCCACTTCACTGTTCTATGAAGCTCTTGCTGGTGGTTAGTCTTGTAGTTACATGTCATAACTAGAAGTCAAGGGATTTGGGTTCTATTTTTTTCTTTACTATGTAATGTTGTCATGTAGTAAGAGTGGGACATTTCCAGAACCCACAGGGCTAGCCAACATGCTAATAGAAGTGGGGAAATACATTTTAATGGGGATGTAATCACACGGAAGAAATTTGACTTGTGGGAATTTACAGGAACAGTTTTTGGTTATTTATCCTCAGTGTTGGATTCAATGGGATTTGTTGACCTAGAAATGGTCAACTTCAATCAGTTTTGGGACCTAGAACATCAGAACACTCATGAACAATCCTAATAGCAAACACCCAGAGCACTGCACCATAATCATGGCTCAAGAACTCAAGCAGCACAATATTGATGTTGCTGCACTGAGCAAGACCCAGTAAATGGGAGATGGACAGCTCAAAAACCAAGGAGGCAGTGGTTATACTCTCTTCTGGAATGGTGAACAGGAAGGAGAATGTTAACTTCACAGAATTGGTTTTACCATTAAGAATGAAGTCATAAACTAACTCAATGAGTTCCCTATCAGAATTAATAAGCAACTCATGACTCTCCTCCTTAATCTGGTAGGGAGCCAATAAGCCACTATCACTGTATGCTGCAACTCTTGATGCCACCAATGAAATCAAGGAGGAATTCTATGCCAACCTTGACCAGTTTTTCCTGATGTTCCAGAGGGAGATGGGCTTATTCTGCTCAGTGACTGCAATGCCAGAGTCCAAAGGGACTCAAACTTCTGGAATGCAACCATTGGTGAGGAAGGAGTGGGAAGGTGAATTCTAACAGCATCCTCCTCTTGACAAAATGCATGGAACTTGGATTCACCAGCTCATCTCTACACCAGCCAAGGAAAGATAACATCTGCCATGAAGATAGGTAGCAACACTACAGAGATGAAAAGTGCTGTGATAGTGTAGAGGTGATGTTGTTGCCATGATGGTCAAGACACACATGAAAGGGGCAAGAATTCTTGTGGGTGATATATTTTGCTGGACCAACTGTATGCCTGGGATAAACATAGGCAGTCTTGGGGGGGAGCGTGGTATCACAGAACACTTTCTCAGGCCTCAGAGGTAAAAAATGCCATTTTTCACATTAAGGTTACTGATGTCCAAAAACCTTGTCCAGCAATTCTTCCAACTATTCATTTGGTCCAATAAAATATATCACAAAAAAGACTCACTTCTCATACATGTTGTAAATTTCAACAACAACATAAATAGCTTGATAAGAACTGGTCTTAATGGCTATTTAAATGCAAGTTGATCAGCTACAGTTTTCCAACACATTCAAATCCAATGAAATGGGCTAAAAAGGTACAGTTATCTTGAGCCAGTCACTTAGCTTCTGCATTTCTCAATCTGTAAAATGCAGGTAATAATGCTTACCTGCCTTGGGCATCAGATAATTTGCCTTGCTTAAATGTTCTGAAACCAGTGGATGAAAGAGTGCTATTTATGCACCTGTCATTACAGCTATTACTGCCTGGCTTTCTTTAGTCCTCTGCATTCACTCCAGTGAGCAAACCTTGTAAATGTTTTCCTTTTTCCATGTTTTAACTCAAGTATAAAATACACTATACATAATGGCTTTGTTAACAGACGTACCCCACTTGACAGGCATGGACTTGACTGAATGTAGCTGGTGCCTGATACACTCAAACCTCCTGTTCAGTAGCCAAGCCAATGTGTGTACAATGCCTCATTGTTAAACTCCTTATAGGTGATAATGGAGCTGGCATTAAATTCCCACCCCTGAATGGTTTCAATGAGACTTAAAAAACACTGTTTGATACTCCCAGTATTATATAACATTCTTAATTTCAGTGCACACAAAAGCATTTTCTTGTCAAATACCTTATCTCTGGGTTTGTATGAATAACTCTATGTGAGTCATGCTGGACATTGGGCATTTTTGTGTTTACATGTGGTGCATAGTAAGGATTTCTTCTAAAGACCGGAGTTAAATCTCTCCGCCAAAGCCATGTCAACACATTAACTTGATTATCACTTGGGTGGCCCTTAATTTTCTTTGGAGGTGGCCCTGATGCACTTGTGTCTGTAGGTAATCAAACGTTACACTGAATACAGAAGAGACGATCACAAACTAATTACATTACGCTATAGAAAAGTTCCCTAGGATAAGTAAGCTTCAAATTGTGATTTAAAAGTTCAACAGTATCAATTGTAATAAACTAGGTTTTTATTTCATAAGCTCCTGAGCACTTCGATTCCAAACCAGCACAGCCCCAAACCATGTGCTTCACTTTAAAGACATATATAATCCTAAGGATTTCAGCAGAACTAAGCATGTGCTGAAGTGCTGTGCTAGCTCATGAGTGCGCAACACTTCACAGGACTCACACTTTACTGAAGCTCATTAACCCATAACATGGAATACAATTGTAATTACCATGATACTGCATAAATTATGACACAGTAAGAACCATGTGATGGTGATTATTTCTTTCGCAGTGAGATTTCTCTTTAAATGGATCTAAAATAAATGTTATAATGTTTTGAAAAAAATATAATGCATGTCCAGAGATGCTCATGGATGAACCCAGTATAACAGCAAGCGGGGTGTGGCCACCTCCCCTTCTGTGGTGTGGCACAGGTGAAGGAAGCTCACTGCATGTGTCACACCTCAGCAAGTGTGGCTGTATCCCCCTTGCTGGGATTATGGATACCAGTGAGGTCTCTAATATTAACAGTGTATCAACATAGCCTCTTCCTGGAGTACCACATGTGCCACAAGCTCTCTGAGCTCACCAACTGATCAGCATGAGATCTGCCCAGATTCCTGCTTTCAAGCAGCTCTGGAGCCCAGGGGGTGAGCACTGCTATTGTTTACCCTTCCCCTTCCTCATACCCAATGCCTGAATTCAGCCTTAGGAGAAAAGAGGAGAGGGGTAAGTAGTGGCCATGCTTAGCACTGTTTTCAGACAGCTCCAAAGCCCAGA
Source organism: Alligator sinensis (assembly GCF_000455745.1). NCBI lineage: Eukaryota > Metazoa > Chordata > Crocodylia > Alligatoridae > Alligator > Alligator sinensis. The sequence goes on from NW_005841904.1 coordinate 2,514,286, forward strand.
AAAAGTGTCACTGCAGTTGCTTTTTCTCTCTTTTCCCCTCCCACTGAATTCATTAGGTGGATGAGAGGAATGACAAACACCACCAGTGGTCACCCTCTATCCTCAAGGAGATCATGGCATGTGCAGGAGTTGTCACTGACATGCTAGTGAGCTCAGAGAGCTCATTGTGTATGCAGGACATAGCTAGTGGGAGGAGGCAGGGTAACCATACCACAGCAACCCCCTGGATCCACCCCTGTAGAAGCTTATTCTTACATGATCAATGAAAGGGGGCCATCTAACATTACAGGAAGCCAAAAGCAATGGCCGATGTTCTGGAAAAAATAAACAAAATTAAAATATATTTCTTTGCAAATTATCAGAGATAATTATAAGCTTGCATTGTTCCTGCTAACATTAATGAATGAAAGTTGTGTGTGTAATCCAAATGCAATAACCTGCAATTCTGATGATGTTTAGGATGGCCAGATTTGTAGAGAGATTTATTTTATTGCTTTAGAAAGCAGCAAATGTTTAAAATACCAGTGCTGTACTCTGGAAGAAGAAAATATAAATGATCACCAGGTATTTCTACACAAGATAGGATAAAAGACTCTGCCAACATGTTTTAATAGGTTATCCCTATTACAAGATTTTACCAGGTAATAGAGGGTATTATGTAGTTTTTCCAAGTAAGAAGTATTTGAAAGCATGCATGGTTCATCCATCACTCAAAACCAGTCCTCCAGGCATGCAGATTATAGGCTCTGTTCTCCCATGACTGTCTCTGTTTAGTAATTCCCACTAAAATTAATAGGGGATGTATGCATGAATCATCTGGATACATGGTATGTATGTGTATCAAGAAAGATGTGCCCCATCTATGAACTTTCCTTCTTGGCCGAACGAAATAGAATGTGCTGTAATCCTTGATCCAGCCAGAAGACAGATCACAAGTCTCTTGAATTTACTGTTAGAAGGCATAAATAAAGTTATATCTGGAAAACTTTCGTGGCAGAAGGGTTATTCAAACATAGATCCCCAGGGAATTCAAAAACTGTGTATAAATACCCATTATTTTATATACAAAGAAATTAAGGGTACAAAGTAAAAAGTTATTTACAAAAGACAGTGCAACCTCCTGGTAGAATTGAGACTAAAAGCCTAGATCTCCCAATTCTAGTTTAGGTTGGATTAGCTTTTTCTAACAGGAAATTTAAGCCAACTGGGGGGGTGGGGGGGAAATCAGTCTCATTTAAAATTTCAAGGAGTTTTGGACAAGTGAAAGAATGAAGAAAAGGCCTTGGAAATATGTGGCAACACTTAATTTCAGAAGCTTCCAGAATGACCTTTTTCTTTTCTTTTTTTGGGTGGGGGGGGAAGGGGATAGCTAGATTTACTGCAGGATTTAAGTGCCATTTGCAAAACTGAGGCGGACATGCTCCCTTTATTCCCAACAGGTCAGCAACAGGACACTGACCTGGGTTCAAAAGCAGAACTTGGTTCAAATTCCTGGTTCAAAAAAGTAATTTGAACCAATTTTTCCCAGCTCCAAAGAGAGTGTATTAACCCTGGAGACAACTTCTCCTGCTAAATTGCCCTTGTTGTATAAAATACTTAACTGTTCATTGGAGCAGTGAATGGAAATCAGGTCACTGACATCCCAGGTAAGTGTCCTAACTGATAACCTACTAGAGAGTCACTTCTCTCTGGTCTGGCCCAATGAATATTTAAGCTTTTTAGGGAAAGTGGAATGATTTAGCATAGACCGAAATAAGCCAAACAAAGCAACAACCAATTACTGACACATCTAATTCTAGCCCTAAGTCATGATCACCAAGTATTATTGTTTCTATGATAAATCACTGTTCTACACAAGTGACCATGAGAGTGATTAATACTGACGTACTGGACTTTCTTGGGAAGACATATTTCTTGGGAAGACAATTGCTTAGTTTAAAATGCTTGGGCCAGTTAGCATAGGTAGACACCCCTCCCCAAAGCTTTGGTGGAGAAAGTGTCTAACAACCCCTCTACATATAGAAGTAGATCTGTTTGTGCGACATATTTACATCTGGATAAGGATCTGGAAGCAGCACAGCTTAAAAGCTGCTGTGAAATACAGCATTAAGTTGTGAAAAGATAAATTCCTCTAGCATTGGTTGTAGCTGATTTCAATTGTAGCTACAGAGCCTAGCTGCATTACAATAAACAAACCAGTTAAAAAAATGTAATAGCAATACCATAGAAGTCTGATTTCATCTTGCAGACAGTAGTGGCCACATACCTCTTCTAAAGAGCACATTAAAAATTCTTGGCACAGCAATGTAAACATTTAATGACGGAAAAATATCAGTAAGAGCCAGCCTTCAGGTCTTGGTTGAATGTCTCTTCTTCACCCTATGACTGAAACACACACAGCTATTTGGATTAGTCTAAAAGACATTTTCTTGTAATAAGAATAATTTTCAAACAGCCTCTCTCGGTTCTACATCATTCACACAAACTCTATACTGATTGCCTTTGGAGGCAAATACACTATATGCAAGGATGTAAAGTGCAAGTGCTCATACGCATCACTCATGATTCCTGAAGAAAACTTTATGCTCAAACTTTAACGCTACCAGCATGCTAATTATGCAAACTTGAGTGACCATATTATTATGAATGCCGTGGTGCTAGCACTGCTATAGAGGACATTGATTGATGAAAGAGTTCACCATTGAAAAGAGAAAGTATACAGCAGACCTAAATAACCGTTTGCCATTTTTATTGGTTATAATATATCATGGCTTTTTAAGGGATACTTATGTTAAACATTGGCTGACAAAGTTAGTGGGAGTTGCATCTGTATAAGAGCTAAGAGCTGCAGAATTAAGACCAATATATACAGGCAGAACAGGAATAGTTCATCTCAGGGAACCTCTGCAGGGGAACTGGCAGTTGATTAAATACAGACAGCAAAGTACCTTAGAAATGGAAATAAAATATTATGTTGCATTAAAACTTCAAGAGGAATTTTAGAAAGGTAAAATGAAGTTACCATTAAATGATATTTGAAGAACAAACTGATGTTAACCTATTCATTCTTGCAAATAATAGTAATAGCAGCTACCTATAGTAAAAACAAATGTTCAGCATGTTTCACTCAAAATAAGAAATTATGTGGTTACACATGACTGTTTGTACTAACAATTTAAATGTGAGAAATTAAGTCTCTCAAGCTATTGAAATCACATCCATCCAACTGACTATAAGCAGGTATGCTGTAGATTGCATTTTCTTTCCCCCCTCCTTTGAATTCTATCAAAACAATTTTTAGTTCTAGCAAAAGCAAACTGCAAATTTTCAACTTGACTTTTTTTTTGTTTGTTTTCTCCAAATACAAGTTAGTTTTATATATGTAGCACCTCTTAATTTATACTGAACAACCATAAACATTCCCTTTGATAAGATATTTCAGTCTGAAAAATAAATAGTATGCACATTTGTTGATTTATCAATGAATGAAGAGGTAAGCCTATTGCAGGCTCTTCTGTAGAATACATTACTGATGACTTGCAGTCTGACTAGCACTTACACCCCAACACTAAAAAAGTAGTAACTAATGTGATTAAGGCTGCTTATTTACACAATGTTCAACAATAGGTAGACAAAAAAAATTTTAATCTTGGGTTATTTTCCAGGTAGGAAGCCTATATACAGGTGACCCTCACCATTCGCGGGGGGATATGTTCCCGTGATCCCTGCAAATGGCAAAAACTGTGAATAGGGCACGGTGTTCATGAACACAGTGCCCCCGACGGTTAGGGGTGGGGCACAGCTCCAGCAGCGATGGCAGGAGCCCGGCAGTGGGAGCCCGGCAGCAGCAAGCGCGGAGCGCCCAAGGAGTTCCAGTAAGTGTTTAAAATGTATTTAAAAATGCAGGTTCAGCATCTGCGAATATTTGAAACTGTGAATATTGAACCCGCGAATACCAAGGGTTTCCTGTACATACTTATTCCTTAGCTCTATAGACTGGAAATCACTGACTGTTCTCAAAATTTCTACCATCTCTTTCTGCCAAAAGCACATTTCCCATTTCTGGTCATTCGCATTAAGAACTCGTAAGTTCTACTCAATATTATTTGACCATCAACTTTGCACCAACCAAGGTGAAGAACTCCATTCAAATGGTTTTCCCAGAGATGGTTCTCTCATCTGTCTTCTATCATCCTAACCATATCTATACATACCCTATTCACTGAAGTCATTAGGATTTCACTATATTTTCTGTTTGGTTCTTCATAAATCTTCTGTACACATAATTTTCAATGAACTTAACAAAATTACTCTAAAAAAAAAAAATCTTTATTTGTAAGATCTTTCTTCCTTCCTCATAAGTGCCCTGGTCTAATACTTATATAAAACAACAGGCCTTCTAATGGTGGTAAAAATTTAAATTTGGCTTTTCCCACTAGTTGTTTACAGTTAAAATTATCTCCAGAGGACATGTCTACACATGTGTATTTACTATGCAGTAACCAAAATTACTGCAAAGTATGGGCATGTGTCTACATGTTCATGCCTGTGCTGCACAGTAAATATGGTGACTTAAACTGACTTGAGCATAAATTTGATACCTGCTTTATGCAGCTATCAAGTTTACGACTGATTAGTTACTGCACAGTAACTCAAGGGTAGACACCTTACTGCACAGTAACACTGTGTGTGTGGACTGATTTGGGACTAACTTTAAAAATGGCAGCCGGGGCACTTGAACTAAAGCTCATCAAGCAAACTTTAGTTCAAGTGCCCTCCCACCACCATTTTTAAACATGGGGATGCAGATACATGAGACATGGCTGCACTTTAATTACAGTTGCCCTTGGAGCTGCTCTAATTAAAGTGCCGCCGCCCCAACCCCCCAAGAACATATAAAAAAAAAGTGTCCATAGGTACTAAATTTAATGTGCAGTAGCAAAAGTGTATTAATGAACGTGTAGACGCACCCACATACTAAAACATTCTTTAAATTAGTAATGTATTATACTACAAAATTATCCCTTCCTCAAGGAATGGAAAGAACAAACCAGTAAAATATTCCTACAGTCTGTATTATCATAATTCATAACTAAGTATAATAGATAGAATCACTTATACTGCCATCTTACTCTGCCTTCTGCCTGTTTTCATACTAACGGGATCAACTACCTCCTTTCTACTGAAGTGAAAATGATCACATAATGAATGCATTGCACACTGTCAGCTCATAAAATAAATGCTTATACTTTTTAAATACTAAGAGTAACTCTTCCTCAAAAGAGCCTACACAAAACAAAGCTGATGTTCCTATACCAAGCTGGTTGTATAGGTAGAATAAATCTAAAAAGCATTAGAAAAACTCAAAAGCAAACTGCAACATCAGTTTCCAAAATCCACAGCAAAATCCTGAAGTCAATGGGAGTTTCACATTTAATTTCAACAAATCAGAATTTCCGCCATAATTTTAAAACTTTACCGATTTTTCACCAAATTTATTTGAGGGGAGATATAGCTGGCAAAATCTTGGGAATTCAATTTTTCTTGGAAAATTATATTGGATGGCACACGAGCCTTCACTTAAGTCATACATGGGATGTTTAAGTGTGGATTACGGGTGATAAAAAAAAAAAAAAAACACAACACAGAGGTGTCTGTTCAGATCCTGCACTCTGAAGCTAGGTCTGTAAAAACAGCTTCCAAGGAGAATGACTGATGTACAAGGTGTACAAGCTTCTGGAAGAGTAAGGTAAGTGTTGGAAGATTTGTGTTTAAAAGTAGCTCTTCTCCCATGTAAGCTGGACTAGAAGTTGATGAAACTGTACCACAGCTGTCTGTGCCTTAGCTCCAAGTTGGAGGTCATAAAATGGACGCCCTCCCTTTAATGCAGCCTCATTATCCTATCTTTATGCGAGTGAAGTGAACTTTACCTAAATGATTATCAGCTAAATGAAGTCGACTATTGGGTAGCATAGAGGCTCAATACGCTGGCTTTTGGGCTATAGATACAGTGCAGTACAGTAACTCCAGTTATATAGTGATTTTGTTGGCTGGGTTGTTAGATTCGCTGATGAATTCCCTATAGTCTGATAGCTTTACTGTTTCATGCAGTTTTGTGATGAGAAGAAGTGAAGATAAGCCATTAAGAATGCAAAGAGAAACAGATAAAGAAAGAAAAAAATGCCTTTGTACTTTTGGATCCTTGTTTTAAAAGAGAGGAAAAAAAAACTTGAAATACTGTAGAAATTCTGTAAAGAATCAACGTTCATGACAATTGTGTTAAGCAACAAAAACCAAATGCCTGAACTATTGCCAGTTACTCACTGGAAGGAACTAGTGGCTGCAAAAGATAGCTAGTTCATAATTGTCTAAATAACAAGGGGTAACCTATCTTCTTGTGCTGTTTTTTTCCAAATGAATTCCTAATAAGTTACACACTTTAAAAAGGAAAATGGGAATCAGCTGCAGTATGTCACGACATGAACTCTGGCCTACCCCACAAATAGCTTCCTGCTTTTTTTCAGCCTTCCTCTCTACCACCATTCTAGCAATGCTCACATAGTATATCATGTGTTGACAGCAGTGATTTTTTTGGTTGTTTCCTTTATATCCTTTACAAGTTTTCCCAACTATTTAGTTGGTCTAATAAAAGATAACACGTCTACCAAAAGAACCTTATCTGTCATGGGGATGCAGTAATTTTGGGGAATTATAACTAATAAATTAAATGTACTGAACGGAAAATAGTGTTGTTATGACAAACCTTGGTCTCACCCGGGGGTGACCTCAGAGCTCCAGGTTCTCTCCCATTGCCAGCTGTCCTGAAATCACTGTTAGGACCAAGCTGTAGGGTAAAGAAAGCCAAAACAGGCCTACTGCATAACACAGATAAACAAAAGAAAGAAGTTGTTAGGTTTGGAGATAAACATACAAAAGCCAAAACAGAGATACTACACTGCTACTTTCTAACCTAAAGTAGCTTCCCAGTCTTCCATTTCCAGAAGCCAGAAATCCTGCTAACTTCTTGGGTGAGCCTCCAGGCTCATTGGCTGAATTCCCTCTTTCCTCTAAATGCTGTACATCTTCTCTTTCTTTCTTTCTTTCTATTTCCCAGGGATACATGGAAATCCTTTGCCTAGATAAACATCTGAAGTTTGGCATCTACCTGAAAAGCATGTTAATAGAGTTCTCTTTCATATGCACCAGGCCATTGTTTGATACATGTGCTATTTTTTGTAAAAATTCCCAGAAATTTTTTTCCTACCCATAGGTAGGCAGAAGCTAGGGCACAATGGCACCTTAGAGACAGCATCTGATGACGTAAATCCTCTTCTGACAAAATCTTATGCTACACAAATCCGATTTAGTTATTCTAGTAAGGCAAAAATCTACCATGCCTTTTGCCTGAGTTCAAACTAACATGACTAACTACCTCTCTCTGCCTTAGGGTGTGTGCAGATGTTTGCCTCACCTGGGGTGCATCTACAAGTGTCTCTATGGCACCTTTGTTACTGCGCTATGTTGCCATAGCAACATGCTATAACAAGGGAGTGCTTTGCTATGGTGACGTAGCTGCGGCATCACAGCTTGGTCCCAAACTGATGCTAAGTCTCCATAGTGCATTGCTACAGTGGCATTGCATCATGTGTAGACATGCCCCGGTCTATATCCACGCAGCTCACTTTAATTCAGGATGGGAAGAGAGGCAGACAGATTCGGAGGGGGTGCAGGGAGTCTGCCAGGTCTGTGAGAGTAGGGGTGAGTCCCCGTGTGGTGGTGTTCATCTGGGGGTGGGGGGTCATGGAGCTAAAAATAGCCCAGTCAGGGTCAGAGGGGTAGGAAGAGCACAGTCCCAGGGCTGGGGCAAGTAGCTCAGCTTTCCCAGCCCCAGGACTGTGTTCCAACTACCTAGATTGAGTTAACCCATTTCCAGCCTGAATTCCCTCCTCAGGTTGAACTAATTTAAGATTAGGCCTGCCATTTTTTTGCTCATTTAACCCCCTGGAATGCCTGCACAGATGGATATTTAGATCAACCTCACTAGGGTTAGATGGATATAAATGTAACATCTATACATACCCTTAGAGACTAACACCTTGTCCCAACTTCCTCCTGACTTCAGACTAACATAATTACCACCTCTCTCCCTATCTGATAGGTATTCTAATACTGTTTTCTTTAATATGTACCAGATTATTGCCAACTAAGAAGCTGTTTCTATCCCCAGAGCCGACTATACACAAAGTGATAATTTGTTGATTGGGTGGGTCTGACTGCTAAAATACAAAAATATAAACCCATTTGTATCAAATGTCACATTTCATACAAACAAATAAAACTAAAAATGAACCTATCTTATTATTAGCCGTTGATAGAGATCAAGTATGAGATTAGTTAGCCCAGTTTTGGGGCATATTTTGTGTGTGTAGAAACCGCATCCCCCAAAATGAACCATTGCACATTTGGGATATCCCATGACAGCTGTCTTTTAATATACCAACAAGAAGTGTATTAAAGGGAAGCTACAAGTGAGAGGGCATACAGATAAAACAAATTATGGGATGTTAAAAGGTCAATGCAGAACAGAGTTAGGGTTATTTGGGTACCAGAGTACATTAGCTAGTTATTCTGCATTTGGAATGCAATGAGTCCGTACACTCCACAAACAAGCATATATTCACTGTATATTACTTGCTACCAAAAATTGGGAGGTTTTTATGAGTGTTTAAATATTTTTTGTGACCATATTTCTCTCTCTTCTCATGTAAAGTCAGATGCTTTAGCTATCATGAATCCAAACTTAAAGTGCTTAGAAGTGGGCCCCAAAGCCACTTCTAATAGCTTCCTAGGTGTAGTAATGCGATTATTATTTTCCCAAAAAGTCTCCCTTTTCCAATTATATGAACCTCATCCTGTTCCTCAATACTACAAGACTTTGAAATTGTGGTGTTTCCACTTACAAAAAAACAGTTCCTAAGATAGAGCTGAATGTTGTCATTCTTGTTCCACAAGTCTAGTTCATTTTGGGAAGAAAATCTAAGATTTATGGGTATAAGAAAGAAATACTTCCCTCTCAGATTCTTTTTTTTTTTTTTAATTCAGAGTGGTGGATTATGGAAGTGCTACAGTGGCAGATTCATGTGCAGAAGGAAAGTTGGCTAGCCCAGGTTTCTAAATAAATGGACTTCATGGCTCTGAATATCTTCAAAGCCATGATGGTCAAAACAACAGAAGTTGCTTCCAAACACAATCTAATTTACTTGTAATCCCAAATCTTCCCAATTTTACTTTATATACGTAAAGGTGCTACACATTTACAGTATGGTCACAGAAAGTATACAAAAGGAGTACGAGTGCTCATTTAAAATACAAAATGAGGAATAAGCACAATTTAAATGAATTGGTCTTTCAACAAGTTTAAAAAAGTAAAAAAAAAAGAGAGACTTGCCCTTTTTTTTTTTTTTTTTGCAGTATTCATTCCACTCTAATATGCTCATTTGATCTCTAATAGTAATAACAATACTCATGAATAAAAGGCTTCTATTGTATCAGTTTCTTGGTAATTATCATAAAACACTTCTCAAGTTATCCTAACTCTCTGCATAGAAAAACATAAGAAACATTTTATCCAAGATTTGAAGAAAAAAAAAAAAAAAAAAAAAAAATCAAGCCTTTCTGGTTTGGAACACAACAATTTAAGTTTAAACCTGCTTAGTTTTGGAGATCTGAGAGCACTGTCTGTGGTCAAGGACACAAAAATATGATGCAACACTTTTCAGCAAATACATAACGAATAACTGACTAGTTAAATAAATAGGCCAAAGTGCCTGTGACATTTATTTGGATAAGAACACCCACCTATTTTTAATTATTTAAGGAACAAAAATAAGACCCTACAATGGAACTTCTATTTTATTTTCTCTTCTTTTCACCTAAAATGATTTACCAGCTTATTTTTTCTGTAATATGGCAGAATAAATTCAAAAGCTCAAAGACTGTATGCCAATATTAAGTCTGAACCACATTTTCTGCAGTTGAATAATATGTTCAATTTATGAAGTTAAAAACCATGTTTATACATTGAAGGTGCCGACATCACTTTGTAGACATGAAAACAGTTCCCCATGTAATTGTTGTTCTAGTAATTATCCAACAAATAAAATTAAATAATGGATTCTTAAATTAATCAAAAAGGAAAAAAAGAGAAAATTTTCAAAAGAATTTTTTTTTGTAACTGTTAGTATTATTTGGGTCACACTGGGCGCATCTAAATGAGATGCTACTACACAGTGGTTACTAGGCATTTATTTAGTACTTGTATAAGCAAATACTAAATAAATGAGCAGTAACTAGAATTACTGTACAATAGAGTCAGCAACACCTTTTCAGTGACATTACTGTGCAGTAGCCTAATACTACTTTGCAGTACTGTATTGGTACGATTTTTGCCACATGACACTACTGCACAGTAGTATCAGGCTACTGTGCAGTCAGGCTAAGTACAATCAGTCAAAAACCCTGAGACTGAATTGATTCAGTCTTTGCAGGTTAATTTAAGATGCAGAGATTAAATTGAAACAGAAGTGAACAGACATTTACCATTGATTCAGGCAATGCAGCCACATGCCTGCAGTGGCTCAGGCTAGAAACCAGGGGGCACTAGAGCACAGCTCTCTGTCATGTAGCCAGCATGAGCTGTGTGTTTGCTTCCTCTTCCTGCTGCCCCTGAGTTCTCTGGGATTTGCAGTCCAGAATTACAGCAGTGGGACTCTGCAGCATTGCTCATCACTTCCTCTTCCTGCTTCCAGGTGCCTCTGGGATTTGTAGTCCACAGTTGCAGCCAGCACTAAGTAAGCAGGGCAGGGAAGCCAACTACTTGGGGGAAGGGAAATTTAACCCCCCCTCCCAGACCCCATCCATGGTTTGCCTGGTGGGGAAGGGGAGGGGGGGTTGCAGTGAGCAGGCCAGTGAGCCTGCCCTCACTGCTGCTGCTAGAGAGCAGAGGGACGAGGCCAGTCCTGCTCTCTGGAACAGACAGCACAGCCCAGGACTGCAAAATGTTGGGGGACTCTGATCCAGGAAGGGGTCTGGGACAGAAGTTTGATAAACTGGTTTGACCTACGTCACTTAAGTCTGATACTACATTCAACTAGGTTTATCTTAAACCAGTTTCATCCATTTTGAAACTGATTTGTGCACACTGAACTTCTGCTCTGTTCCAGATTTAAACCAGTTTCTGCGTGATCACTTAAACCAGTGTAAGTGGCATTTCTGTCCCTGGCCACTATTGTTTAGATGTGCCCATTGTGTTTATTTTGGTGTAATCTGAAAGTAAAACCACAGAGGTGAAGAGTTAAGGTTGTACTTACTGAGTTATGGGCCGTGCATAGGCGAAACGGGAGGCGTGTGTGCATGACACTTTAAAGCAGGCTAAATGCTTTTGCACTGCTTTAATGGTGTCAGTGTTTGTATGCCTCGGTGGCATATTGAGCATTAATTCCAGCCACTGTAGGAAATTCGGCAGTGTAACATGCCTTAAATGACTTGGGGTGCAGCAAATTAAAACTCCTTCGAGGAGTTTCACTTTGGTGCCCCTAGAGCCGCGAAGCAAAGCACGAGGCTCTATCTTTCTTGAAAATGAAAAGAACTGACAGTTCTAGACTTTTCTAAGCACAACTAGAAGTTGGGTCCAACCACAAAGTTGAAATCCAGAATTTGCATAATAGGAATAATAAGTTTCAAATGCCAAACCTGGGTCTTTTACTCACTTCTATAAACATGTACAGAACTTTAAGCATATAGCATATATGTCCATTTCTATTCAACAAAGCACATAAGGGTATTCTTCAGTTTCCTGGAGTCTATCAGAATTAAGAAGATGTTTAAGCGCTCTTCTGGAAGAGGACAATCTATGGAAATTCTAGAGAAAAAAAGTATTTCAAATATCATTAGGGACTTAGAGTCCTCTTTGGAAAAGCATTTTTATACCCATATATTTCTCCGGAAAACTTGTTCAAAATAAAATGATTCTCTGGTAAAGTTTCCACTGAATCAGGGGCCCCAGAAAACATTTGCCAAGAAAGTTTGGTTTGGCCTAGGTTCTGGCTAAGAACTCAGAGCAGTACTGTAACCACATTTTTTTTCCATTAAAGCACTGAAGCTAAAAATGTCGCTGAGAGCCAGAAAAAGGTTGGAATACAGGTTACTCTGCCCTCTTACCACCTATCTGAAGAATCTGTTGGGAATTTGAAATTATCTGTAGGTGCTAGAATTAAAAGAAAGGGATATTTCTTTTTACAGTGAAGATTTTAAGAAGGTTCTCTCAAGGGAAAAAAGAGCCTGAGAATATGCAATGACTAGTACGGGTATAAAAGGTCAGGTAAGAAGGTTGCAAAGAGCTGAGGGACAACAATCTATAAGGGGAATACTTCTTCTGTCTTCTGCAAAATTATTTACTTAGAACTATGAAGAGATTAGGCTCAAAATTGCAAACCTCACTATTAGTCACCTAATAGCTTAGGGTAATTAATAGCTCCGATTTAAGAATCACTGGGCACAGAAAGAAGTTACATTTTTTTTGCATGATTGGCCCCTTGTTAGCACTCTACAGTCATGCCGTGATACAGGCGCACAGCTACAAATTGCTTTTAAAGTGGCCAATAGTGCAAAAAAAATAACCCTTCTCAAATGAGGTATCAAATGAAGTCACTCTGCTTTAGAGTGACTTAGGGAACTCCTCACCTCTGTGATTTTACTTTCAGATTTTTTGAATGTTCAGGGTTGGCTGTCAGCAGGA
>NW_005841904.1:2527112-2544246 GCF_000455745.1 Alligator sinensis
AGGAGAAGGATGGGGGAATCCAGCATCAGCAAGCTGCCAGATGAGCTTTATCCAGCCTAAGCTGGAGGGGAGGGGTGCATCAGAACTCCTCCCTCCCCCCTAAGTCAACCGCCCCACCCCCAACCCAACCCCATTGACTGACCTACTAGTGGGAGCTGGCCCAGGCCTGTGATGCAGGGGGGTTCCAATGCAACCCCCTCCAGATCAAGTTGGGCAAGACAGCAGCTTCTGCTGCTCTTTTCATGAGCTGCCAGCTTGCCTGGCCTGAGGTGGAGTTGAGGGGATGGATTGGAGCCTCCCTGCCTCACAGGCCCAGCCCAGCCCCCCACAGTACACCAGCTGTGGGAGCTAGGAGGGGGCCATGAGGTAGGCCAGGGGCTCCAATCCACACCTCCCCCACAGCTCAAGCCAGGCAAAGCCCAGCTGGAAACTTGCTGTGGCTGGCTTCCTTCTCTATGACAGGGGGCAAGCTCGGGGCCAGGTCTCAAGTTGGCCCACCCACCTGTCTATATAAGGTAGTCCACCCAGTGTTGCCTGCCACAGTCCTTCAGCCCTACTCAAAACATCCCCAGGTGCTGCCCTTCAGACTATCCTTCAGCCCTACTCAGCACCTACTAATGCATAGTCCTTCAGGATGTAAAGATGCACCCTACTCTGTGTGGGTCACCTCTGTTCTCACACCCTCTCTCTGAGCTACGTGACTGCCCCCTCACCCTGGGGCCTCTGGCACCTCACACCCCTGTGGCATTCAGGTGGCTGTAGCCATGCCTAGCCCCCACTCCTCCACCGAGGTCTTACACCCCCTGGGGCTCAGGGGGCCTCAGCCATGCCTGGCCCTTTAACCCACATTGTTGTGGGGGCTGGGGTTATTCAGGCGCCCCGACCTGCCTTTCACTGGGGAGGTTAGTGGTGCTGGTATTTCATGGAGGCTGTTCCACCACAGACAGTCCCACCAGGCCTTCCTACCCCAGCAGAGTACAGTTTCAGGTCATGCCCAGGACCAGGAGCCTCCAAGCCATCCCTGTAGCTCCTGCCCTTACCTCCAAGAAGTTCCATGAGTAACAGGGGAACCAAGTCACATTGCTCCCTTGGCTACAAGCTGCTAACTGCTGGCTCTGCCTGGCTTGCCTTTGTTTGAAAATGGCTGCCTTAATCAGGTACCTGCGGGCTGCCTGCTCCAGCCCTTAAAGTGGCAGGGACCAAAGGTGCACTGCCACACCCTCCCTTCTTCATCTCCCTTCCTGGGGGAGGCTTTTCCCGCCAGATGGGGAAAGGGGCAGCCTCTCAGCTTGCTGCTCACCTGCAGGCAGGTTCAATACTCCTTTTCTCCCCCTGACACATTAGGCGCCTTATGTAAAGCACTATGAACTAGAGCAGCATCTGAACATCTGTCAGTGCCCAGTGTTCCTAATACAATGCATAGGGACAGTAAGGCACCTCAGAATATAAATTACAGAAATAAGGAGCTGCCTATGCTCACCAAAGAAATGTGGAGGACAAACATATTTTTTATATTTTTTCTAGGATTTAGGTGTATTTGACTGTAGGGAGATGACTTTGTCTGGGATTCAAACACAGAACCTTCTCCTGGAGCTAGATGGCTATACCTACTCTTCCTTACAAAACACAACCAGAGGAAATAATCTTTTATCCAATGGCACAGTGATGAGAGCACTCAGCCAGAAGGCAAGAACCCTGGATTCAATTTTCTTCTTCTGCCTAAGGGGATCTGCACTGGAATTTACCAACTTGCAGGAGAATGGCCAAGCTGTCAAGCTATGTGGCACTTTGTATTTGGTCTTCCTCAGTCTCTTTGATTGAAGCTGTTGAATTTTCAGTGGAATAATTAAACATCCACTGTCTGCCTGCTCAAGTGTAAGAGGGAGTGGGACTCTACACTACTGGATAGAGCATTATATGGGCAAAAGGAGATACAAGTTCCAGTCCTGCTCCAATTAATATTTAATATAGAGTATTTAAACCAACTCTTGAGCAACTGGGTAAAAAGAGGGCTGGGCACTATCTCCTCTAGTTATGTTTTGAGGGGACCTAGATCCAGTAGATGTGCTCTGAGATCACCTGCTAGATTCAAGGGTGCAGGCTCCAGACAAGTAACAAAGGTGGAGGAAAAGTGTTCAAACTATGGTCTGTTCAATACTGCCAAGTTTTAGGTTCTGTGGGGCATTCCTTGAAGTAAGCCTTAAGGTACTTTTACACAAGTGCGGAGACTGCTCCAAAGTACTGCAATTACCATGCTCCAGCAGCCTCCTGCATCTCATGCATCAGTGTCCCCATGCTTAAAAATGGCAGTGGGGCACTTGAACTAAAGCTCATTGAATGATGCAGTGGCACTTTAATTAGAGCAGCTCTTAGAACCACTCTAATTAAAGCACTGCCTCCCCCCACACCCTCCCACAGTACATGTAAAAGTGCCCTTAGTGCCTTGGCACAGATTACCTTAAAGCCAGCATAAAGGAGTTAGTTAATGGGTGTTAAACTGTAGTACCCCCAAAATCAGTGATCACCAACAAGTGGATCCCGGTCTACCAGTAGATCTCGGAGCCTCTTGTGGTAGATCTTGGAGCCTCTTGGAGTCAATCTGAGGCTGAAGTGGGGGGCTGTGTGTCCACATGCATGGTCAGCAGGTCAGTTCGTGGGGGAGTAAAGGGGTGGGGGCTAGATCAAGGCCCCCATGGTGAGGGACAGTGCTGCAGGGGCAGGAGCAGGGGTAAATTGAGTAGGGTCCCGGCCGGGTGGGACTTACCTGCTGGGAAGGTGTGCCCCCTCTGCCTCAATCTTCCCCCCCTCTTACCTCCCCACAGACTTATCTGCTGGGCAGGGGAAGGGGAGGGGGGTGGCAGTGGTGCACAGTAGATCTTGAGTTCCTCTTAAATACCAAAGCTGATCTCCTACTTAAAAAGGTTGGAGACCACTGCCCTAAATGTTTTAAAGAAGCCACTCAAAAGGAGGTTTGTATTATAAATTTGTTACCCATGCTGTTCCGGGGCATTGCTTGAATAGTCAGGGGAGGTAAAACATTTTGCTTTAATTCCTCCATCATCCCAGAACACACATCTCCCAGCCAGTCTACCCCTTGCTAACATCCAAAACTCTAGTTGTTCCCCTCCTACCCACTCCCTGCTCTGAGCTTAATTGCAGGGAGACCATGGAGCCAGGAAAGCCTGTTTCCCCCAATTGCTTCATCTTGCTGAGAGTAGCTCAGGACCAGAGAACCCATGGAAAGCATGCTTCCCTAGGGCTCTGTGCTCTCACCAAGCCCCTGCCACTCTGTGATATGCCCCACTCTTAATGTGGAGTGGCTGCTTTGCTTTCTCTGTGTTCTGACTGAAACTCATGCAGTCAGTCCATGCTGAGAGCAGCTTATGCCCACATAATTTTGTACATGAAAAGCATGGCCACGCATACATGCATAATTTTTTATAAGTTAACTGCAGCAGGCTCTGTGGCTCCACCTCTGCAGGGCTCCAGGCACTCCAATTGGGAGCTCCATGATGTGGAGGCAGAAAGCCATGCAACTGGACAGTTGGCTAAGTGAAGATGGAAACCCCTACCTGCAGGGGTGGGTGTGTGGGTGGGTATGGACCACATGCCATTGGGCTGGGCTGGGCTGGCCAGCTGGCTCCATGCCTCCACATGGGACTTCCAGCACTCCCGCCCAGCCCAATGGCACGTGACTCCCTGCCTCCATGTGAGGCTTCCCGCTGGAGTGCTGGAAGCTCCTTTTGGAGGGCCAGCCCAGTCCACTGGCACATGGACTGGGAACCACACACTATTGGGCCACATGGAAAGTTACACACTGAGGCACAGAGTCACATGCTATCAGGCCGGGTGGGCTCCTGCTTGCCTCCACATGCAGCTTCCTGCTGGAGTGCTGGCACCCCCACATGGCAGTATGAAGCCCACCTGGCCTGATGGCACACAACTCCCAATCCACATGCCATCAGGCCAGGCTGGCTGTCTCCATGCCTCCATGCAGGGCTGCCAGCACTCCAGCGGGAAGATGTACACGGAGGCATGCAGCCCACCCAGCCCAATGGCATGTGGCTCCCACCTGTACTACTGCGATTCACATGTGCTGGCAGAGCCAGCCTAGTCTGGTCTGAAAGTGTGAGCCAGTGGGCTGGGTCAGCTCCATGCCAGCATATGCAGCCCCCGGGTCTCAGCCAAAGGGACATGTTGACAGAGGCTCTGCCTGCCACAGCCACAAGCACCCTGAGGGCCCACTGCCTGCTTCTGCTGAGCAGTGGGGGCTGTGCACCATGGGGCTGTTGTGGGAGGTCTACATTCCCCTACAAACCCCACAAACACAAATCCCCACAAACCCCAAACCCCCATACCCACCCACAAACCCCAGACACCCCTCACACCCCTTCACAACCTCTCAAACCCCACACCTGCCAACAAACTCCACATACTGCCATATCCACACTCCCCACAAACACCACACCCCCTACATCTACCCACAAACCCCACATACACCCACACCCCCACACACCTTCATAACCCACCACAAACCCTACCCCTCACACCTGCCCACAAATCCCCCACACGCCCCACACCCCTTCACATTTCCCACAAACTCCACACCCTCCCACAAATCCCACATACACCCACACACCCCACACTTGCCCACAAGCTCCCCACATACCTTCACAAATCCTCCCCCCACACACACCCAACATCCATCCCCAAACCATGCAAACTAACTGCATATATTTCTAAAGAAGGTTCAAAGTGTTATATTTAGTTTTTTGGGGTTTATTTACAAAAGTAATTAATTTTGCATAATTTTGAGTTTTCCTGCCCATAATTTTGAATTTTTCTGCACATAATTCCAGGGAGTTTACACAATGGAGGAATAGAGTTCTGTCTCTTGTCCACACCTCTGTTCACCAGCCCTCCAGTGGCAAGTCAGTCATTCAGGTCTGAAACAACATGAAACCTTCACCTGTGACTGCCCTAAAAATGCCCTTACTTTATGGCATCGAAACATTCCACAGATTTCTGGCATTATACAGGTAATCATGGTCAAATGTTGTATCAGACTTAACTGATTTACGTGAAACCAGTTTATGAAACTTCTGTCTCAGACCCCTTCTGGGTTCAAGTTAAATCACAGTCCCCCAGCATCCCAGGATGCTTTGCAGCCCTGGGCTGGGCTGTGCTGTATGCTCCAGAAAGCAGGGTTGGTCCTGCCTCTCTGCTCCCTGGCCGGAGAAGTAAGGGCTGGCTGACAAAGGGGTAGGGGTGGGAAACCCACCTGGGGACTGCAGCCAGGTCTGCCTGGGGGAGGGAAGGAAGGCAGCCCCTGCCAGACTTTTCCCCATGGGAGCAAAGGGAAAAATGGGAGCAAGGTGTGTGTTGGGGGAAGGAAAGCCTGGGGAGGGACTGCTGCCCCAGGCAAGCCCCGGCTGTTTGGGATTTTTTTACCAGTTAATCATTGTCATTGCTATTCCATGCTAGGAACATGAGTATAGAACTGCAGTCAGAAACTAGTTGTATATCTATTTTATACTTCATTTGAAAAATATGTAAAGTTCAGGTACCTGATTACAGTCTCTTATGCATAATCACCTCATTATAATATCTTTACCAATTTAGCTAGTCAGGACAAAAAATTGCATTGTGTAATAGTCAAGCACCTTCACTCCTGTGTTATATAGTCTGTGTAATTTCTACTGTCAGATGAATCATCTAAGTTTGAAAGCCAGGAAGAATAGCTGAGAGGGTAAATAGTTTTATCTTTAAAATTAAGCTTTTGTATATAACCAAGCTGATTGTCTACCGTCAGAGCTGGGACTCCCCCCACACACACTTCCTGGAGCCCCTCTGTAATCTGGATCAGTGAGATTTGGCAGAGCTCAGAAAAAAGTTGCTTCTCAGCTATGCAAATTCTGGCCAGCCTGACAGATGTAGTGAGGGATACATGAAGCAACCCAGCTCTAATCCTAACTAAATCAATGTAGTCATCTCTCTAACCGTAACATAAAACAATAACCTCTGCTGATTATTCTCTCTTCCTTCCAGACTAGAAACAGGATGATTCATAAGATTACACACAGACAGGGATATTGGTCAGTGTACTTTTTAGGGGGACGCAGCTGCAGCGTGTGCGCCTTGAGGCAGCCTCCTCACCATCTTTCATTCATATCCTCTCCACTAACACCAGCTTCTACAGGAACTACTCTCATGGTGAAGTGTAGTCAGTCCACAGCCCTAGACACAGACGTTCTCCATTCACAGGTACAGATCAGGCAAAAGGAGCACAAGTTTCTCAGTTGAGGTACCTGAATCACAACATGCCAAGAGACCATCTTTAGCGGCGAGAAGGTAGTTTGTTCTTGCATTGTTTAATCTTCTCCTGAGGTCAGATGTGCAATTAGATTTGAAATACTGTTGTGCTATGACAAATACTATTAAGTCAGGGACTTAGTGAGCTGGTGAGGGATATACAAGGAAATCTAGCTGTAATCCTAGAAAAATCAGGTTGGGCCTACATATAAATTATAAAGGTTAATCTACATGCCCTTTGTGTTATTCTTTCCTCATTACAGATTGAAGGCAGGTTGAATCATCAAATGGAGCATCATTTGCACAGAATAGACAAAACTATGAGTAAAATCTTGTCTGAATATTTTTCAGTGCATTTCCTTATCCCAGCTGCCCAAAATTTTAAAGATATTACAATTAAAGGATTAAGTGTAACAGCTGTCATCAGCTTCCTGTGATTTACATGTTTCAAAGGAAGTAGGCATGATCCAATAACAAAGTAAATATGATCTAACAGAACTGCTGAAAGGATCTTATCAGAATCAGAATACCGTCTCCCAGTGTTCCCAAAAGCATTCTTTGCCTCCCCTGTCTCTCAAGTAACCAATAGTGCACTCTATGGATACCTGTGCAGTCAGGCAGGGATGCTGAATGCATGTTAAACCCCTATTTTTCTATAGGAGAAGAAACTAAAAAGGTTGGGATTGTGAAGTTTATAAAGACAAACAAGGATGAATACAAGAGATTGACACCAAGGAATGGTCCATATAGAAAAAAAGAAAATTAGGCCCTTCTACACACACTTTCACATAGTATAAACACAGAGGACAGCTAATGAAATAGGTGATAATTTTAAATAGTGGGTAAAATGAAACCTATATATCTCAATATTATGTCATTGTGCCTCATAAGACTACTGGGGAGCTTAATCAGCAAAAATTTATAAAACACTTCTGGAATATTTAATGTCAGGTCCTAGAGAAATACAAAGCAAGATTCACTAATAAACCATCCCTTGTCTACTATGAACTCATTGGTAACATAACAGTTTAGACTTGTGGATTCCTGGTAGCTGACTGAGCAGTATGGGGAACTGTAGAAAGGAAAGGAAGGACCCTTGAGGAAAATGTTATAAAACTGATAAGCCTTTTAATACGTCCTCTTGCCCAATATTTTGATGGTCCCTACATGATTTTGACATGTTCCAAAAGGTGAAAACAGTATCAATTGCCATGAATGGCACAGAATCAGAATGAACATACATTTATTTTAATAGTTGCCACTGCATTTACATTTACATAGAAGAAGAAACAGCAATGGCCTGTCAGAGGATATAGAGTGGGGTAAATCCTGAGCTTTAATTATGGCTCAAATGCTTTCTTATTCTTATTTGTCCTGCAGCAGTGTCTGGTGTGCTTATTATCTTATAGAAACCACTCTAGATAGTTTCTGATTTTGGTCTTCACTTTCTCATTCTAAAATGTTACTAATTATGGCTCCAGTCAGTTTCATATATGCATCATCTGACCCTGTATTTTCCTTGTTATTGAAGCGGGAAAGGAGTGTAGAGGTATGTCTATCTACCATAATGGTATATAGTTTTAGTTTTAGGAATCAGTTTAATGTGAAAGAAAGTAAAATCCACATACACAAGTGAAAGGAGCCCAACTGCTGTTCATTTTATCAACCCCAGACAACCTATCTTCAAAATCATCAAACAGTAATAAGTGTCCCATGCATTGGCAAGCATGTACCTTACACAGAACCAAAACTGTTTCCATTCATAACCCTACAACTCACTGATTTTACACATAATGTAAGGTTTTTCTATTTTTCTATCATCCAAAGCATACAGAATGCAAACAAAACTGACTGAAGGAAATTGTGAGGACTATACAGATTCATACTGAATTAATTTCACGTCACTAAGAATGAAGGAAAAACAGATTTTAAAAGGCAAGAAGTTACAAGAGCAACTTTGGCTCTAGCTTTTTATTCATAACAATAAAAACTGGGTATGTATCCAGAGGCTTTTTTTGGAAAAAAATATGTGCATTTGTGATTTTTATCATCTCTTTAAAAGAGCTATTTCTTGAATAAATTACTGTTTTCTATAGGTCAGTTATTTCTATTTATCAGCATTCATTTTATTGATATTTAGTCAGACATATGACCTGAGTTCATGTGTTGTCCATGCTATGCACAAAAATCAATATCACTATTGGCATCTTTGCAACAGGTACAGGTAGCGTTGTCCCCCAACTCAGAGTTCAGAGATTCATTCTTTTCTGACCTTAAACTGTATTAGATAATGCTCAACAACTAATCCATAAAAACTGGGTTTTAGAAAACATAAATGTAATGCTTTAATATGGCACCAAGGCCTGGACCTGCATAACACATTTACTTCCAGAGTGGTTTAAGAAAATGTGCCAGACACTCCTAGGGACTTAAGTGCCAGGGACAGACATTACACTTTTACCAATATAAGTGATTGGAAACCAGTCTATACCTATAATAGAACAGAAGTTCAGTACACTTATTCTGGTTTTAAAATGGTACCACCCAATCTAAGATTTGCCCCCTTCCCCCTGGCTCCCACCAAAGGGCGAATGTGTTCTGTTTGCTACTGATCTAAACTATGCCACTTGTATAAAACCACGTAACTGAGATCAATTCCACATCAGGCCGTTTAAGTGTTGGTACCTAGCCTAGGGGAGAGAAACACAGAGTGTCATTCTCATAACTGTTGCTGTAAGTCATGATTGTATAATTTATGAATGTTGTAATTTGACATTCTCAAAACACCTACTGGAGTGTTTGCAATTTGCTGGTTCCATAAACATTTTGGCTTTTGATGTTTTCCACATAAATCATGTGGGAAAGAATCTGAACAACTTCTTGATTTGTTTTGCTTTTTTGATCTAATTTTTTTCTGATTTTATCAGATTTTCCCCTAAATTTTATGGTTTTTCTCCCTTTACAATAATAGGCTCTGAGTCCCTTGCAGCCAAAACAGCAGTACAAATGGACTCTTTCAATTAAATGTAAAGAACAGGATGATTCACTTTCTGAATCTTAATAATTGGAATGCTTTCCTCCACAGCAAGGCTTTAAAGACTAAGGAAAGATAAAATGAGTTATTAGGTGCTGGACTGTCTAATATCAGGTCATCCAACCATAGTCATTATAAAGTCCCCTATTCAGTATCTTATCATCTTGATAAACTTTACCCTGTTGGGCTGTTACTTTCCATAGGATCACAGCGGAGTAGGGCTGGAAGGGACCTCAACATCATCTAGTCTGGCCCTCTGTTCAAGGCACAATAGTCACAGAGTAAACCAACTCAGCCATCTATGCCTTCCTAATTTTCTCCCTGCACACCCATGAGATACTCTTATCCTCTTCCCTAGTACTATGACCAAGTTTCCCCTTATTGTAGGATTCCTTTTTGAGTTTCAGCTTATTGAAGAGATTGCTATCTAGCCAGACTGTCCTCTTGTAGCACTACCCATTCCTCCATTACATTAGTATAGCTTGTTCTTGCACCCTTAAAAAGGCCTTCAAATACAGCCAGCTTTCCTAGACTCCTTTTTTCCTTTAGACTTGCTTCCCAAGAGATCCTGCTCACAGTTCCCTGAGTTTAGTAACACTTGGTTTTCTGAAGTTCAGTGCCCTTATTCTTCTGCTGTCCTTCCCTCTTCTCCTTAGGATCTTGAACTCTATCATTTAGTGGTCAGTGGGCTCATCTACATAAGACGCTGACTGTGCAGTAGCTGAATTATACTGTACAGTAGCCCGTCACAGCACCAACAGTCCTAATACGCTACAACACAGTACTATTAGGCTACTGCACAGTAGCATCACTTAAAAGGTGCTTGCCAGCTGATTATACAAGTACTAACCAAATGTGCAATAGCCATTGTGCAGTAGCATCTTGTGTAGATGCGCCCACTGTCACCCAAGTTGCCTTCCATCTGAACCCAGTTCCTTCCCATTTGTGAAAAGCAAGTTGAGAAGAGCTCCACCCCACTTCCCCCCGCTAATTGGCCTCTCTACCATCTGTATCAAATAGTTATCCCCAACACAATCCAAGAATTTGCTGGACTGCTTGTGCATGGCTGTGCTTCCCTCCCAACAGATGTCCCAATAATTAAAGTCCCCCATGAGAACTAGGTCCTGCAATTTGGAAGCTTCCATCAATTGTTTAAAGCAGGCCTCATCCATCACCTCCTCCTTGTATGGTTCCTGTAGCAGATGACCACCATGACATCCATTGTGCTGCTGTCCCTTCTGACCTTTACCCAGAAACTTTCAACGGGCCTGTTTGCTGCTTTATACCACACCTCAGAACACTTGTACATTGCCTCTATATATAAGGCAACACTTCCTCCTTTTTCCCCCTGCCTATTCTTCCTGAAAAAACCACCCATCTGTGACCCATCCATCCATGCTGGATGTCTCCTGCTTCATAAAGATTCTACAAAATGTCAACCTAAATGGTTTGGCTGTTTCTGAAAACAATAAGGAAAAAATACATTTTCTAGACACATTAAAATTCTTGAGACATTTTTTCTTTGAAAACTTTTGATGCCCCACACTGGAGTAGGCACATTAAATGGGCACATCCTTTGTGTGAGGGATATGCTTTTTCCCTTCCCCATGAAAATCTACTCAAATTCATCCACAATAACCTTTAAAAAAAATCACTGTTCATGCTCACTCAGGACAAATTTTAATAGCTATATAAATAGACACATCCCCAAGAGTCCATCCACTGTGGGCAATGGAAGGGAAGTTGAGGAGACCTATCCAGAGGCCAGGAGAGAAGAAAGATGTATAAAATGTGAAAACGGGAGGGAGAAACATGGACTGACTGAGCAAGGGGATTTGCAGCAGGGGAGAAGACTGGCCCTGGGGACAGAGAATCTAGGAGTGTGTTTGCAATGAGACTGACACTGAAATGAGCAGCTGAAGAAGGAGAGACTGGAAGTGGCTATGTAAGGAGACCAGGACTGGTGCAAGGAGCCAAGGATAGCAAAGAGATAGGATTGAAACAGAGACAGGTTGTCGGGGGTTGGCAAAATGGATCTAGCTGAGGATATACAGGCAGAAAAGCCAGTAGTCACTAGAGAACACACTCCACCAAAGCTTCAGATTTAGAAATTCTGGATCCAATCTCATTGTTCATCTCCTGCCAGCAAACATCTGTGAAAATCCTCTGCAAAGCATCTCCCCGCTTTGTGGTGGCCCAGATATAGGATGAGAATCTGCTACAGCTAGCAATTACTCCATAGGCTCAACTAGCAGAGATCTCTGAAGTGGATCCAAACATTTCAGCCCTGCTGATGAACCTTTTCCTTGCAATGAAGGATTATTAAAGTTGTGAAATCAAGCACTCAGAGATTAGGGAATGGCAGAATTAAAGTCACCTCATCAATCTTATGCATATGCATTATGATTCAGAACCTAAGTACACAATCACATACTATTTTATCCACAGGAATTCTGCCCCATTCAGTGCTTCATGTGCTGCCAAGATGGTGAAGGACTGCAAGAAGAAAGGAGGCTTCATGACTGTGCAGAAATGCTACCCTGGAGAACTCAATACTAATCTACTCCCTCCACAAACTGCATGTGATGCTAAACAAATCACTTCAACTAGATTTGTCACAGGTGGTCAACAATTACATGTTAATCCTTTTCTAGGTGCCTGATTTGATAGCCTGGGGTCTGATTGGCAAAAGTACCAAGCATGCAGCGATGCATGTGAAATCAACTGTGCCTAAAGATATAAAATGTTGATAAAGCAGGTGCCATGTGTCTCAAAGTGGGCCCCCAAATTAGTGAAAATTTTTGTCATTAATCTTTTATGTCTCTTAATTCTCAACTATAAAATGAGAATGCTCCCTCATCCCAAAGTGTTTATTGTAAATTAATTAGTGTTTGTGAAGCACTCAGATACTATAGTGAGGATCACCATAGGAAAGCCACAAGAAACATTATAATCCTGTCTTCAGAGCATGGTTTGAATACTAAATAAATCCTGTGGCCACCCAGTAAGCAACAAGGAGGAAACAAAATATTGACTGACTGTTCATTAAATGAGTACTCCTCCTCTTGCACACTGAATAAAGCAGGGATCCTATAGAAACTAGTATGCAAACATGTAATTAAAGACTGCATATGCTTATACATGAGGGATTTAAATTAAGAAAGCATTCACAACCTTAATTCTGGCATTTCTTAACTTTTTAGTGCTTGACTTTACAGCCATGACAACATCCATTTAAAATAGTTTGGGTGCACAGCACAGGATAAAGTGAAAATATTAACCTTTCCCAACTTTGTGAATAAGGAATGGTGTCACTTTTACATTTTTCAGAAACGATATATAAACAGCAGAAACACATATTTATAAGTGATTGGTAAAACGCGGTAATGAAAAAGTTTATGGTTATAATCAGTGGTAAAAAATGTGCTTGTAATATGAATAGTAATCAAGAGACACCCTCTTCCTAGAAAATAAAATGACTTTTAACCATAAGCATTAATATTGACCATTTAAAGGAAATGTGGTTTTAACATGACATAATGATCCACAGTAATCTGGAAAAAATCTAGGAGACAAGGAAATATTCCCCTTCCCTCAAATGTTAATCTTTACCGCATTAATGAATAGGAATTTATTTTTTAAACTGAAAATATTTTTAAAGCTTAACCAGGACCAATGTATGAAATTATGTTTTATACGCACCTCAAGAAAGGTATGGAAACAGTTATAGGTCTGCCATCATAGATTCATAGATTTATAGATATTAGGGTCGGAAGGGACCTCAATAGATCATCGAGTCCGACCCCCTGCATAAGCAGGAAACAGTGCTGGGTCTAGATGACCCCAGCTAGATACTCATCTAACCTCCTCTTGAAGACCCCCCAGGGTAGGGGAGAGCACCACCTCCCTTGGGAGCCCGTTCCAGACCTTGGCCACTCTAACTATGAAGAAGTTCTTCCTAATGTCCAATCTAAATCTGCTCTCTGCTAGCTTGTGGCCATTATTTCTTGTAACCCCCGGGGGCGCCTTGGTGAATAAAACCTCACCAATTCCCTTCTGTGCCCCCGTGATGAACTTATAGGCAGCCACAAGGTCGCCTCTCAACCTTCTCTTGCGGAGGCTGAAAAGGTCCAGTTTCTCTAGTCTCTCCTCGTAGGGCTTGGTCTGTAGGCCCTTAACCATACGAGTGGCCCTTCTCTGGACCCTCTCCAGGTTATCCGCATCCTTCTTGAAGTGTGGCGCCCAGAATTGCACGCAGTACTCCAACTGCGGTCTGACCAGCGCCCGATAGAGGGGAAGTATCATAATGAGGGAAGAGCAAGATACTATGTTTAGAGATCACAGAAATCCTCAGAAATAGTTTTACCAGCATTAAATGTCAATAGATATTAAGGTCATTACCTTAGAGAAGCAAAGTAAGTATTTCAGCATTCTCAGTGGACAGAAATGAAGCAGTCAGGAAAAATGTAACATCTATTTAAGAAATTCTATGCTAGTTACTGACATCACCCTGTATTTTTAGTTAAAAGCAGCACTGTTACATAAGAAGATCTCAAGCCATATCTGCTGGCACAATAGTTGTTCAACTGTGTTCCATACACCTATGGGTGACTCATTTTGATATAAGGTGCCTCACATCATATAGATATAGACATAGATATCATTTAAATATATATATTTAATGGTTTGGTCAATACTCAAACCATGACTTTTGGGCTATGATGAACCTAAAACAGAGTCTGGTTTTGTTATAGTAACACCACTTTTGCATTTACATGGCCTTTTCATCCAGAAATCTGAGCGCAGTTTATGACTATTAATTATGTAGATATTTCAATGTTCCTTTGAGTTAGGTGTCGTTGTTATTTACAGAGGAAAAATCTAACACATGGAAAAATTAAGCATATCATGCAAAGTCATATAGTAAACCAATGATAGAGGGAGAAATAGAGTAAATAGTTCATTTTCTGTGGTCTAACTATTAGGCAATACTTCCTGGCTATTTCTGCTACTTTAAAAAGGTCAAATTAACTGAGTTGTTCAGCTTTGCAAAAGAATTAGCACACATCCTAGAGCTCCTATTTATAATATTTTTAGAGCTGATTAGAAAATGGATTCCCCCATTCTACCATCCCCCCCAGCCCACCCACAAACACAGAACCTTTTTGGAGACAAAAGAATTTGTCCTGTCCTTAGCTGGTCAACTCACATCAGCCTCATTTCTTGGTTACCTTCCATGAAGCATCATGGGGATTGCTGGCTGTAGCGCATGAGGGTAGATGTAGTTTGCCAAGTGGACCTAGGGAGAATGGAGGCATGAGGCATGGGAAATGCAAGTCTCAAAAGGTGTTGGAATGGAATTTCCAAATCAATAATTTTGGGGGAAAGACTGTGTGTGTGTGTGTGTGTGTGTGTGTGTGTGTGTGTGTGTGTGTGCGTGCAATTTTTTTATGAAAATTTTAAATTTTCCACAGAAAAGAGACACTATGAAAAATGAATTTTTATTATTTCAAACCCAATTTTCCACTGAAAAACAGTTTTAATGGGTGATTTTGGATCATCCTGGATATTTTTATTTCCAGTATGCCAATGTTCTGTATACAAGCAATATGACAGAAACAAATGTACACATCTATGGTTTCCAAGCTGCCTATGCCAGGCAACTATAACTTATTTTTTATCCAAATATTATTTGTACATCAAAAAATATTTCAGCTGTTACATTTCATGCTTTTGGAAACTCAATTCTTACTCAATTTATAGCCAGGAAGAACATACCAGTTTATTATTTATGTTTATGTTTTATCAAGACTTAATGCCACCTAAGTCAGGACAAACCTTTTGAAGAATTCATCAAAATTGTATTTAATCAAATAAAAGACAACCCTGATTCTACACACAGACAATTTATAAACGTATTTTAATTTTCCATGTATGGAGGATCATCTGAAATGCGTGTGTCCCCCCACTTCCCCCCCTCACTACTGCAGGAGAAGTGATGAGGGGGCAGTAATGGGGCAGGCTTTGGGGGACAGACAGTGGGGAAGGCAGAATGGGGGCATGTGGTAGGGAAGGCAGGAGGGCAGTAAGGGGCAGGCAGTGAAGCAGGCAGTGAGAGAGGCAGGCAACTTGCCCCATGCTGCCTGCCCCCATCACTTACCTCCACGTTGTGCCTGCCCTCCCCCCACAACCTCAGGCTGCCCTGATTCTCCGTTTCCTTGTTCCCCTGCTCCTCTGTCCATGCTGCTTCCATGCTGCTGCTATGGGGCCAGGCTGAAACAGCAGTGCCAGCTCTGCATTGCTACTACAGGGCTGGCCTGGAGACATGCTCCATGCCCTGGGCTGCAGAGAAAAAGATAAGAAGTGTGGCAGAGAGGGCATACGGGGTGCTGGGGAGAAGTGGCAAGGTGTGCCAAGGCAGTGGCAGGGGCCAGGTAGCAAGCTGTGGCTCTAGTTCCAGCCCTAAGCCCTGGCTGCAGCTGGAGCCACAGCAGCTGCCTCCTTCCTTCCCCCTGCTGCTATGTACTTGATTGTAAGGTGAGGGGCATTTTCCCCCTTGTTAAATGGGCGGGGGCTCGTCTTCTAATTGAATAAATATGGTAAGTGTGTATGCTTCGGCGAGTAGAGGCAATGACCTGTATACACTATACAGTACATCAGGTTAGGTGATTTAATGGGTCTTTGTGGCTTGAAATGATTTCCCAGTTCTTAGACAATTCTTGGTGATTTAACTGTACATAAGGTGAAACTAGAATTCCCAGATGTAGCCTCACCTTCCTGCTTTCTTGAAGAACATAACCAATGCTGAGACAGGATTTTTTTTTCTTAAATTAGAAGCCTAGGGCCTTTGTTCTGGTCTTAGTACTTTCATGCAAGTTAGGAATAACATCCTTGTAATTAATGGAGTTTTAACAGTTACTAATGAATTCAGGGTATTCAGGATGTGTCCAGAGTTTTATAAAGATTCTCTTAGTTATTGCTGAGGCCACATAGTCTCAAATAATTAACCCCCACCCCCAGTGAAAAAAAGCACTGTGCCCATTATACTCAAGACATGTTTGGATGTAGTGAGGGGACAGAAAGAAAGACAAAAATAGGCATTTTTTTCTCTAAGGGCAACATCTTTTAAAAACTGCAAATTCCTCCTAAACTTTCGCATATCCAAATCCCTCTCATGGTTAATGCTTCTCTAAGACGAATTCAACTTGATAATCTGCCATCCCAGGTAGACACAGCAGAAAAATGCATACTTGACCTTAAAATCACTTACATTTTTAAAGCCATTTTATCATGCTGTCATAAGGTGGTTCATGACAAATACAAAACTGCAGTTCAGATTACACTTTATAAAAACAAAAGTATAATTCTGCTTTTGCCCTGAATTTAGGGCTTCATATAAGTGTATTCCCGAAGAGCACTGTGTGGAGCTGAGAGAGATAAATTCTTCAGCTTCCTCAACAGAGTGGCCATTATCTTCAGGGTCAGATTTGGAACCTTGGTCTTAGTCCAAGACAAACAGAAATCAAGTGAAGAAGTTTTTGTCTCAAAATATTCCATTGTCGATTCCAGGTGCACTGGCAACTTGCTGAAGAGAACTTTTATCCAGACAAAGGCTGTGAAGCATATGTTGCAAACCATCATTTCTGAGTCATGTGGTACCTTTTCTAAGACCCAGTTGATGGCATGACAAAATGGCACTGGGGCAGGAGGCAGCCTGGCAGTATGTTCACAAGTTAGCTTTGGCTTCTCAACCCTATAGAAAGGTAGCATGCAAAGTTCAGCCGGATA
>NW_005841904.1:2544277-2547325 GCF_000455745.1 Alligator sinensis
GCCACACACAGCCTTTTATCAGGCATCTCTGTCTAGTACTCACATCTCTGATTACTACATGCACCTCAGCCAAGCTACCTGTACACCACCATTAAAGGAGTCAACTTGAAAAGTGCTATAGCAGCTCTTTTTAACCTGAGTGTTCCTATATGAAAGATAACTGTTTTGTGATGGGTTACCAAGTTTTGGAATAGCCCTGGTGGACTAATTTATGGTTGCATTTTGCCTCTGTTTTCTATTCTACAACAATCAAAACTCTATACAGGCTATCTTTGTGCAATATAGGTTTTTTCATTTCCCTCAAATCCACATGAAACTTTCTTTTTGCTCATCTTTAGATACCACTGCACTGCCTGGATTCAACTTTAAGTCTCTACTTCAAATAAGTTAAGAAGTGCATGGTGAAACTCAGGTCAGCTGTCTCTGTGGAGAGGAAGAGAGAGAGAGAGAGAGAGAGAGAGAGAGTGGAGGGGGAGAGAGAGACAGAGAGAGAGAGAAGGAGAAAGGGAGTTTTCTTTGTTTGACTATTTTTAATTTTGTACCATTTCAATGCAAATGAACTGACCCATGTTCACTCAAACCAGTCATGAGCTTTAACAAAACCAGGAGTTTTGAGTTTGTAAGTAAGCTTGAAACCAGCTGAGTTTCACCTGGTTTCAGATTCCTCTTGTAAACAATTTTTCACATCCCCACTATCAAAAAAAAAAAAGGGGGGGCCAGTGGGGAGGAAGACAAAAAGACTTCATGAGCCCAGGAAATCTCATTCTTTATGCAGAATGATATTTCCATATCATTTTTGGAAAGTACCTCTAAAGTCACCTGAATGTGTTAATGAACAGCAAATTACCTCTATAACTGTCCTTTATTTACATACTCCTTGCTCAGAGAAATAACAATATTTCTAAAAGTGTTGGGGACTAGCTTAAGTTTGTAAGTGAAAAACAAACACAGTGAAGTAAATCCTGAGCTGCCCTGATTTTCTTTTCATTGCTTTTGCTTTTGCAATCTGCTTGTACTTAGCTATTTCCAGATTTCATTTATGGAACTAATCTATTTCCAATAAGATCATTCACTGAAGCCCCGCCAAGAACCTTGCTCATTGGAATGGACAACATGGTTAAAGCTATAGCCATCTTGAGTATTGCTCATTTTTTAAACCACAACGTTCATCATGAGCAAGATGCTGGAACACAGTGTTGAAAAAGCATTGCGCAAATCAAATTTACTGACAACTCAAATTTTGTTAGCCAGAAATGTTGTTGATTCCCTTCTTGACATGTGGATATTATGACAGGACTTCACCACATGAGTGCTGGCCATGGCAATGTATGGTTTTAAAATCCGTAGCATATTTTCACAGCTTCATATCCTTGCGCGCACACCACATCCACACATGGGGTGGTGCTATGTATACCATTTCAAAGCCACGTGACATATGGCATTTAGCATGTGGCTTTGACTACTTCATCCGCCTTCTGGCAACAAACCCATTTTCCCTGGGACTACTTCTAACGTTCCAAACCTCTGAGCAGCTTCAAACAATTATTGTTTTTCAAAAGTCAACCTGCCACAAATATGTTTTCTTGTTTCCCCTCAAATATGGAATATCTCCCAAAAATAAATTACACTGGCCCAATGCCTACGATGGACTATATTCAGTCTTGCAGCAGTAAGGAGCCTGAATTCCAGCAGCTTCTTACTTTGAGAAAGGGGACAGAAATCACTTGCTTCTTGCCTCAGTAAGACCACAGATATTAGATTAATGAACTTTAAAAAAACTATGATTTTTTATAAATAAGTTATATTAGCTCATACTGCAAATTTGTTGCAATATTTAAAAATATGTTCCTAAACATTGGCTTCTTTCTGTCTAGACCAGTGGTCACCAACCAGTGGATCTCAATCCACCGGTAGATCTTGGAGCCTCTTGGAGTCAATCCGAGGCTGGGGTGAGGGGCTGAGTGCCCCATGCATGCACGCGCATACCCCAACCCAGCAGGTCAGTCCATGGGGGAGGGAAGGGGTAGGGGATAAATTGAGGCCCCCGTGGTGAGGGACAGTGCCACAGAGGCAGGAGCACAGGGAAATTGGGGGGGGCCCTGGCCGGGTGGGACTTACCTGCTAGGGAGGCATGCCCCCAAATATTTTTTTCTCCCTCTGCCTCGATCTGCCCCTTCCCTCCCCACAGACTTACCTTCTTGGGGGGGTGGAGAAAGAACATGGTAGATCCTGGGTTGCTTTTAAATGCCAAAGGTGATCTCCTACTTAAAAAGCGGAAACCACTGGTTAGACACTAACAAGTGACCTTAAGTTGTTAAAGTACCAAGTAATCAATACCTTCCAATTGGTAAAAATGGAGTTTCATTCATTCACAGCAGTAGATAATTTGTCCTGAGGTGTGGTTGTTACCTCTAACTAACCCTAAAGGAGGCATACACCTCAGTTTCAGCTGAAAGTCTGTCTGAATTGAAATAGGCTATTGGTTTTCAAATCAGTGTGCTCTTTTCTTACTCATATTCATACTCCTGATGCCACATTACTATTTATTGCTTTTGAAACAATAATTATACTTGATAATACCAGATTTTGCTCCATACAGACTTCACATTTCTTCAAGCCTCCAAAAGCTTATTCTTATTTATGCTAAGGCCTACTTGGACTGCTGGAGCTATATAAAGGAGCCCTAAGTCTCTAGAATAAGAGATCCATATACAATAGTCCCTTTAAAAAGTAATGGCAATAGTTGCAATTGAAGTCAAACTCCTATTGACTTCATTGAGGCTAGAATTTCACCTACTAGTTCCAGTCTAATTAAAAACTAAGAGCAAATTTGGTTGACAACAGATTAGATTAAATGTTTTCTTCATAGGTTTAATTAAGAGAGAATGGAATCTACCCAGAAGGTTTGTCTACAAAATTTTGAAGCCATTCATTCCTAAAATCCCGTGACTGTGAGTCTAAATTAGAGTAGAGTATACAGGCAGCCCTTGCATGAGTACAGCGTTGTGAAAATTTGTTCTGTCCTCTTTGCCAATTTCTGCACTTATA
>NW_005841904.1:2547548-2557911 GCF_000455745.1 Alligator sinensis
TGTTGTAATTAGGAAATGCCATGAGAGTTTTGGTTCACATACTACACCTCTTCCCCATAAATTTAACATTGCAGACTTTGATGCGAGGAAGAAGCTTCTAAAAGGGATGAATATGTGTGAGAGAAATTTTGTAAGGCTTAGATGCTGAGAGACCACGAAGCTCCGAGAGAAGTGACATTTTTCATGCAATAGGCCCTCTGAACATGCTCTACTGCCAAGTCCTGACAGAAGTGTATGGCTGTAGAATACTTTAAAAGTGCCCAATCATGCAACAAATGAACCCTCATTACCTGAGGGTTCAGATGAAGGTGCTCATGTCATTCCCTGCACATGACCAGGGCTGGGCAGAGGCAGCTCAGCCCCATCCCCAGTACCATCTCCAGGAGGGGAGGGGAAAGAAGGGAGGGCAGGGAGCTCCAAACCGGGGTTTGTCCAGCCTGATCTGGAGAGGGGGTGGATTGGAGCCCTCCTGCCTCACAGCCCCACCCCCAGGCCCCTCCCCCTCCAGCTGAAGCTGGACAAACCCCAGCCCAGCTCTCTCTCCCTTCCCCTCTCTTCTCCCCCACTCCCATCCTGCAGACAGCACCAGAGCTGGCAGAGGGCAGGGCTAGGGGAGAGATGCTACAGGTAGGCAGCCTTTCTCCACTGGATGGGCTCCAAACTGGACCTTGATTTACCCCCCTCAATCCTCCCAACCAAACAGCAAACATCTGTTGTGTCAGGAGGGTTGCTCTAACTCATGGCACTTTCTGTGAAGCACCACGAGTTAGAGCATGGACCTGCATATCTGTCAGTGCCCTATGTGACATACTTTGATGGGAGATACTTCATTAGGACAACAACTGACAGAATTGGTTTTGTGACAGGCAGCTTTGCCCAAATCTAGTGAGAAGAATAAGTGAGAGCAGCAAATACCTTTAAGAATAATTAGTCCTAATTAATAATTAGGCTAATAAGAGAATCAATTAAGACTTTATTGTTCTACATAGACTTAGGAAATCCTGAAGGTCAAGCTATGGGGGATGTTCAAAATTGGAGCAGTGGACAAGACAAGACAGTAGCCAAGAACCAGGAATTTGAGAAAGTGACTTCTGTGTAAAGTAGCCCAATACAGATCCTAATGAACCTGATTATAGAGAGATATTCACAAGAACACCAAATTGGTGAGCTTCTACAGACTTAACTAAAATCTCCAAAACATATCAGAAGAGCTTCCTAGCAATACAAGTAAATTGAGACAGAGCAGCCTATGATCAGATAAACATTCACTCATCCCAAAATGTGCAGGAAAAAGAAGCTTAAATAATTGAGGGTGAAGGGGCTTCCCAAAAGGGTTCATCATGTCCAAGTAAAGTGGTGAGTCAAATCAATAAGGAATTAGTATTGCCAGGACAATGAAATAAAAAGATTTCTTCAAGAGTGGGCAATTCAGCACAGTAAAGTGCAGGAGCAGGGCATCAGGAAGAAATCATTTTTATCATATGAAAGAGAAAAAGAAAAAGAAAAAAGTCTTTTTAAAAACATTATGGGATAAATTGCATAGAGGGTGGTACAGTGAAAATGTAAAGAGGAAGAGTGAGTGAGGGAAGACAAATATTTAATACACAAGAATGACAGCAATGAAACCAATATGCAAAACTCTTCCTTGCATTTCTCCCACATGTCCCTATGATATTCATAGATGTCCAAGCAAAATATACTAGAAAGCAAATTCAGATATGAAGATAAATGCCACAATTATAAAACCAAATGCTCAGCATTAAATGTACTCTTCACTAAGAAATGGTTGATTTCTTTTTGCTTGTTAATTTGTAGTCACTCAGGGACTCATCAAAATGCTCACTGAAGTAAACGGAGAATCTCTCGGACTGACAAGAGTTTGGATCAAGCCCAAAGATCTGTGAGATCTTAGATTGGGTCCTGCTTGTACAGACATTCACCCATGCTGGGAGCCATGCCAGGAACCCATTCTAAGTAAATCAAGGTAGGGGAAGGGATACGTGGGATTGGAGGTGTAGGAAACTAGTGGGTCTGTGTGGGCAGGGGTTGGTGGGTCCACAGAGGGGGTTGTCCATTAGGAGGTTGGGAGGTCAGGGGCTAAAAATAGCCTGGTTGGAAGGAGGGGGAGGTGAGGGGGTACGAAAAGCACATCCCCTGGGGTGGGGCAAGTGTTTCGGTTTTCCCAGCCCTGGGGCTGTGCTCTGAACGTGTACAGATTTTGGTATATTGAGCTAACCCATTCCTGATCTAACTTAGTTCACCACCTTGAATGAACTAATTTAGATTAGACTAGCCATTTTTGGCCCAATCTAACTTCCCCAAACATCTGCACAGATCAACACTTAGTGTGACATCTGTCTGTACTCTAAGTCAGGGGTGGGCAAACCCTGGCACACATGCCAGAGCATGGGACATGAAGCCATTTTACTTGGCACACCACTGCCAGCCCAGGCTCTGGGCAGCTGCTGCCAGCCATGGAGCCCAGTCCGCTCACAGCAGGTGGCTGGGAGGCTGCAAGTAGCCTAGGCTCTGTAGCAGGCAGGAGCTGCCCGGAGCCCAGGCCAGCTGTAGCAGGCAGCAAGGAGGCTGCAAACAACTACATCAGGGTCTGGAGCCCTGGTGGTGCTCTATGGTAGTGGTGGTTGCACATGTACCTCAGGGTGCAGTGCAACCCTGGCCCCTTCCCTGCCATGCACCCCCAGGCATGCATGCAGCCACCACCACCACAGAGCCAGTGCTGGGCTCCAGACCCTGGTGCAGCTGTTTGCAGCCTTCCTCCTGCCTGCTGTGAGCAGCCCGGGCTCCATGGCTGGCAGTGGCTGCATGCCCACCTAAGGGCACACAGCAGAAAAGGGGCAAAGGCAGCATAAACCTGACCCCTACTCCCCCATCTGCCTGGAAGGAGGATCAGACCCCTCATAGCACACCAAGTTGGGGCGTGGGTTGAGGTTGCGTGTTTTTGGCACTCCAGCCAAAAACATTGCCGCCCCCTGCTCTTAGTCTTTTTCTGATGTCAATGACTGGGCTCTAAAGAGATGAAACTGCAGTACCCTTTTTTAAGTGAAGTAGACATTCAGCTATAAAAATGGTAAAACTGCTGTTCTACTAAAATATTGTAAGAAATATTTCCTAATGTGGTTTTATCCTATTAAAACAAACATGCATTTATAAGCAATGTACCCTCAAGAAACTGGAAAATAAACAATACTAAAAAAATAAGCCAAACCCTGAAGACCTTCTTCAGCCTGCCCCGAGGCAAAATTCTAACAGACATAATTAGAAAATTTTTAAATTCTATTGAAGAATTCAAGCAAATACTTTAAACCCTGGCACTAAAACAAGACAGTATTTTGGGTCATTTTAGTCTGAGAGAAAGATATAATCCAAATAATTAAAAAAAGAGAAGAACCATTATTTTGTTAAGAGATTCTTTTTATTATTGGGTCATATTTGCCCACCCATAATTGTAAACAGAAGAGTCCCTTTCCCACCGCTAAACTCTTCAACTTCATCACTTCACCTTCTCCACTGAAATCATGTGAGCTATGATATACATCTCCGGGCAAAAGTCAGCTTTGAAGCTATATCTATAGAAGTGATCTCCAATCCTCTTATGGTGAAGATCACTTTTTGTAAGTAAAGGGCACCCCAGGATTTACCACCCCTGCCCCGCCCCACCCACCATTTCAATTTAGGGGTTTTATTTTTCCATCACTGTTACAGTTATGGACCCAATCTTTTTTTTTTTTTCCTTCAGCAGAACCTACCTGCAGCAGAGGGGCAGGGGGGCAAGCAGCCAGCAGGCCGAGTGGCCAATGAGATTCAGGGGGCCATGGTCCTTCCTTCCACAGTGGCAGCACCCCCTGGGGCCACCCGGACAGGCTGCTAGTGGGCCAGATGCTGCCCCAGCTTGGAGACAGCAGCAGGCCCGATCCAACTCTTCCCTGACCCTGAGCTAGGGCAGCATCTGGCCCGCTACCAGCCTACCCAGGTGGCCCCAGGAGGCACTGCCACCATGGAGGGAAAGACCACCCCTCCCAGCTCAGGAACTGCTCGGTTTACTGGCAACTTGACTGCCGGGGAGGGAGGCATGCTTTGGTAAAAAAAACCAAAAGGATCTGGCCCCTTGCTGCTTCTGCCTTCAGCAGGGGCCTCCTGAAGGCAGCAGCAGTGAGGGGCCTGATTCTTTTTTTCTGCGGAGCCTGCCCGCTTCTCCTGCATCTGGGGGGGAGAAGGGGGGGGTGCAGTGAGCTGACTAATAGCTGCAATGCATCATTGCAAACTCAACTACATTGGGATGTAGTTTAATTTGCAACAATGCGAGCTCATTTAACATCCCCAAAACTCTTGCACATGTACAGTGTGATGCCATTAAGCCACACAAAATGACATTTTCATCACGTGTACATAGTAATGGCATCACATGTACAAGTGTCCCTGAATAAGTTAGCCTGTATCCTGAAAGCAGCACCTAAGAACTACTCTCACCAAAACTGGGCTAGCTAATCAAGGTATAAAACAGAACCAAACTGTCATGACTCCAAAAGTGTTACCACTAGAATTTCCTGGGTTTTTGTTTTAAAAATATCATTACTTCATACTATAGGACTAAAGGAGGAGTAAATTATAAAGACTTTGGGCAGAATAATATTACTCTTTATGCAACTAAATGGCACTTGCCAAGCTGCAGAAGTGACTATGTGTTTGTTATGCATAGTTTATGATTCTATACCCTGTACAGTGTGTATGCATAAACATCCACATAGGTACTGCATGTGCTCAGTAGGATACACACTGTTTGGACTGCTATGTGGCTACATACATAAGTACATGCCAACGTCCTGGGCATGAGTCACAAAAAAAACCCAGGAGGAGAACTTTCCTGTCCTTTAGCCCCTGTGCTGAGTAGTTAGGACACTCATCCAGGAAACACAGGTATTAGCTACACTACATTAGAATCATAGAGAAGTAGGACTGGAATTAGAGGGAATTTGAACTTGAATCTCACAGACTGCCCAGTACTCTAACCACAATGCCACAGTTTAGATGTTGATCTAGTCTTTCCTTCTGCTCCTCTTGAAGCTGAGCCATTGCACCTTATATTTAACAGTTATTGGATAAAATGGATGGAAAACAGTAGAAAATTTCTGCCCCATTGGGAATAAAGATTTAGACTGGAAACCCAGGCCTACTCTGGACTAAAGCAGCAACTATCTCAGTGAGCCATACACCCACTACTGTGTCCCCTCCTGGTCCCACATATGTCCCCCTGTTAGATTTTGGGGTACAAAGAAAGAAATTAGCTTGAAAGGGAAGCTGGAGAAAGAAACTGAATGATTCTTAGGCCACGTTGTTGTGGTTACAACAATGGAGTGGTAAATTGGAGAGGATGCAGGTTCTAATGTCC
Organism: Alligator sinensis; assembly: GCF_000455745.1. Classification (NCBI taxonomy): domain Eukaryota; kingdom Metazoa; phylum Chordata; order Crocodylia; family Alligatoridae; genus Alligator; species Alligator sinensis. The sequence goes on from NW_005841904.1 coordinate 2,552,956, forward strand.
ACTGGGCAAGAAAGACCCTAGACCCCAAGTCTCCTGCTTCCTGGACAAGTGTCATGGTATGGGGTCCCCAGGGATGGCCGTGATACCCCTAGGGCTCCTTGACCATGCCAATCCTGCCCCATGGGCACCATCTTTCTTTCCTACCACATCTTCTTGATAATTCTAATAAATCAGGAAGCTGCCCTCAAGCTTGTATTCTGGACACGGTCTTGATGGACCCCACTGAACCCTGAGAGTTCTTAGACCCCTTTTGGGTCCTGCTTCAAAATGGATGCCTCCCAGGACCCCATCAGCCTTATGGGCTAGATGTGTGGCTCCAAAACCACTCCTTTACCATGCCCCAAGCCTTGCAGATGGTATTTAAATGTTGTCTTTCCTGGGGCCTTGCTATATCTCAGCCTCTGGTCCTCACCGGGCTCTCCACAGCCCCGTCTCATCGCTCTACACTGGCGCCGGGGTCTGTTCACCCCCTTTGGCAGTGCGCTTCTCTCTGGTGCTGGGGTCTGCTCACCCCCTTGTTGTTGCACCCTTCTCTGGTGCTGGGGTTCCCACCTTGTAGTGGGCCCCCTCAATGAGGCCTCCTCCTTCCCCAATACCCTCAGTCCAATCCACCAGTGTATAAACAGCAAATAAAATATGAGCCCCTGGGCTATATCATAAAAGGAGGAGTTCAGGGGTTCTCTGTCCCTTTAACAAAAATCAAAATTCTCCTAAAATTAAGTACCTTGTAGGCTAGGGCCTGTGGTGAGCTCCTGGAGCCCCTTAATCCTACCCAGAGTAGAACAGGCAGTCAAGTATGTCTGTTAGCTCCTTGTCTGAGAGCTCCTTCCCCCTTGGCTGCTGACAGAGAACTCCCTCCCTAGTCCCAGCCCTGGGGTTTATATATGCCCAGAGCCCTGCCTCTTCCGGTCAGCTGACCGGGTGCAGCTGCAGGCTAATTTACTCTTTAGCCTGTTGCCATAGTAGCCTGAACCTGTGGGCTTCTGTCTAGCTTTTAGGGCCCTCTCCCTAGGCAGTTTCTGCCCTTAAAGGAGCAGGCACCTTAGCCTCCTGCAAAAACAAGGCCTCTATTTCTTCAGCTATTGGAGCTAAAACATCAAATGGCTTCCCTCTCTGGGTAACACCTGTTTATCATAGGCTTTCACTTTCAGGCAGAAATTTGTGACTTATGCACACCTATTGCATGCATATAGAGCATGCATGCATGCATGCATGTAGCTGTCCAGCCAGGGCATAGCTTTCTGACCATGTACTGAGCATGTGCAGTAACTGTTTGAATACTTATGCTCCAATTACTGCATGGGTAATAGAACAAACTCTGCATAAGTGTCATTTAGGTACATAAAAGGTAACAGAATTTAGGGTATAGTCCTCCTTTCCCCTCATTTCTTAATGATAGAACTCTTAGGGAAATTTCTTAATGATAGAACTCTTAGGTAAAGATTCTATAAAATATAACAAAAGATGAAATATATCTATAAGTGTTTAGAACCAGTCTATAGAAACTAAAAGACATTTGTATTATCTTCCTAGAATTGCACTGGTGGTACAAAAATAGTTCAGACATTGAAGATAAGCTTATAGCAGGTATCATATAAATTAGAGTTAAAATTCTTCAGAAGCATTGAAGTGACATGTAGTTGCAGCTGGTTGTATCTCAATTATTGCCCACTAGTCATAACATATTTTATTTGATAAGATAAAATCTGGAGGGTTCAAGACGGCAATGATGTTAAAAGAAAGACAGACATAAAATTAAGTTAAAAAAAATAAGGATCTTTCAGAGAAGTTAAGGCTAATATATAACAATATACATATATCCTTCTGTAACAGGATAGGGTACCTAGGGGTGGCCGTGTTACGTCTTCCCCGCCCCCCCTCAGGTCCTTGACCGTGCCAGTCTTTCACCCTACAAACACCCTCGTTCTCACCCACCACATCTTGTTGGTATAATAAATATAGGGAGGCTGCCCTTGAGCTTTAGTTTTGGCCACAGTCAGGCTAGATCCTATTAACCCTGTTGTTTCTACCCTGTTTGATGTCCCGCTTCACTGTGGATGGTTTCCGAGTCTCTCAGCCTTATGGGCCATATGCGTGGCTCCTACCACCCCTTTACCACGCCCCAAACCTCGCAGATGATACAGGCATTGTCTTGCCTAGGCTTCTTATTAATCTGGCTCCTTGTCCTCATTGGGGTTTCCTCAGCCCTGTCTCAAGTGCGGTGCCCTTTCTGGTGCTGAGCTCCCCTCAGCCCTGTCTCAAGTGTGGAAGTGGGCCAGATAGCTTCACCCAAACTACCAGTTGTTATCAGACAGCACACACTCAACCACCAACCACCATGAGTCCCTGGGCTGTAACTTAACACAGAGCTCACATCATTCTCTGCCCCTTTAAAAGAGTAAAACTCCCTTTCTGAGGCTCGGTGCCTAGTAGGCAAGGATACCTTATGGGCTCCTGGGATTCCCCCTTTGTTCTAAGGGTAGTGTATCTACCAGCTATCACATGTCTGGGCCCTTCCTTCTCCTAGAGGCTCCTTCCCCTTTGGCTGCTGGGACTAACTGCCTGGTCCCAGCCTTGGGGGTTATATGTGCCTAGGGCCCTGCCTCCTCCAGCCAGCTGACCAGGTGCAGGTGCGGCCAATTCCATCATTAACCAGTTGTCCTGGCAACCTGCACCTGGGTTCTTACCTGTGCTCTAAGAGGAGCAGGCACCTTAGTGTCCTGCTACACCTTCCCAAGAGTAGATTCAGTCATCATTATGTATATCATGTATATCTCATACAGATTTAGTTATCATTATCTTTGAATTACTTGGCTTTTACTGATTTCAGTTAGATCATAAATATTTTTTTAAATCTTACAGTGTATTTTTGTCTAGAGAAAAGAAAAACCACTATCTTTTTATATAGACAATGTTATCTTAAACCAAAGTGGCAGCTGAAATAATAGTAGCTGATGAAGAAGGGATCTTTGCTTCTCATATTTGTCTATAAGCTAAAAGAAACAGAAATATAACCAGACTATGTATCAATTAATTCCCATGGTGCTTAATCAGGGCACTAGACTGCCCACTACACAGAACTGAGGCAAACTAGCTCAGCTAACCAAGAAGAGCTGCCAAGTGCAACTGAAAGAGATCCCATATGCTTTTCTAAATCAAAGCAGCATGTTTAGTTTTTGTGGTTCTCAGAACATTTCACTTGATAGACTGCTACAGACCATGGTGTTTGAAAATGTGCTATGGAAAGATTGCACTGATTTAATCTTATATTTGATATGGTTTGGGGTTAAGGTGGTTCTTGGCTATGAGAAGGAAATGCTTTCTTACTGCCACCTACAGAGTTACAGTTTCCACACATTGAAACGGTTACACTTTCATGGAGCCTATGTTTTTGCAGCTGAATGTTCCTACTCTGGGACCTACTTTTCCATGACATTTAAATGTTGCTGTCTATTTGGCAGGTTTTTTTTTAATTTACGGATTGATGGCCCCTTCCTAATAGTGACTTTGCAACACAAGCTCAGTTCCTATTCCTATAGAAGCTGCATTGTTTAAGAATAGGAAAACTGGAATACTTTAAAGCTGGAAACCAGAACACTAAAACACAAATTTCAAATAAAAAAAAAAAATCCTCATTATCTTCTTCATAGTCATTAGTGGTAGACAGTGCTGCCCAGGTTTTCTGGTGCGGCTATACCCACTACAGGACTGGGGATTGGGATAGGGACAGTGGCCTTACTCTATTTTTGTATTCTATCAATCTGTATGTGGTGATCCTACCCTCAAGTATAATTTAGAGCAGCCTGAAGGCTGATCTAAAATATTTCTTGTTCCCAAAGGGCCACTCTAGAAGCCAAGGATCACTGATACACAGTAACAATAGTATTGGTATATTTTACATAAAGGACTTTTGGAGTTTTCATTAATTGAAATTGAAATCTTAGTTTCCCAAACTTCCTTTTTTATCATTTGTTCAGATTAGATGCTCAGCATCCACAACTTCTTGTGACTCCCTCTGAAAACTGGGGCATTTCTATATTGGTCTTAAACGTGGATTAAGGTGCACAACTTTAGCCTTTTAAAAGGTAAGGCAATAATGGGATGATACCCCTTAGAAAATTTTAGAATACTTAGAAAATTATAATCAATGCAGACACACAAGAATAACTTAATCATATAACAAAATAAAATGGGGGTCAAGATAATAAGTCAGACACCCCACCTTGGCCACAAAGGGGCCTCTGGCAAAAGACCTTCTCCTAGAATCTTACAATCTGTGAGCCTAATCTAATTTCATTAATATTGGTGGCAAGACTCCCATTGACATCAGTGGGACTTGGATAAAACTAAATCAGAAGCACAGAGGCATAATAGCAATAGCCTTCTTTTAAATAGGATTTTTATTGTGAAATGTTCCTTTGGACTTATAAAAAAGGAAAATACTTTACATTTTTTTTCTTTTAAAAGAATGGGTCCCAGACTTTTGGAAAACAGCCACTATGAGTCACAGAAACAGAAGACTGCGAAAGTACCCATTTATGTAATCAAAGCTGTTCAGCTTCGCAGTGTGATATACATGTCGGCACACCAGATGAACTATTTTGGGTATTCCAGGGGCAATTTGAGATCAGACATGGTCTTGGCAAGCTTTGCAGATCATGTCTCAGCTTGACCTGAAACTTCAACCTCACAAAGGTAGAGCAGTAGCTCTAAACTTTCTCATGCCGGTGAGTAGCAACCTTAGCAGAGAGAGTCGAACACATCAAAGAACTCTTTGACGGCGAGTTATGAGGAGACTCTCTCTTCCAAGGAAAGAGGGGGTCGGGTGGGAGACAGCATATTTGCTGTGTTAGCTTTAAAAATCACACACTGTTTGTGGAAGGGGTTATCTTGTGTCCACACTCTCTGATCTGAACTAATGTTTGTTTACCGAGACTGGAAAGCAGGAGGACTGAA
>NW_005841904.1:2557921-2562650 GCF_000455745.1 Alligator sinensis
CTCTATAAACGGATCTTTGATATAATTTTCAGAGAAAAAACATCACCTGCAACAGCTACCTCAGGAGAGGCCTATTTGCAGGAAAAAGTCCACCTCCATTTGGAGGGTGTTAGAAACCATTTGAATTTATATTTTGCCTTCAGTGTTTTCATGGAGAGGGGAAAGTAAACCACAAAGAGTGTTATAGGTAGGGCTTAACCATTTATACAGGTGGTGGGTCTAATTCATAAAATCAAAGACTCTAAGTCACCTACTCATTCAGCAGTTTCTAGGCACTTTTTCCCTATAGGCCACCTTGGATGGTGTCTACAATTTTGTGCCCTGTATTTCCAAAGAAAAATAGCCTCCCAAAAGCCTGCCACAAGCAATACTTAATAGTAAATGCAAATCATGCTGACAGAAATCACCTTTTTATAAATTGTGAGCAAAACCTAGAGCATCAAAATACTAATGGATTGTTAAAAACCTCCACCTCTTTTGCTCTTCGCTAAAACCGTTGTTACACCTTTCCAAAGTCTAACTGAACTTTAACCCCCTCCTCTAGTCTAATAGGCAAAAATCTCCAAAATCCAGGCAATCCAAAAGACTATTTAGCCTCCCTTACAGGGGAATTGTGCAAAAAAAATGCATGGGTCAAATTTTCAGCCCCCTATATTTATACTGCTATTAGCCTCTTACAGAGGCTAGCTTAGTGTCAGCCCAACTGGTCAAAGCAGATATTGCCTCTTGGAGCAAGTATATATAAAATTAAATCTTTGGAGTGGGACCTCTGGGAACCAATATATTATACAAGGAGGAATGGATTGTTTTCATCTCTCTTCCAACTTATCTGCCAGACTGGTTCTTTGGAAAAAAATGGCCTGTTCGTGCAGCCCCTGTTTCTCTTTGTCTGCTAGGAAGAACGTGAAGGAGGTGCTTTTTGCTTGATATCCCAAAGTGCCCCAGCTACCCTGTACTGCAGTAAGGAGTCATTACCTGGTCACAAACTAACCTACTAAAGAAGGGGTAGAGGTTTGGCAGTCACATGAGAGCCCCTTATGTTGTGGAGCTCTGTGTCCAAGCTGTGGCTTAGGCCTCAACTATTTATGCTGTAGTTGCATTTAAAAGACACACTCGGAGTCCATTTTTTCCTTCATTTCTTTGCATGGGGTCACAACAGCTTATTATGTCTACATATTCATTCTGTTGTGATCCCAACAGCATATTCTGTTTACCAATGAGTGGATAATAATAGCTTGATGCTGTTTACTTATCTAGGATTTCTCCAAGTTACTTTAACAAATCAGTTAATGAAATTTTTTAAGGACATTTTTTTATTTGCATTCTTTAGATTAAGTTTCCAACTGTTATGAGAAAAGGTCAGGTTTGAGTCTCTTGCATTTAATGATTATGAATCAAGGATTCTGTCTGTAATTCCCCAGATTGCTGCCCATTATGAAAGCTCTTATCTCTAAAAATTGTTTGAGGAATGATATAAGCTAAAATAGCCCATTGCCTTTGTGTTGTTTACAGTAATTTAATGGAACAATTTGGGCTGGAGAGGGTTAAAATGTCTTTTTAGTTATAATAATGTAATGAAAGAAGTTTTTGAAGATATTTCAATTGATATGGGGTATTTTTACAAAACCTGTTTAAGAGCCTAAATCAGGAGCTATTTTACTTTCAAGTGCTATGAAAGTACACATGCATAATTTAGGGCTGATGTACTGGTACATCATTCATGGGCTGAAATGTGGCAAAATCCAAGAGCACGAAATAAACTACATAGTTTCCAAGTACTGCAAAGAGTGCTGTGCTCTTGAGAGGTGCCTCCATCATGTGCATTTGTTGTTGCTCAAATTCTGGGAAATAGCATACATTCAGAATAATGGTTTGTATTCAGATGTTTTCCATATGGAATCATTTACAGATCATTTACCCATCTGTCCTGAAGAACTGTCCTAGGAAGCTACAGTAACCTCTTTTGCCGTTCTGGTTCTTTTACTCCACAGGTCCGTCCTGTGGCCTGGTCATTACTTTGGCTCTACCCAATCCTCCCCTACCTTGATCTCAGAATACTAATTCCCACCAGGTGCCCACCTCTGCAGTACATACAGGATACATATGTTTGTACAAGCTTTCAAATCCTGATTGTCCACTAATGTGGTATAGATATAGGTGGGTCCTTTTGAAGAGACATTGTGATTGCTACCCAGATAACTTGTTTAGTGCCAAGTGCACCTGTCCGACTGTCAGCTCACTGGGGCTACTACGTACTCTGGTAATGCAGATAATGATTTATAAGAATACATCATGTATTTGAAAGTCCTTAAAAGGCAATTTTCCCTGCCTTTTGTGACCTCATCCTGTAAAACATGCCTGCAACATAACCCAGACATTTTTGTCCCCATAAGACAGACATCCCCAAAGGACTAAGCACATTGGAATTTTGGAAGATTTCTCGGTCTGACAGTGACAACAAATGACAGAAGCCAATTTGGATTCTCCCTTTAAAAAAATCTGGTTTCCCAAGAACACAGTTCAGTTTTGTATTATTCATCATATTAACATTTCATTTCTTGCTGTGAGGTGGGTGAGGTCCTTGGAGAATACCAGCTTATAGCTTCCACCAAAGAAAAAGGGCTGGGAGTAATCTGTTTCAGTCTAAATTATTTTAATAGCAGCAATGAACTCTTTTTAATAAAAAGTCATTCAGAAGACCACCAGTGAGATTGAAAGAGCAATAGCAATTTACACCAATCAGCAACAGCAGTTTACACCAATCAGGCTCATTATGTTCCAGGCTTCATCCACAGTTGTGGTGCTGTCTCAAAAAATTCTAATTTCTCAAAAGAATTCTAATTCTGTGTTATGGCTGAGGTCTCTCACATATAACATGGCATATCAGCTTGTTAGAGCACATGGGGTTCAGTTTCTTGTAATGGTTTTTTTGTGATGCAGTTTCTAGGTTTTAGATATTTTTCATTATCACATAGCTGGAGCTCCTATTGCCTTGGACAAACTATAACTCTTCTGCAGGAGAACGTACTAGAAGCACCAAGTATTCCCAGAATTACTTGAGAGGTGGTATTATTTCATTCTGATAACTGTGGAAAATATTTCTCATAGACCGCTTACATCTTCACAGTGGTAGGTAGAACTAAATGATATTTCCAAGTTCTAAAGCCTGATTCTTTTTTTTCATTTGGCTGTGTTGAAAGCCTGTGAGTTGGTGGTCTTTGGGCTAAAACTGGACTAGGCATCAGGTCTCCTGGGGTGCCTATAGACATACACATTTGACTTCTAATTAGAATGCCTCACTGTCATGTGTATTAAGCCCCTGCACATTTCAAAATGGCCACAGGACCGCATTATCTAAACCTCATTGAATGACCTTTAGATAAAGAATCCTGTGGCCATTTTGAAACACGTGAGAGCTTGATACACATGACAATGAGCCATTTTAATTAGAGTGGCTGTCCAGAAACCGAATTAAAGGGTTAATTAAAACAACTGCACTCAAATTAAAACAACCCCACCCCACCAACAGAGCCGGGGGGGTAGGGATTGGGGGCCCCCACACCTGTCCTGCAGGCACCCCTCTTTGGACCCTGGAGGTGCGAGTGAGGGAGCTCCAGGAGGAGGTGAGCAGGCTGAGGAGAATCAGGGAGGCGGAGGATGAAATTGATGGGTATTGTCTTTCCCTGCAGGACCATGCACCCAAGGAAGAAGCACCCCAGGAGGTACCCTCCACAGCAGAGTGGCAGATGGTCACCTCCAGAAACAGGGCTGCTCACAGCAAAGCAGTACCAGTTTCTCCAGTCTGGTTGGAGAATAGGTATGAGGCCCTGGCGACACTGCAGGAGAAGGAAGGAGAGGAGGAAACCTCCAGAGAAGAGGAAACTTGACATTCTCCAAACTCTGAACAGGCTGAAGGAGCTAAGCAGACCTGGAGATGGAAACAGCGAGTGATCATCATAGGTGACTCCATCCTGAGAGGTAGAGGGTCCCATTTGTCACCAGGACCCCTCGACATGCGAGGTCTACTGCCTGCCCAGAGCAAAGATTCAGGACGTGACAGGGATGATCCAGGCCATGATTCAGCCCACCAATTACTACCCCATGGTCCTAATCCTTTAGGGCACTAATGATGCAGCCAGGAGGAGCCCTGATCACCTGATGACTGACTACCACGCTCTGGGGGGCATGCTGAAGGAGATAGGGGCACAGGTGGTATTCTCCTCTGTCCTACCAGTGAGCGGACGTGGAAGAAGACACAAGACCTGCATCAGAGAGACCAACTTGTGGCTTCGAAAATGGTGTCTTGAGCCGGGTTCAGCTTCCTAGACAATGACCCACACATCAGGATGAGAGACATGCTCGGGTGGGATGGGCTTCACCTTTCCCCTAAAGGTAAGCATGTGCTCTCTTCTAGGTTGGCGGATCTCCTCCAGTGGACTTTAAACTAGGTTTATTGGGGGAAGGGGAAGACAAGGGCAGAGGAAGCCTTGGACTACTAAACCAAGCATCACCCACAAGAACAGCCCAGCCTAGACTGAAGATGAGCAGAACAAATTCCAAGGTAAGCAACAAGGGCCCGGGTAGTACTGAGATTAGGGGTCCGGCACACGCATCTTCATAGATGCATAGATGCATAGATGCTAGGATCGGAAGGGACCTCATTAGATCATCGAGTCCGACCCCCTGCATAGGCAGGAAAGAGGGCTGGGTCTAGATGAACCCAGCTAGA
>NW_005841904.1:2563340-2573462 GCF_000455745.1 Alligator sinensis
GTGTGTCCACTTCTCCCCACAGTTTTGTGTCATCCGCCAACTTGGACAGAGTACACTTCACTCCCTCATCTATGTCGCTGATGAAGACGTTGAAGAGTATAGGTCCTAGAACCGAGCCCTACGGGACTCCACTGCCCACACCCTTCCAGGCCGATACCGACCCATCCACTACAACTCTCTGGGTGCGACCCTCTAGCCAATTTGCCACCCACCGGACTGTGTAGTCATCCAAGTCACAGCCTCTTAACTTGTTCACCAGTATGGGGTGGGATACCGTATCGAAGGCCTTCCTGAAGTCTAAGTATATGACGTCAACCCCTACTCCTGCGTCCAGGCATTTTGTAACCTGGTCATAAAAAGAGACTAGATTAGTCAGGCATGATCTGCCTGCTACGAACCCGTGCTGGTTTCCCCTCAGCATAATTTGTCCTGCCGGGCTCTCGCAAATGTGAGCCTTGATAATTTTTTCAAAGACTTTGCCAAGGATGGAGATGAGACTGACTGGCCTATAGTTGCCTGGGTCCTCCTTCCTCCCCTTCTTGAAAATGGGGACCACATTGGCCCTTTTCCAGTCCTCCGGGACCTGGCCCGTGCACCATGAGTGTTCAAATATTCCCGCCAGTGGCTGTGCAGTGACGTCAGCCAGCGCCTTCAGTACCCTCGGATGGAGCTCATCTGGGCCTGCTGACTTAAACGCATCCAGTTCCTCCAAGTGACTCTGCACCATCTCAGGGTCTATGCATGGTAGTCTGGCACCCTGCTGCTGCCTTTCTACCATCCCAGTGAGAGACTCGTCTTGTCCCTCACTTAGGAACACTGAGGCAAATAACTCATTGAGGAGTTCAGCCTTGTCCCCCCTGTCCGTCACCAATTGCTTCTGCCCATTTAGCAGGGGTCCTATTCCTCCCTGGGCCTTCCTTTTACTCCCAATATATCTAAAAAACAATTTCTTGTTGTCCTTTACTTGGGATGCCATCCTCAGCTCCATGGCAGCTTTGGCCCATCTAACTGCCTCCCTACAAGTGCGAGCAGAGGAGGTATAATGCTCCCCTTTTAGCTCGTAGGCTGCTCTGGATTTCTCTGGTCAGCCAGGGAAGCTTTCTGGCCCCTTTCCCTCTTTTTCCTCACATCGGGGTCGTCTCCCTCTGTGCCCGAAGGATCATTTTCTTAAGGCACAGCCACCCTTCCTGGGCTCCCATCTCTTCAAAACTCCTACTCTGCAGTGCATCCTTGACTAATCGCCTGAGTTCATTGAAATCAGCTTTCCTAAAGTCTAGCACTTTCACCCTACTAGTTACCTTACCCACTCGTCGTCTTATGATGAATTCTATTATTTGGTGATCACTGTCCCCCAGGTGACCACCGATCTGTAGGTCCCCTACCATGTCATCCCCCGTTGCCAATACCAGGTCCAGTAAGGCATTCCCCCTAGTGGGACCGTGTACCTCCTGCGTCAGGTGGAGGTCCTCTACAAAGCATAGGAACCTGCGTGAACGGTGGGACTTTGCTGTCTGCGTCTCCCAGCAGATGTCTGGGTAGTTTAGGTCCCCCATGACTACTGCCTCCCTAGTTTTTATGGTCCCCGAGAGCTGCCTCAGGAGCCCCAAATCTAGCTCTTCCCCTTGGTGGCTCTTCCCCTTCAGGTGGCCTCAAATGCCTCTATACAAATGCTCATAGTATGGGGAACAAGCAGGAGGAACTTACCCTCCTGCTAGCTGACACCAACCCAGACATAGTGGGGCTCACCGAAATGTGGTGGGACCCAACGCACAACGAACAACAATATCAAGAGCTATAGGCTGTACAGGAGGGATAGGACAGGGAGGAAAGGTGGGGGTGTGGTGCTCTACGTCAAGAAGAAATACACATCCTCAACAAGTGGCACGGGGTCAGAAGAGGGGCACACTGAAATGCTCTGGGTTAGAATACAAGGAAGTCAAGGGGAAAGGGACTTAACGGTGGGGGTCTACTACAGACCACCCAACCAAGGGGAAGAGCTAGACCGGGAATTCTTAAGTCAGCTCACGGAGGTAGTTAGGTCAAAGGACGTGGTCATCATGGGTGACCTGAACTTTCTAGACGTCTGCTGGGAAAAGCAGTCAGCCAGGTCTGACCGCTCACCAAAATACAGGACCTCCATCTAACCCAGCAGGTGCATAGCCCCACCAGGGAGACACCTTGTTGGACCTGGTCCTGGCCATGGGCAACGACCTGATGAGGGGTCTGTGGGTACTGAACCACCTGGGTGACAACAATCATCGTCTGCTGGAATTCACCATCCAGCACAAGGTGGCAAAGGCCTACAGCAAGGCAGCAGCCCTGGACTTCAGGAGGACGGACTTCAATGAGGTAAGGAGAATAGTCGGGGAGGCACTGAGGTCCCAGAGACGGGAGAGGAGTCAGGTGTCCAAGAAGAGTGGTCATTCCTTAAGGAGATGATCCTCCAAGCCCAAAGGGAGGTAATCCCAACATGAATCAAAGGCAGCAAGAGGGCACAAAAGCCCCTATGGCTCACCAAAAGGATACGGGAATGTCTCCAACTAAAAAGGAGATGAACACCCAATGGGAGGATTATACCTCGGTTGCTCAGGGCTGTAGGGGGGCAGTCAGGAAGGCCAAGGTGGAGATAGAACTGGGACTGGCTACCCAGATCAAGGACAACAAGAAGTCCTTTTTTAAATACATAGGAGGTAAAAAGAAGGTACCGGGTAATGTGGGGCCTCTGCAGGACACGCTAGGAAATCTGGTCGTTGCACCAGACAACAAAGCTAACCTATTTAACAATTTCTTTGCCTCCATTTTTGTGAGCAGGGACCGGGTTACCCCTCCCCCCACCAGGACCCCCGTAGGCCCCAGGGGAGGCGCACCCAGGCCTAGGGTCAGTAAAGACCTAGTCAGAGAACTTCTGGAAGGACTGGACATATTTAAATCAGCTGGTCCTGACGATCTCCACCCCAGAGTGCTGAGGAAATTAGCAGAGGTCATTGTGGGACCCCTGGCACGGCTCTATGAGCACTCATGGTGCTCTGGTGTGGTGCCAGAGGACTGGAAAAGGGCCAGTGTGGTTCCCATTTTCAAAAAAGGGAGGAAGGAGAACCCAGGAAACCATAGGCCAGTTAGTCTTACCTCGATCCTGGGTAAGATTTTTGAGAGAATTATCCTTGGGCATGTCCACGAGGGGCCAGCAGGGAAGATCATGCTTCGGGGCAACCAACATGGGTTCATTTGAGGCAGGTCCTGTCAGACCAACCTGGTGGCCTTCTATGACCAGGTCACAAAATCCTTAGACGCAGGTGTAGCAGTGGACGTAGTCTTTCTGGACTTTAGGAAGGCCTTCAACGCCGTCTCTCACCCCATTCTCATTAAAAAAACTAGGGGACTGTGGTGTCGACACCTACACAGTCAAACAGGTCACTAATTGGCTGGAGGGCTGCACACAGAGCGTGGTGGTGGATGGGTCTTATTCGACCTGGAGGGATGTGGGCGTTAGGGTTCCGCACTGTTCAACATCTTCATCAGCGACTTGGACAAGGGGGTAAAAAGCACCCTGTTCAAATTCACGGACGACACTAAGATGTGGGGGGAAGTGGGCACGCTAGAAGGGACGAATAGGTTGCAAGCAGACCTAGACAGAATACAGGGGTGGGCGGGTGAGAACAGGATGGATTTCAACACTGACAAGTGCAAGGTGCTGTACCTGGGGAGGAAGAACCAGCAGCATACCTACAGGCTGGGGAACTCCCTTCTCATCAGTGCAGAAGCAGAAAAGGATCTTGGAGCCATTATTAATGCCAAAATGAACATGGGCCAACAGTGTGGGGACGTGGTCAGGAAGACCAACTGTACCTTGTCATGCATCCACAGATGCAACTCAAGCAGGTCCAAAGGGATGATTCTCCCCCTCTATGCAACACTAGTCAGGCCACAGTTGGAGTACTGAGTCCAGTTCTCGGCACCACACTTCAGAAGGGATTTGTACAACATGGAGAGGGTCCAGAGGAGGGCCACTCACATGATCAAGGGCCAACAGGGCAGGCCCTACGAGGAGAGGCTAAGGGACCTGAACCTGTTCAGCCTCCACAAGAGAAGGCTGAGGGGGGATCTAGTGGTCGTTTACAAACTAGTCAGAGGGGACCATCAGGCATTGGGGGAGTCCCTATTCCCCCAAGAACTACCAGGCATGACTAGAAATAATGGTCACAAGCTGGCAGAGGGTAGATTCAGACTAGACATCAGGAGGTGCTACTTCACAGTCAGGGAGGCTAGGATCTGGAACCAACTTCCAAGTGTAGTGGTGCTGGCTCCTACCCTGGGGGTCTTTAAGAGGAGGCTGGATGAACACCTCACCGGGGTCGTTTGACCCCAGTGCTCTTTTCTGCCATGGCAGGGGGTCGGACTTGATGATCTGCTCAGGTCCCTTCTGACCCTACCAACTATGAAACTATGAAACCCCTGAACACATAGGCAGCCCTGTGTTCTCCTCAAAGACACAATGCATGAACTCGATTGAGTCTCTCATCTTCTCCACCAATATAATGGAAAAACTACTACTGCCCACCTCCAGGGTACCATGAGGGCCATACTGTGACTAGAAAGTTTTGTGGGAAGGATGCAAGGAATGTTTTCCCTCTGTGTATTCTGCACACAAAGCCAGTCATACCACATTTCCTGCATCTAGGGGAAAGCAAGAGCAGTTCCTGGGAATCCCCTGGGGGTACATAACAGCCCCAAGAAAAGGGAGGTAACAACAGTATATAGCTCCATCCCATTTGCTTGGTACAGCAGAAAAAGCAAGCTACAAGTTGAGCAAAAGGGGACCTGCTCTGTGCTCCTAGTAATACAGGAGCCCAACACCACCACTTCTCCCCACTGTGGCACAGGGCAAAGCAGATACAGTTGTAATGTATAATTTGTTTTAGACAGTGGAACTGGTAAAGGGCTTTAGGTGAAAGCTGGTAGTGTAGTCTTTTCCCATTACCTGGATTACCTGGATTAGGCTATGAGTTTATTGCTTGTCTGCCTCTCCCAGCACTGCCCCCTCTCCCTCCCCCCTCCTTCCCTTCCTTCCTGTATTTTGTATTCAGTTCACTATCTCCGTTTTGTACATTGCTCTGTGCATAGGCAATGCATAGGGGAAGCACGGGGTGGGGGGGCACATCCCCCCCCACCCAAGATTGACCATCACCAAAGCCACCACCAGCTTCTGCAGGCAGGCACTGCTTGCACCCGCCCCTGCTGCCGACACCAGCAGCTGTGGGTGGTCCCCACTCACCAACACCGACACCAATGCCAGCAGCTATGGTCAATCCCTGCTCACTGCCACAGTGCCCCCCCAGTCTCAGGAGGCATCAATCATTCATGGCTCTGTGTCACCCCACAGACACCTCTCCCAACCGCTGAGCTGCATACCAGCAACCCCTTCACCACCACTATGCCATGCACCCTCATAGGCACTCCTGCTGCACCATGCACCTGAGATCTCCCCCTCCCCACCACTCCCCATCCCTGCTACCTCATGCCCCAGGCTCACCCTCAGCTCCCTGCACTGCTGCACTGTCCCATCTCCTTGGGCAGGGCCAGAAAATGTCAGCCAGAGGAGGGAGTCTCTGGCTGTAATCAGGGGGGAAGTGGCAGCCAGGCAGGAGCCTGGGGGCTGCAATTTAACTTTTTGCAGGATATATGCAGCCCATGGGCTACCATTTGGACAGCCCTGCATTAGGTAATCATCACATAAAACTTCCTAGTCCCACAGACTTGAATCAAAGACTTCCTTTCCCTATGGGTGTGCCTGTAAACACTAGGCTACGCAACCATGCTCCCTCATGTCCTTTCTTTTTGGCCAAGGGTTCTTGCCAAACCCTTAGTGCACAGAGGCAGTCTCAGTAAGAGGGAATAAGGATTCCCACCTCAACTTCCTTCCCAACCCCATAGTATGTTATAGTCTGGTGGCTAGGATCTGCTTCAGGGAAGTGAGAGATGGGGGTTTGAATCCTGTCAGGCAGAAATGGGAAGAAATTTAACTAAGATTCACTACTTCTTTGGTGAGTGGGTTCTTATACAAAAGAGAAGTACCTCCTCCCAAGACTGTGCTTAAAAAGAAAGCAGCAGATATACAAAATATATTGTGTATGGAGCCAACCAGACTTAGCTGTGAACTACATATTAAACTGCACCTCTAGGCATGTGCAGAGGCATGACTGTAGACACTGAGAAATTATAAAGTAAAAAGTAAAGCACCCATGGGGATTAAGCACCTCCAGAGTTAGGCAGTAATGGTACATGTGTTTCAGGATCTGAATTCTGAACCTTGGCACCCCTATTCTGCTAAATGCTGCCTTTTTTTGCATCTGGACTTTAGACTCCTGGTTTCTTTCAAGTAAAAGTTTCTTCTGTCAATGCAATATTTTATCACTGTACAATACACTGAATTTCCATAAGGAACAGTCAATGGCCATTTTCTAATGGTTCTTCTCAGCAAAGAATTGGCTTCCAATGCTTCCAAAACAGGCTTTTGTTTCAAAATGCAACAGGTTGGAAATTCAAAGAGGATTTTTACAAGAATGACATGTTTTTAACAATCCTTATCGCAACCCTTTATTTATGCATTAAGGATACTTAATATTGTTTTCCGAATGTTAGGAATGGGTACCCTGTTCTTTTCAGAAATAAAAGAGACTGTGATCAGACACTGATTTTAAAAAACATATTGTTTCATAGTTTCATAGTTTCATAGTTTCAGGGTCGGAAGGGACCTAATAGATCTTCTAGCCCGCCCCCCCGCCAGGGCGGGAGAACAACCCAAAAAAACCAAAAAAAACAAAAAAACAAACAAACAAACAAAAAAAAAAAAAACCACTCACCCTAAAAACAAAAACGGGACTCAAATGAGTCCAGCCAGGTAAGTATCCAGCCTCTTCTTAAAGATCCCCAGGGTAGGGGCCAGCACCACCTCCCTTGGAAGTTGGTTCCAGCTCCTAGCCGCCCTAACTGTGAAGTAGTTTTTTCGGATGTCCAATCTGTACCTCCTCTCCATCAACTTGTGCCCATTACTCCTTGTTATGCCAGCGGGGGCTAGGGGAAACAGCGTCTCCCCCAAACCCTTCTGGTTCCCCCTAGTGAGTTTATAGACGGTCACCAGGTCCCCCCTCAGCCTTCTCTTGTGGAGGCTGAATAGGTTCAAGTCCCGCAGTCTCTCACTGTAGGGTCTGCCCTGTTGTCCCCGGATCATGCGGGTGGCCCTCCTCTGGACCCTCTCCATGTTGTCCACATCCCTCCTGAAATGGGGCGCACAGAACTGGACACAATACTCCAGCTGCGGCCTGACCAGCGTCGCATAGAGGGGGAGGATCACCTCCCTGGCTCTACTCGAGATGCACCTGTGGATGCACGACAAGGTCCGGTTAGCCCTGCCAACCATGACCTCGCATTGTCGGCCCATGTTCATCTTGGAGTCAATAATGACACCAAGATCCCTTTCCGCCTCCGTGCTCTCAAGTAGGGAGCTCCCCATCGTATAAGTGTGCTGCTGGTTCCTACTACCCAAGTGCAGCACCCTGCACTTGTCCGTATTGAAACGCATCCTGTTCCTGTCTGCCCACCCCTGTAACCTATCCAGATCCTTCTGCAATCTCTCTCTCCCTGCTAGCGTGCTCACCTCCCCCCAAATTTTGGTGTCATCAGCGAATTTAAACAGGTTGCTCTCCACCCCAACATCAAGATCGCTGATGAAGAAATTGAACAGCGCAGGCCCCAGGACCGAGCCCTGGGGGACTCCACTACCCACCTCCCCCCAAGTCGAGTATGATCCATCCACCACCACCCTCTGAGTGCGACCCTTCAGCCAATCTGCAATCCATCTGACTGTGTAGGCATCTATGCCACAGTCGCCTAGTTTATTAATTAGGATGGGGTGAGAGACGGTGTCAAAGGCCTTGCTGAAGTCCAGAAAGACTACATCCACCGCGACACCTGCGTCCATGGCCTTTGTGACCTGATCATAAAAGGCAATCAGGTTGGTCTGACATGATCTCCCCCTAATAAATCCATGCTGATTGCCCCTGAGCATCATCTCGGATGCCGGCCCATCACAAATGTGCTCCTTGATGATCTTCTCAAAGAGCTTCCCCAGGATTGAGGTAAGACTGACGGGCCTATAATTGCCCGGGTCCTCCCTTTTCCCTTTTTTGAAGATGGGGACCACATTAGCTACCTTCCAATCATCTGGCACCTGGCCCAAGCACCACGATCACTCGTAGAGCCGTGCCAGGGGCCCTGCAATAACCCCAGCCAGCTCCCTCAGCACCCTGGGGTGGAGAGCATCCGGACCCGCTGACTTGAACGCGTCCAGCCCCTCCAGAAGCTCTCTAACCCGGTCCTCCCCAACCTGAGGTCTGAAGGCGATCCCCTCGCGTCCGGCTTCTATCACAGCAGGGAAGTCCCGGTCCCTGCACAAGAAAACGGAGGTGAAGAATTGGTTAAAGAGGTCCGCTTTATCCTCTGACGCAACCACCAGATTGCCCCGCATATCCTGCAGGGGCCCCACATTACCCGGCGCCTTCTTCATCCTCCCAATATATTTGAAAAAGGACTTTTTGTTATCCTTAATCCTGGACGCTAATCCGAGCTCTATCTCCGCCTTGGCCTTCCTAACAGCCCGCCTGCAGGCCCGAGCAGAGGAGGTATACTCCTCTTTGGAGATTACACCCCCCTTCCACCGGGCGTACGCCACCCTTTTGGCAAGCAGGCATTCCCGGACACCCTTGGTGAGCCAGGGGGGCTTTTGGACACTCCTGCCCGCCTTGCTTCTTGTCGGGATGGACACCCCTTGGGCCCCGAGTATCGTTTCCTTAAGGAACGACCACTCCTCTTGGACGCTGAGTTCCTCTGCCCTCAAGGACCCCAGTTCCTCTCCCACTAATCTCCTCATCTCACTGAAGTTGGCCCTCCTGAAGTCTAGGGCCACCACCTTGCTGCGGGCCCTTGACACTCTACGCTGGATGGTGAATTCCAGCACGCGATGATCACTATTGCCCAGGTGGTCAAGAACCTGGAGGCCTCTTACCAGGTCGTCGCCTGCGGCCAGGACCAGGTCCAGCAGAGCATCTCCTCTGGTGGGACTGTGCACCTCCTGAATCAAGTGGAGGTCCTGCAACTCGGCCAAGAACCTCCTGGAGCGGTCCGTCCCGGCTGACTGCTCCTCCCAGCAGATGTCCGGGTAATTAAAATCGCCCATGACAACTACATCCCTTGCTTTTAGTGTCTCCGCAAGCTGGCCTGAAAATTCCCTGTCCAGCTCCTCCTCCTGATTGGGGGGTCTGTAATAGACCCCCACCGTCAAATCCCTCTCGCCTTGCCCCCCCTGGATCTTGACCCAGAGCACTTCAGCTCGCCCTTCCCCTGACCCCATACTGCTGGCAGAGGATGTGTAGTGCTCCTTGACATAAAGTCCCACCCCCCCCCCTGATACCCACAGGCATGCCAGAATAAGGAACATGGCTTTAAGTGAAGAGGTAATGTACAGGAAGAAAAAGTAACTATAGTATACTACATACAAGTAACTTTTTATATGTGGTTACATGTAGTTACCTGAAAGTCTGACCAAACTTATAGAAGTGATGCCACCAAATTTAATATTCACTTGTGCAAATACCTACAATGCAAATATCCAAATGACAAAACCAGCATGCACATGCTGATTAGGTTCTCAGAGCATATACTTGAGTTTATACCATTCTAGGCCCTTGGTGCTACTCAGGGAGAGCTTTAATGATACCTGTAGCAGTGCTAAGCACACACGGTAACAGAGAAGAGGCATAAACTTAGCTTGCTAGGCATCTTTTCACTAATCACTAGTTTAGGTTGATTACAAGTCTGCGCGAGATACACAGTGAGTCAACAGCCACTATACTGCGCCCCCGTCTCCTTCAGCCTGGTCCCCAGAGCCTCGAAGTCCCTCATAATACGGTCAGGGTTGCCTCTTGCCACGTCGTTCGTACCCACATGGACGACAACCATGGGGTACCGGTCTGCAGGCCGGATGCAGGCCGGGATCCTCTCCGTGATGTCCCTGACCCGAGCCCCAGGCATGACGCAGACCTGCCGTGACATGGGGTCGGGCATGCA
>NW_005841904.1:2573544-2589745 GCF_000455745.1 Alligator sinensis
CTGTCTTGCGTGGAGCGGCATCGTCCCCTGCAGGGCCGACCCCTCTGCCCTCATCCGTCGCCGCTGCCAAGGCATCAAATCTGTTCCCCAGCTGAACCTGGGGGGCTTCCACCGCTCTCTGCCTAGCAGCTCTAGATTTGGGCACCATCTTCCACTCCAGCGATGGCTGCGACTCCTGTGGGGGCTGTACCATGGGCGACCGGGCCTGCAGGGAACAGAAATAGGCATCAATTTCGTCCTCTGCCTCCCTGATCCCCCTCAGCCTACTCACCGCAGCCTGGAGCTCACCCACCTGCTCCTCCAGGGCACTAAGGCGTGCACAGGAGGGGCAGGCCGGGAGACCACCAGGCCCCACCCCCGCCCAGGGCCCCGCCAAGCCCCCTCCACAGACAGAGAGGGGGCTTGTTCTTTGAGGTGCCTACAAAGACCTTGCAATAAGAAAGTCCATAATAATTTTAATCGTGTATTTTTTTCAGTATTTATGAGTTAGTAACACTCTATAATATGTAATCGTGAATCAGTTCAATGAAAATTCCACTGGCTCATCATTGACTCTTACACGTATTTTCCAAGCAAATACATTTATCAAGTTTAATGTAACTGCAATAGATAGTTATGCAATTAATACCCATTGGTTTGGTATACCTTGGGCATGTCTACACATGTAATTAATGTGCATGAATAAACTCCAAAGCTTATTGCTCCAGAGTTTTTTGCTCCTGGGCATGCCATTTAAATGTGCACACAGGAGCAAGAACTCCAGAGTTTCTTTATGCAGAGCACGTGGAGCCATGTTGGAGCAGCCCAGAGTCCCAACTGGGCTCCACGTACTGCAGAGCAGCTGGCTGAGATAAAAGGGTGCCTCAGCACAGGGGTTACCTGCTGGCTAGCCATGCACTGTAGCACCCTGTGCCCCAACCAGCTGGGTCAGTATCTACACATGCACTGCTGCTCACAAAAAATCTCCACACAGAGTGCAGGATGTATTCATTTCATGCACCCTAATAAGGGCACACATGCAGACACCAAGATGTTTACTGCGTAGTTAATTAGTCAACTGTGCAGTAAATGTCTCATGTAGACATACCCCTTTTGGTGAATTTTAATAGCAATAAAAGTATTTCAAAAAGATAAATCAGTAACACCATCTCTCATTTTTCAAGTATGCAAACTGAGGCACAAAGAAGTGCTCAACATTTAGCAAGTCAGGATAAAAAGGAGTTGCCATCAATATCTACCACTTCTGTGGATTTTGTTATGGTTAAGTAGAGCTGATGGGGTATGTCCACTGTGCAGTTTACTGTGCAGTAAGAGGGAATAGGATGGCATCTACACATGCAGGTGTTAAAGCATTAACACTCTGTGTGGACTTACTTGGGACTAAAGTTAGTCACAAGTCAGTCCACACACACAGTGTTACTGAGCAGTAAGGTATCTATATGTGTGTTACTGCTCAGTAACTAATCAGCCATGTATTTGATAACTGCATAATTCAGGTATCAAAATTACACTCAAGTCAGCTTAAATCACCATATTTATTGTGCAGTACAGGCATGGACATGTAGATACATGCCCATACTGTGCAGTAATTAATGTAGAGTTAGCCAACATGTACATGCACCCCATGGAGTAGTAGTCTGAGTTCTGTCCAGTAATCAGTAACAATTCAGGGAGAGAGAACTAGGTAAATGCCTAGGTTTAACCTCTCCAGAAGCAATTTCTGCCATCTTCTTTCCATCAAGAAAAGCTATTAAGCCACAATTTACATAGAAATTTAGGCATTTGGGGTAGGAAGTTCATCTGAATTTCCTAATCCCAATTTGCTTTATGCTGCATTTCTTTCATCAGAAGGAACCCATGCCAGACAAAATAATAAATATTATTAAACCATAAAGCCAAGATAGCTGAAGTCTTATCCTCCATTTCTCCTTTTTATTCTAATGGTCATCTTTAAATTATGAAAATATTTAGTTCTTTGTGTTCAGAGTAGAATCCTTTGTACAGGAATGTCAGAGACCAAGGTGCTCTGGTTAGTTCCAAATGCACAAAGGAAACTTGCCCTTAGATGAGTGGTCTCCAACCTTTTTAGGTCAGAGATCACTTTTGAAATTTAAAAGTACCACAAAATGTACACAACCCTCCCCCACCACCCAGCAGGTATGCCAGTGGGGAGGGTCAAGGGGAGGGGAAAGGACCATGGTGGGGGCAGGGCAGATCAAGGCACCAGCCCTAGCCCCAACCCCTCCCTCACTTCTGGGGCTTTGATCTGCCCCCACTCAACAGCAGTGAGGGAGGGGCAAGCTCTACACAGCTGGGGAGGGGGACAGAGCCGTGAGCAGCTCATCCATGGTGCATGGGGGTGCATATAGCCTAGGAGGGCATGGGGGGGGCGTGTGCCTCCAGATCTGCATGCAGGGCAGGCTGGGCCGGGGTGGCACCGGGCTATTTCTGGCTGGGCTGTGCTCAGGCCAGGCAGCTACAGTGGTAGCACTGAGAGCGGGGCCCCAAGGCAGGTCCATAGCCCCCCAAACCCTGTTTCCAGTGCCACCACCAAGCGCAGCATAGGCAAATGTTAGGGGGTGCACGGAGGTGTACATGCCCCCCCTGACAGGGCTGGTGCCCCCCTGATGGCTGACACTGATTCTGTCGGTAGGCCTGGTGCCCCACCTGACAGGGCCGCCACTGTCAGTGGCTTCTGCGGGTACCCCCCCCGCCCCGCCCCAGATTCAGGAGGCACCGGTCACTCATGAAGCATGGCACAGGCCAGGCCCAGCGGGAACAGCCTGGCGCAGGCATCCAGCCCTCCACCCCTGCACCTGCCAGCCCCCAGCCCTCATGTCCTCAGGGGAGGAAGGGGAGGAGAAGGCTGTGCTGGGCTGTTCCCGCTGGGCCTAGTCTGCTCTGCATTTGGTGGTGGCACTGGGAGCAGGGATTGGGGAGTTGTGACCCCACTCCTAGCGTCGCTGTCACCACTGCAGCTGCCCAGTCTGAGCACAGCCCAAACGGGAACAGCCCAGTGCTGCTGCCGCCCCAGCCCCACCCCACCCCGCCCACCCCGTGTGCAGATCTGAGGGCACATAACCCCCTCCTCGCATCCCCTGGATGAGCTACTCATGGCTCTATCCTCTGCCCCAACTCGCCCCACCCCAGCTGCAGGTGTGGCTAGGCTTTGTGACCTGAGCTCTACTAAATGTGTCCCCCAGGCCTCCATCCCTTCCCTCCCCCACTAACTGACCAGCTGGGCTTGGCAGGGGTAGTGCATGCATGTGCTTAGCTCCCACAGCCCAGGATTGACTTCAAGAGGCTCTGGGATCCACCAGTCGATCCCGATCGACCAATTGGTGACCACTGCCTTAGATAGAAAGTCATGTTTTTTCATCTGTTGGATAAAAAGAAGAAACGCCATAAAAATTGTAATTCCTGAGTAATCGATGTATTATTCCAAAAGGTAGATTTCATTCAACTTTGCAAATTCCAGCTGGGTCATAGAAATACATTTTCTTTTTAATGGAGAAAAATGGAATGATATTTAATATTACTCCAGGAAAAATGTGCCAGATTTCATTTCTATTAAAGATGAACGATCTATAATTATTTTATGGTTTTCTTTCCATTTATCAGTGTCTCATTCATTCCAGAATTCATGACACCATTTACAGCAGAAATCTTATAGGACATGTAAAATTATACTTGCCAGCCAATTAAACAAAACCATAACCTTATGGAAATGTTAACAGCTCTATAACAGTTATTGTAACCTTTCATTTATGCAATAATATACTTTCCTCTTTGTATGAAGCAGGACAGAGTAATCCATCTAGCTTCTATGGGTGTGGACAGATATAACAATTGAAGGGCTTTAAACGTCTTGAAAATATTTCAGAGCCAGCTGTACATGCCCTTTGAAACATTCCAAAAGTAAATGAAGTGCCCCAAAATAGTACCTCTTTAAATGAGGTACTATTTTGGAGCATTTCACTTTTTGTTACGTGTATACAGGGGAGGGAGGGAGAGTTGGGTAGATAGCCTGTCAGCTGTTCAGCCACGGGGTCCCATTCTGGGTTACTTGAAACTCCCAGGTCCCCACTGGAACCCCCTGCACTGACTGCTGCAACCCCTGCTACCACTGGAGCCAGACGTCCCCACCTCCAACCTCCCCTGCCAGACTTCTGATTCCCAGAGTCCCTACAGTCACTTACCTCCCCCTTCCAGTACTCTCCATGCTCCTCTCCCCTCACAGGGAAGAGGAAGCAGAGAGTGGAGTCACAGATCACTGCAGCCTGTCACCCCCTGGCAGATGCTAGAGGAAGCTGCAGCTGTTTGAAATATACTAGTCTGGGGAACATCATAAGGGTTGTACATGTGTCCCATGGATGAAACAATTTTTTTTTAACATTTTCAATTGTGGTGCACTTGGGAACCATTCAGTGATTACATTTCTCTGCATCCATATAGTCCACATAAAGCAGCTGATGAGAGAGGAATTTTCTGAAACTTAGCACAGAACTTGGATGGATTTTTGGCTGGGCCCTTGCATTGTTCCCACTATATGGTCTGAATTAGGGATTCTGGGAATACTCACAAAGCCCCAGTCCTGCAATGTGCATAACTTGAAGCCTAAAGTAGCCCCATTATGAGACTAACCATGTTTAATTTTTTTGTAATTATTTTATTATAGAAATATATATGCAACATATAGAATCAGATATGACTAGAGTACAGTACTGCTGGAGGAATATAGGAGGAATGATTCTCTCTGCTCTTTATATGGAAAACATTCATTGGTTTTCCCATTTCCTTTCCAACAGACCCATGTTCTATGTTGCTCTTGCTGAGATACTTCCCAGTTAGAAGCTTTGCTCTAATTAGGCTGAGTCATGTAGTTCTTTGTGGCCTATGTGGTCTGTCCATGCAACCAATACTGGTTTTGGGTCAGGGTCATAGTGACTCTTGGCTATCAGTCAGTTTAGAGAGAACATGAGTCAGAACTAATTGGTTTTGTTCCTATTTTTCTATTGACAAATATAACCTTAGACAAGTGACAAACCAAAATGTATTAATCTGAAAAAACTAGGGTTACAGCTTGTAGCAGGAGAATGAGCTTGGACCCTGTTACAATCATTCCCCAAGATGAGTCTGGCCAAGAAAGACAGCCACTAAGGGCCCTGGGGCTGGGGGAAACTACCATCGAACAAGTTAAGCAGCATGCACTGCAAGCAAGCGCAGCTGGGGTTGGGTCCCATAAGGCTGAGGGAGTTCTGACCCTCTTCAAAAAAAAAGTGGAAAGTGACCTAACATACAACTCCCCTGGAAAGGGGAAAGCAAGAGGAGACAAGTACCTTGCATTTCATTTGAAACCACAAACAACACCCAAGGATAAGAGAAAGACTTCAGCCACTGAAATGGAGGTCAGAGGCCAAAGCTGAGATGACCACCTTGCAGACAGGTCCCAGCCTAACAGTATGGAAGTTCCCTCTAACAAAGAGTGAGGGGAATCCCGGTCATCTCCAAAGGTGAGCATGTGGTGGGCTCCAATTGATCATGGAGACTGACTGAAGAAGGAATTGATTAATGAGAGTTGGCACTATTGTATATGAAGCATTGAAATTAATTAGCCTGATCGAAGATGAGTAGTGAATAATGAGAGTATGAACTATATTATATGAGGCATTGGAATTAATTAGCCTGATTGAAGAAGGAAGTTGATTAATGGGAATAAGGACTATACCAGGCAAGACGCCGAAATAATTTAGAGATTGATTGAAGAAGAAAACTTGAGTAGTCAGGGAAGCTCTGCAAGATCAAGAAGAGTCCCCCAAAGGGACTTGGGGAGGGGGCATTTATAACTTTCAGTCCACAGGAAAGACCCCAACTGAGTCAACTGGGTCGGTTGATGAGTGATTTAATTTAATTTAAGTTCAAAATCTGATTGACACAAGCCCGGGAAGTACAGGTCCAGGTGAGGATCAAAAAGGTCCAAAAAAAGGAGGGAAGGTTAAGAGAGACCTTCGAGTTAAAACCTATTCCCCAGGGAAATATCAATCAGGTGAGAGACCAGGGTGTAGCAGAGAAGGAGCCTTGTAAATAGCCATAGAGAACTTTCATTTCGATCCATTAGCAGGGCATCTGCCTCCCCTGTTTATTTCAATAATATGTCAGCATGGCAGGTAAAAGAAAACAGGTGAGCAGTGACAAAGGGCCAATTAACAGCTGAACGGGTGACAGTTCTTACTGCAAAATGTGATTACTTAGGCCCCTGCCAGACATGCCGGTAAAGGTGTGATGGGATATGTTACATGATCCACACAATCACACTTCCTGCCATGCTCATCATGCCTTCTTGCTGGTGCAGGAGTCATGATCCCAGGCTCCTCCTGCACCTGCTAGTAGTAAGCTCCCATGGCTGAGAGCACCTTCAGCTGATGGGACTCCCAGTCGCAGGAGTGTACCATGTACTCTTGTGGTTAGGAGCCCTATACTCTTGTGGTTAGGAGCAGTCAGCTGATCCAGGCTGCCAGCCACAGGAATGCACCATGAAATGGTTCAGTGAAAGTCCTTTATTATCTTTTTTATTACTACAGTTGCTTATTATGAATGGAATTCTAGGTAGAATGAGTAAAAACTTTTTATATGCTGACATAAAGTTACAATAGCAGAAGAGAAATATTGTTTCTAGTCACATTTTAAAATGTCCCAACCCAAAGGTTTTGGAGGAAAATGTAAATCTGCACAGTATATATTACAATTATTAAACTTTTTATTATACATGTTATTGGATCATTCCATTCTTTAATATACCTAGTCCTTGCAGTTATTAAGCAATCACATAGATTGAATGATATAACTTAATATATAATAAAGATATTGTAACATAATCTGTTATATGTATTATATACATGCTATGTATATTATATATGGTATGGATGTTATAATATACAACAGATATAATATATTTATACATTATGTTATATATGTGTGTATATATGTGCATATATACTATATATATTTATAACTATATATGTACAGTGGATTTTGTAGAATTGCTGGTTAATAGAATCACCTGCTTATTTGAATCAATATGGGAAAATCAAAATCATTTGTATATTATTACACATAAAAATTGCTCATACTGGAATCACAATTCTTGTTTTTTGGAATTATTGACTGGAGAAGTCCAGAGATTTTGCAGTTCTGTGAGGAGCCCTCTGCAGGCTGGCAGAGTTCCAGTCTGCAGGAGGCTGGGAGGGAGCAGGAACAGGGCAATCAAGTGGCGGAGAGCCACGTGTACATGACTCCAGGCAGCTTGGAGAGCACCTCCCACAGGTAAGTGAGGGGAAAGAGGGGAATTGAGCCCCCATAGGGAGGGAGGGAGTTGGGCAGAGCTGGGGCCCCAGTGGGGATTGGGACGGGGCCACGTGCAGCTTGTCTGGGGGAGCAGGGGCTGGGCTCCCTGGTGATGTGCCCCCTGTGTGCGTAGTAACTTTGAGAGTGCAAGCCCACACCACTGCCCTCGCTGCCTGCACCCACCCCCACCCCGCGCACAGACCTGAGGGCACGGGTCCCCCCCTTGCCTCTCCAGGAATGTGTGCCTGGCCAGAGAGCTGGCCCCATCCCCTGTGCCCAAGCCCACAGCGGGCAGCAGCAAGTGCGGAGCCGGGCTGTGCTCCACTACAGCAGCCACTGCCTCCTACCTAGGGAAGAGGGCTCCAGACTTGGGTCCCTGGCCCCATAGCCCTGGCAACTGGGGGACCCCCCTCCAGCAGGGTTGGGGAGCAGGGGGCTATGGGTGGGGGGGCAAGGGGCACCAGCAGGGCTGGGGGAGTTGTGGTGGGGGGGAAGTGAGAGGCATGAGCAGGGCCAGGGGGCTGTAGGAGAAGTGAGTATCTGTGTTCTTACAAAAACAGGTCTCCTTTTAATGGAATCAGCTGATTAAGAGAGTCAAATCACCATTTCCCAAAGTGATTCCAATAAGAGGAATCCACTGTATATACTATATGTATATATGTATACAGGCATACAAGCACATATACTTACATATAACAGTGTGTGTGTGTGTGTGTGTGTGTGTGTGTGTGTTTATACACATACACATTATATACAAGTGTGTGTGTGTGTATACATATAAACACACATGTAAACAAAACGGGGTTTTATCCTTCTAAGCAGCCTTGTGCAACAGTTTGCATGACTGGAACTTAGAAATCCTGAAAGCATAGGGTGAGCAATGAGTGGATATTTTCTGCTTAGATTCTGATTCTTCACAAATTCTGTGGAAAGGCAACTTTGCAGGACCACTGTGAGAGGGGATGCAGAAGAACATTCCAGGGCAAGACCTAAAGGTCAGAGGCCATAGTCTACAAATCTGTGCACCTAGGATCTCTGACACAGCAATGGAAACAATGCATTCAACCCACACAGATTACACAAAATGAACCCAGAAAATGTTTTTGTTTATATTTTAAACCTTCATTTCAGTGAGAGGCCTTGATTTTAAACTGTGTTTAAGTGAATTTTTTCAGAGATAGAGTTTCAAATCTAGGTATTTTATGTCAGTTCCAAAGCAATAATTAACTGATAATCAATTAGAAACAGCGGCCACATCTACACGAGACTCTGACTGCTCAGTCATTACTGGACTGTCATGTAGTACTTATATAAACAAGTATTGACTGCAGTCACCTGAGTTACTGCAGAGTAACACCCATGAACATCTTTTTCATGACACTATGCCTAATACTATGTGCAGTAGCATCGCATCACCATTGTTGCCACGCGACTCTACTATGCAATAATATTGGGCTACTGCGCAGTCAGCATTTCGTGTAGATGCAGCCAGTATCACTGTAACTGGAGATGTAAGAACTTAAATAGGGACATAATGAGTGCATCTACATGTGTGCTTTATTGTGGAGTTGACTAATTAGTTCCACAGTAAAACATCACCATCTACATGTATGCTGGTATTAGGGCGCAGTAAATTAATTAACTCCACCATAAGACAGTAAAGTTGGGGACAGTACTAGCTCATAGTGGAGTCCTTTTCTGCATAGAAATGCACATGTAGACAGTGACCAGGGCTGGCCAGGACATGAGGGTGCTAAAGTGCAGGGGCTGCCTGCTGCCTAGCCACATGGCTATGCCCTTTTGGCACTCTTGTGCCCATAAGCAGAACTAAAAAATATTATTTGGGAGGGGATGGGCAGTGCAGAGCACACACACCCGATCCTGCCTCCCTCCAGGCCATTCTGTGTGTGCAGCAGCAGAGGAGCACACAGCAAGGGTGCTGGGTGCAGTGCTGCAGCAGCTGTGGTGCTGGAGCCACTGTCACTGGCCCAGTTTGGGGGGGGGGGTTAAGCCCCATTAGCCCCAGCCTTCTGCCACCTATGCTTGTGCCCCAAGACAGACCCAACACCACCCAATGCCACCACCCAGAGCCCAGGGGTGAGCCCCTGAGTCTTCTGCCAACCAGGGACTGCTCTGTCCTGGGCACACATGTAGACACTGCACCCATGAGCCGTGTACTCCAGCTCAAATTGTTCTGAAGTTTATTACATTGCATTAAGTGCATGTGTAGATGCACCCAATGCTATGATCATATGCTGTAAAAAGTTGATGAAGTTATAATATAAATAGGCCTGTGCAAATAGGGAAGTATTCAATTTGGATTCAGCTGATTCAGTGGACAGTGATTCGATTCAAAGATTTGGATCACTGTCCCAAATCGATTCAGCTGAATAGACTTCAGAAGATTGGGTGCTGATTCAGAAATATTTGATGATTCGGCCATAGACTATAATGGGGAATCACTTAAATACCTATAACTTTTGTCACTTTTGACAGATTTGGATGAAAACAGCAGGGATGGTAGCCCCTTCTGAGGGCATGAAGCCTGCCAAGTTCCAAGGAGATAGCTGCAGGGGTTTCGGGGAAACTGTACCTCAAACTGCTGAAAGCAAAACTTGTGTCACTTGTGTGTGTGGAAAGGCAGATTTGGATGAAAACAGCAGGGATGGTAGTCTGTAACAGGGGCCTTCCCAGTGCCGGTTAGATGTCCACCCACCCACCTGTTTCTTGCCCAGCCTCCCACCCCTCTTTTGCTCAGACAGAAACAGCTCACAAAAGGGACAGAAAAGCTGCAGACAAAGGCTTATATGCTTTTTCTATGTCCCTCCCCCAGAGCAGTGTGATTGGAAGGGGACTCAGGGAGAGATCACAGTCACTGGCCAGCTACAGATGTCAGTCTTCGCCCCCCGCCCCTGCTCCCTCTTCTCAGTTTCTGTTCCCCTGAAAGACTGCCTTTCAAATCTCTGAATTGCTGAACCTTTTTTTAATTGATTTGGAGGCTCCAAGTCAATTCAGACAGATATTTTGGTCTCCCGATTTGATTTGGATTTGGTGATTCAGCCTCCAAATCGGGCTGAATCTTCTCCAAATTGAACCAGCAACCAAAGCATCGCACATCCCTAATAAATACACCCTCATTAACTAGAACATAAATATTGGCTGTATTCAAAATTTAATGGGATAATGACCAACATTTGACAAGTAGAAATGTCAGTGTGGCAAAGTGGGGTTCCCCTCCTAACCACAGTGCTAGGTTCCCCACTTGCCTTTGGGCATGCCCCCCACCTGACTCACCTGCCATGCCTTGTTCTTAATTAATTATGATGTTAATTAAGGTGGGAGACTGCCCATTCATGCCCTGATGCCAGGGGGCACTATCTGCAGCTCCGAACCTTCCCTACCCCGCAGCCCATGCCTCGCAGATGGCATCCAGATGTTTACAGTGCTCCCGGCCTACAGCCAGACCAAGCTTAGGCCATGCCATCAGGCCTCAGTCACACACACATTCATACCGCCCTCCTCTCACTAGGGCCTCTCTCACTTCACCCTCTCTCACAGGGTCTCTTTCATACATCAACAACTCATCCTGCCTTACTCCCTCTTGAAGCAGGCCCCTTAGGCCATAGGCTTAGCTAGTCCATCCTTTGGGTGGCAGACGTACCATCTTTTGGGCCTCTCCTGTGATCCTCACTGGGGTAGTGGCCAACCAATTACCCAACTGGGTCTAAGCTTGCTCTAGCCCCTTCCAGGAGCAACTCTATATACATAAATATACAGGGCACTCAGCCCTCTGGTTTTCCTTCCCCCACACTGGAGCTCTTCATCTCCACCCCTTTCTGGGGCCACCCCTCACCAGGGCGTCCTTATCCCCTCACTCGGAGCTCCACACAGCCCCCTCATCTGGGGCTCCAGACCTCTGCCCCCCTCACCTGGGGCTACCCCCTCACTGGGGTCCTCATTTCTGTCCCCCTCAATGGAGTTCCACACCACCCCCTAACTTGGGGCCATGGGGCTTCGCTCCCCGGTGGACTCAGGTCGCCGTAGCCATGCCTGGCCACACTCTTCCTCCTCAGAGTCTCTCGGGGTCTTGCACCCCACACAGGGCTCAGGTGGCCTCAGCCGTGCCTGGCCCCCAACTACCTCCAGTGTTACTTAACCCACCCAAAGGTGAAGGCTAGGGTTAAGGTGCCCCTACCCACCTTTCACCAGGGTGATAACTGGCCTGGCATTCCCTGGGGGCTCCTGTGCCACTGAGAGCCCCACCTACTCATAGCAGGGTACAGTTTTAGGTCACGCCTAGGACCAGGAGCCTCCAATCCATCTCCTACAGCTCCTGCCCTTAGCTCCAGGATGATACATGAAGCCTTGCAACCAGGCAATGTTGCTGCCTGGGTTGCCAGCAGTGAACAGCCCCTGTTTATATGGGTGACCAGAGATCTAAAATGGCTGCCGCAATCAAGCACCTGCTGGCTGCTTGGCTTCTGGTCTTAAAGTGGCAGGCACCCACAGTGCCCTGCCACACACCTTCCCCCTTAAAATGGTACCTGGGTGAGGTTTCCCCTGCTGCTCCTCCAAAGCAGGCTCTCCTCAGAGCCTGTGAGAGCCCTCAAGTGGTGAGCACCCCCAAAGGTGCTCTGCCACAGTCAGAAAGACCAAAAATAATCTGTTTCTAAATATTATTAATAACTGAAAAAAATTGATTATCAAGTAAAGAAATGCTTTACCTGTAAAAGTCAGTTTTAGAATAAAAGTGGCATATAAATAATTTAAAGCATCATAGATAGAGAGGTGTATAATGCCAATGTCATGATCATTGTTATAGGGGTGCTGAAAAAGAATGAATGTTCTAAGACAATAGGTTTCAGCTTACCATCCACAGACCCCTGGGGGTTCACAGACTATGTTTAAAGGATCCATGAAAGATGACTATGATCAATCAAAAGTATGTGAATACCCACACTTCCAATTCAAAGGAGTCTGCACCTCCATTCAAAAATTTTTAGGGTTCCGCAAATGAAAAAAGGTTAAAAACCACTGTTCTAAGATTTCAACAAAGTAGTTACAAGGAAATATATAAACATACTTTGGGAACACTGTAAGTGGCTTCAGAGAAATGTTTAATTCTCCTTACTCATACTTTCTGTGTTCAACTAAATAATCAGTTCCTATTATACAGAAGTTATATTATACAGAGTTTTCAATTATACAGGGGAATAAAATATTCCAAAAAAATTCAATTGATTATTGCTGAAATTCATTGATAGAGCTGTCTGAATCTTCTAGGGCTGAACATCAGCTAGAAGTCTAAGGGAGACCAGCTCTCCACTGAGCTTACATTACTCTTTGTTCTCCCTGAATCAGAAACAGAAGAAAAGCTCCTATTCTTGTGGTCACCTGTTATATTTACCATATTTATGCACATACTACACTCACCCTTTTTCCAAAAAAGTAGTCTTCAATATTAGAGTGTGTGTCTTAAGCAGAGAAGCACAGACACACTGTAAACTGCTGCTTCTGTCCCTTTTCTTCCCTCTAACAGATGCACAGAAGGAGTGGCAGTGTCCAGCATAGGTAGGTCCAGGGGGGCGTTCAGTGGTATGGTTCCTCTCCTTTGATTCCTGCTCCATCCAAAGTTTAGAAAAAAATTCCCAGCAGCAGTGGCATTTCTATTCAGACTGATGGAGTCAACTGAATTCATGATTCATTACAATCTACCTGTTTTCTTTTAATGGCGCTTCACAAATGTTAATGACCCTCTCTTCTTTTTTAATGGTTTTGGTTGTCCAATAGTTAAGTTATCCTTTCTTCAGCAATTTTTGCTGTCTGTTAGTTACTTCTGATTTATCTTCTCCTATTTCATGGTGCTTCCAACTGTTTTTAGCCCATTTCAAAATCCTAGATCCAGCCACTGAGTCCAGTCTTCAGCAGTAGCTACAATTTCAGCTATTGAACAAAATTCAAACAATTCAACTGTGAAAGGGTTAAAACCCTAGCTTATGCCTGAGCAAGAAAGGGAGAGTGAGTAAGCTGAAGATTAGCCCTGGCCCTGCTCTGTGTGACCATAACTCTGGAAAAAAATCTATTTTTTTATTTCATTCTGCCTTTCAGAAAACAAGGTATGTTTCTTCCATGGGGGTGTGTGGTATGCGATAATATATGATGCCTCTGCTCAGAGCCAGCCTTAAGGAAAATTGGCCTGGACAAACACGCATTTTGGTGCACCCCTGGGGCCACCCACTGGTGCCCCCCACCCCCCGCGATGCTCCTCCAGTGCTGCTGTAGGCTGAGGCAGGCAGGCAGGGGCATGGGGTGCTGCCTGGCAGGGAGATGGAGCCACCCACAGTGTCTGGCCTTTCTCCTCCTGAGCAGCAGCTGGGACAGGAATCAGCCAGGGCAAGTGGGGAGGAGTGGGGAGACAGCGCTCTCTGTGTGTGTGTGTGTGTGTGTGTGTGTGTGTGTGTGTGTGTGTGTGTGTGTGTGTGTGTGTGTGTGTGTGTGTGTGTGTGTGGTGCTCCCCTTGACCACGATGCCCTGGGAAGTCACCCATGTAGTCCATCCCTAAAGCTGACTCTGCTTCTGCTTTGGGGATATGATAACTATTAAAGAAAAATCCTACAGATTATTTTACACTGAATAAATAGTCCTTAGAATTTTTAAGCCAAATCATAGAATTCCAAGATACAATTCTATAATGCACTTTATAGATTGATCTATATTGCATATACTTTTCCATTAAATTCTTTAGATACTTATGGAAACATCTAATTTCTCTAGAAACATCTTGTTTCTCCCCTGTTGAATTCTATAGATTAAAAGAGGAAACTGAAAGACTCAGGACAGCATAACAAAAAAAAAAGTTAGCTACATTTTTAGAGACATAAGATATTTTCAGGCTTGAAACAGGCCTAAGTTTGAGGGAAGAGTTTGACCTAGGTCTTTATTTACCCAATCCAATGTCCCCATTACTATTTAATATGGAATGGGTGCATCTACATGAGCAATTAATGCAAAGCAATAAATTCCAGAGTTTATTGCTCCTGAGCACACCGTTTGAATGTGTGCCTGGGAGCAATAAACTTGGGCAATAAACCCTGGAGTTTATTGCTGTTTGTACATGCACCCAGGATTGCAGCACATTGAGGTGGGCAGGAGCAGCCCTGGCTGGCAGGGGGCCCTGGAGGTCAACCTGCCAACCCAGGGCTGCTTCCATTTTCAGCTCAATGTGCTGCGGAGGTACTGGCTGGGGCATAAGGATGCTTCAGCGCAGGGCTAGCTCACAGGCAACCCCCACACTGAAACACCCTTGTGACCCAGACATCTGGGGCAGCATCTACATGTGCACTGCTGAGGAGGTTTTTACTCCACAGCAGGATACTGCTTGTATTTACAAGTAAATTAGTTTACTCCAGCCTAATAGGAACACACATGTAGATGCTGAGATATTTACTGCACAGCTATTTAGTCTACTGTGCAGTAAATGTTTCATGTAGATGTGCCCAATTAGTTACAATATATTCCCCCCACTTAATTATTAACAGCAACATTATACTCGGTAATAACAAGGCATCTCTGAACAAGACATTTACTGCACAGTAGACTAATTCACTGCGCAGTAAACATCTCAGCATCTACACATGCACCCCTATTAGGGCACAGGAAACTAACAAACTCTGCAGCAGGGTAGTACTTGTAAATACAAGTGCTACTCTGCTGCACAGTCTTTTTGTGTGCAGCAGCACACATGTAGACACTGACCCAGCTGGCTGGGGCACGAGAGTGCTTCAGCGTAGGGGCTGCCTGCTACCTAGCCCCTACATTGAAGCATTCTCATGCCCCAGTCAGCCCCTCCACAGCACATTGAGCCTGGTTGGAGCAGCCCCAGCCTGGCGGACTGTCCCTCTGGGCTCTCTGCCAGCTGGGGATGCTCTAGCTGGGCTCTATATACTGCACCTGGGTTAACTCTGGAGCTGATTGCTTCAGAGTTACTTGCTCCTGGGCACACATTCAAATGACATGCCTGGGAGCAAAAAACTCTGGAACAATCAGCCCCAGAGTTTATTCATGTGCAGTATTTGCACATGTAGATGCACCCACTTTCATGGATGCCAAGTACTTGGGGGCCCAAGGGCTCTGGCCCCCCTCAGAAAAAGGGCTATCACCTGAAATGTATAAAACTTTCCACAAGTCCATCATCAGGCCTCCTCCCCTGGCAAAAATACAAGTCAGTGCCTATGTCCACTGTCATGTTACTGTATCTACTATGCATGTAGCAGTTATTCTTTTAATTAAATAATGGAGCCAGCTGGCTCTAATCAATCCTTGTAAGCCTTTGGTTTATAGAGCCTGTCGCAGAGCACCTCGGTGCTCTGCTTCTAGAGGGGAGAAACTGCCAGGGAGAGAGAGAGCCCTGGCAGGTCATAACGAGCCCAGCTGAGTGTTGCCAGGGTAACGAGTCTAGCTGCGGGTTGCCGGGGCAGCTAAGGGGAGCCAGCTGCCTGTAGGATGCAGGGCCCGGCCCTTATAAAGCCCAAGGCTGAGACCAGGTGGGCAGTTCCCTGCCAGCAACTGGAGAGGCAGGAGCTCCCTTGGCTGAGATAGAGCAAGAGGCCTGACTTGCAAGTATAGCTCACTATAGCCCTGAGAGGATTGGGCATTATGGTTTAGCCAGGAGGCTCTAGTTTATGTTCAGGCTTGCATATTACACTGGAGGCTTGGGTGAGGCTGTAGGGG
The DNA here is from genome assembly GCF_000455745.1 of Alligator sinensis. Lineage (NCBI taxonomy): Eukaryota > Metazoa > Chordata > Crocodylia > Alligatoridae > Alligator > Alligator sinensis. Next base: position 2,589,619 of record NW_005841904.1, read on the forward strand.
TTGGAGGAGGCCTCATAGGGACCCCAGAGGTGTGGGGCCCCTGAGCGCAACCAGTGGGTTGCGGGCGGGGAGCAGACCCTGGGTTGTATACGGGGTACATAGACCCCAGCCCCAGAGTGGGGCAGTA
>NW_005841904.1:2590590-2596486 GCF_000455745.1 Alligator sinensis
GGCGCGGAAGAAGGGGGGGGACAGGGCCCCGGATTAGCCGTGCCCAGGGAGTCATAGGCAGCCTCCCAACTATATATATATTCCATCAAGATGTGGCGGGAGAGAATTAGAGGGTGCCTTGGGCTGGCCTGACACGGAGCGAGGGACCTTAAGGAGCACACGGCCCTCCTGACGGACCCCGCTGTGACAGAGCCTTAGAAATATCTTGCATTTTTTATCCTGATGCAGTATGATATAATGTAGCCTGAAACTATGATTTACTGTTTTTGTCAAATTGAGATCGAACATGTGGACTATCATATCCTCCAGATCTAGACACAGTGGAAACAGAAGAGTAATTTCACCACTGAATTTATGTATTTTACAAGGAACTGAAGAAACAAAACTCAGTGGGGTAAAAGTTTAGTAGCAGAGATATTGAGCTGCTGACATTCAGTCTCCTGAACTGTGGTGCTCATTAATAAATTCTGGATGGGAGCCCTAAAGACTCTAGACCCTTAGATTGATCAAAAGGCTCTGCAGCAGGTATGGAGTCATCAAAGCACAGGTCTTTTGCTTACACATAGCCTCTTTGAGAATCCCCCTTGTGCCCGCCTGGCCTCAAACATCTTGCTCCGTGCCTCTCTAGTTCAGGTGCTCACCGGGATCTGCCCTGCCGTCGCAGGTGGTCTTACGAGGCGGTCTTCACATGGGACACAGATCCCCCCCTTCTCGCCTGCCATGACTTTGAATCTTCTTCATTGTGGGGGCTTAGTACTGCGTGGTTACCCTTGCTAGCCACTTGCTTCTTTGGCGGTCTTCCGCGAGGCTCCACCTCCCCTCTACCTCGCCCCTTACCCAGGCTGGCAGGTCACTGTCGATCCTGTGGCCGATCTGGTACCCCACGAGTGTCCTTCAAGCAACAAGCATACAGCTCCTCTTTCCACCTTTCTCACTTCCCTCCGCCTCAACCCCTTCCAGTACAGGGAAACACAAAATACTCAAAAGACAAACACAAGAAAACTGCCGCCACCACCGTGCCCCCTGTGTGTGCCCAAGATAGACCCCGTGCTCCTATTTGACCAATAAGGTCCTTTCTAGTTCAGCTAGCCCCGCGGCTTGGTCCCTACCGCCCTAGCTATGGTTGCTCTCCCTCAGTGCCTTTCCAATGTTGTTGCTCTCTCTCCGGGCCTTCAGTATCGTTGCCCTCTCTCTGGGGCCTCAAAACCTCATTGCCCTCTCTCCAGGCTTTCACAACCCTGCAGCCCTCTCTCTGGGACTTCACAGTGAGGCTGCCCTCTCTCTGGGACTTCACAGTGAGGCTGCCCTCTCTCCGGGTCTTCACAACCCTGCAGCCCTCTCTCTGGGATTCCACAACTCTGCAGCTCTCCCTCTGGGACTTCGCAGTGAGGCTGCCCTCCCTCTCCGGGTCTTCACCACCCTGCAGCCCTCTCTCTGGGTCTTCACAATATTGCCCCTCCCTCTGGGGTGTCTCTTCAAGTACCCTGGGTCCCTCCACCATCCCAGCTGTTTGGAGGCTGTAAGGAGGACCAGTGTCTCCCCCTTCTGTGCGGAGGCAGGTTTGTGCAGGTTTGTCTTTGTCTCTGCCAGTGGCTTCTCCCTCTCTGCGTGAGGCATCGGATCCCCCTCTGCTGGAGCTCGTCGTCTCTCGCTCTGCCCTGTCCTTCCGGCTGACTCCACCAGCTGGGACTCCTCCCAGCATCTGACCCCCTGCCTCTCTGTGTGCCCACCTTTTTGTCTCTGCCAGCCAGTAATTGCTGCTGATGTCACCCGCCAGCCACAGTTGAATGAAAGCGCAGCTAATGGCCCGCGCAGACTTTTCCCATCGTTCCTGTTTTGCCTCAGGTCCTGCTGCAACTAAGTGTTCTTTTTTTACTTTTGTTTTTCCTGCTCCTCCCCCATTTCCTGGCCCCAGGGTTCCCCCCTTGGGCTTTGGGGTCTCCCCCATTTGTCTCTCCCTGTGACACCCCTAATCAGGTTCTGCAGCATGGGTAAGGCTCCAGATAAAAAATTAAGGCAGCTCTGGTGGTGTTACTTTTCCTCTACAGTTCATGCCAGGTGCTAGATGAGCATCCCACAAGCCCCAATGTCATGTCTGTGGGGCCCATGGAAGACCTGTGCTCATCATAGGTTTCACTGAGTTACTTGTAATCTTCAGTTTTTATATAATACCATTGACCTCAACCTTACACTGGTGTGATGGGGGAAAAAAATAATCTTGGGGAGATATCCTACCATCAAAAGTTACCTGTACACTTGTCTCTAAAGGGCATCATTTTCCTACCATTAAACAACCATATAATCCATGCTATCAAGGTAAGAAGGAGGACAAAAAGCCCTTAGGCCTGCTAGGAAATGTGTCACTACAAAGTTAAATATGAAATGTGAAAGTGCTCCACCATTCAGTAACTGTACTTTTCCACAAAACAGCATATCACAGGTAGTACCAGTAAAAGCCCTGGGCTGACCTCAAGCTCACTGATTATACTCACAGAAAGACTCTCATTGAACCAGTCTCTTTTTACCTTAATACAAGCCTGGAGGCCATGTCTAGGGGTTAGAGGGTAGGTTACCCATCAGGCAAAAATTATGCTTGCCTCTGCTGAGACTGTCTAGGACTCTAGCTGAAATGGTATCTTTTGTGACATGGATGTTTAATACTTAAGAACTGGCAGCATTGGAGTATAAATCTTAAGAGTACATTGAATTGATTTCAGAAGATAACCACTTCCAGTCACTCTTAATTTCTGGCATAAATTCATCTCCCATACTGGAGTGGGCGTTGGAAGGAAAGGAAAATGGAGCTATGCAAAGAAACTTTCCAGAATCTAGAATGGACAAAAATAGGTCATGTGTCTGGGGATCCCAACTCAAAAGCCTTTCCATATCTGCGCTATTGTGCAATATTTGTTTAAAATATGTTAGTATAATGTGGAACATATGTAGACAGAGTCAGAGGGGAATATCCAAGTAATCTATGTTGATGGCTGTTCGAAATAACTTTATCTTAGAAGAAGGGTATATTCAGCTTTCATTCAGAGTACAGTATGTACTAGGTAGATAACCAAACACTGAAGCCCCATGGTGCCCTCATCATAATCTATATCCCATGTTAATGGGCAGCTTATAAAGGCATGAGGTTTCCAATGATACCATCACTGGAAAATATAACACAAAGTGTAAATAAAATGGAGTGCACGCTACCAAGTTAAGCAAGCTCATGGCAAAAACAGAAAAGTAACCAAGGGACCTCAGTGATTACTATTCTTCGTTTAAAAAGACATACCAGGTCATTTAAGGCCGAATCAGGCTTTAAACCCTGAATCTGCCAGTGTGTATGTGCATGCTTTTATGTGAATACAATTTAGTTTTTTACTCAAAACAGGAATTCTTATGTGAAAGACAATTTGCAGTCTGAGGTCTTTTTTTCTTGTATAATGGCAATCGTAACTATCTTGGGAGCAACGGACTTTTCATTAGAACTTCTAAATCTTATCGTAGGGCTGCTTGTTCTTTTTAGTTTTATTAAACCCCAATAGATACTATGTGAGACAGCTTAGCCCTCAATGATGAAAAGACTAGAGTACTAAAAATACTTAATAAAAATTACTGGTGAATCAAACTGAACAAATGTTCTTACTGTATATATCAGAGTCCTGTCTGCCTGCTTAAGTAAGATAAATGCTTGCTGGTTTTGCTCCTATTTCTCCTCAGTTTAGATTCTTATATTAGTCATGTCATCAAGATACTAGAGTCTTTCCTGTGCAACATGTTTACTTCTTTTGGCAAGGTAAGACTAAGCAGGATGAATACCTTGTGGGGAGGAAGAGGAGGCTGACATCTATCCTTCCTCGTGTATCATCAGCAAAATCATATACAGGCAGTCCTCGGACTTACAACACAATTGGTTCCTGAGAACCGCGTCTTAAGTCAAAACATTGTAACTCAGAACCAATTTTCTCATAAGAAACAATGTTATAAATGGGGGATTGTTCCTGAACCAAGGCCCCATACCCTATTTTCACCAAAAATACCCCAGAGTTTTGTACTTGATCAATTATAGATGAGTAATATAGCTACATTGATGTATTTATATTGTAAATAGCAATCATATTGATTTGGAAGGACTTCTTTGAAGTGACTTTGCTGGACCTTTTGAAGGGCTCTTGGATGGACTTTTTGAAGGGTTCTTGCCCGGAGTCTTCTCAGGAGTCTTGGCTGCAGGTTTTTCTGGAGTCTTGTCTGCTTTCCAAAAGAAAGTGTCCAAGGAAGTTTGGACAGATGTTCTCCAGGGAGATGAGCAACGCAGCGAACTTGTTTGCTGGTATGGCATCACATTGGATCAAGCGTTGTAAGTCAAAACTTATGTCATCAAGTTGAAACAGGGTGTCAATTTATAAACATTATAATTGCAAAATGTTGTAACTCAAAACGTTGTAAGTTGAGGACTGGCTGTACTAATCATGTAGACGCCCGTGCAATCATATGGGAGGTGATGAGGTTACATAGGTGAAACAGGCCGCGTCTACACAAGCGATGGACTGCACAGTTGTTACTTAACCAAGTACTAAATGACTGTGCACTAACCGGCATTCTTTTTAGATGTGATGGTGCAGTAGCAACAAGCTACTGTACCATAGCATCTCATGTAGACATGCCCACAGAAGGAAGAACAAGAATAAAATTGAGTTGGGCACACATGAGGTAAAGTTCTCAGCACTGGGCACTTTGGGTACTTAAACAGACTCCAACATATCTGAAGAACTTCTCTTAGATGCAAATTTAAATCACTGGTGAATGGGAATCTATCATCTGGCATTTACATTATATAGAATCAGAGAGCTGACCCGTAATCCAAAGCCATGAATTTATTCTGCCCTACCACATGTGATCCAAGTCAATGTCAGACAAATCCCAGCTGTCTCAAGCTTGTTCTCAGGCTGATAATGATTGAAAATGAGCCAGGTCCTGGGAAAAGTTTTTCACGTTGTCCAGTTGATAATATGAGATTACTCACAAGAGGTGTAATACCATTCTCTTAGGGGGGGGTATGGTTAAGCAAAGAGAAGATGATCCTGTGTGTTGGAGGAGATGAGAATTGAGTTCTTTATGGAGTGTCAGAAGAGCATTACTTGAAACAATAAAATACAAAGGTAAAAGAGGAGTATAAAGTGACATATGGGTAGCCTTTTACAAAAGCTTAGGAATTGGGATAAGCAAAAATCACCTAATGCTAAAGTTAGCACCAATTTTTTTTTCCTGGGTATGTCTGTTGTAGAAGCTTTCCTGGAGGGAAAGCAGAGAAACATGAAGCTCTGATTCCAAATGGGCTCATCAAAATGGGCTCATCAAATTGACCAGAACCAAATAATAAAATATCCATAAACCTAGGCCAAATTAATTCAAATTAGCTTAAAACATGCACATAAAAAACCCTAGGAAAAATACAAAGAAAGATTTGTGGGGGATCAGAAGGGAAACAAAATATAACACGAACAAGGAAATGAGAGAGCACCATCTTGCTTTTTTCTCTCTATCATAATATGTCACTAAAATTCATACCTGTATTATTATTCATTTTCCATCTCCTCTTTGTGATTAGTCCTAAAAGAAGTTTTAACACCTCTGCTACCTGTACCAAGGAGGTAAATTCCATTATTTTTACTTAAGTTTCTGTGTGCATCGTTAATGTATCAGGGTACTTCATTATCATTTTTTGACATCTTTCCATTGCCCCAGTGGTAAAATCAAGAAGTTGAAACATCCGATTTTTTTTTAACTCAAGGGCAAAAGCAAAATAGACTCCCAGCTAAGAGATGACAGGTTTACTGCACCAGTGCCAGAGGCATAATAACTTGGCCTGGTGCCTGTGGCTGGGGCCCCCAAACAGGGGAGG
>NW_005841904.1:2596517-2618483 GCF_000455745.1 Alligator sinensis
CGGAGAAAAAAAATTTGGGCGGGGGCCTTGGGGCGCCTGCCACAAACAGGGGCAGCAGCAATTTCTGGTTGTCACCACTGCCATCAGTGTGATTGTGCGGCTGCGACAGCAGCTATTTTTTTCTTTCTTTCTCCTAACTTCCCAAGACAGTTCCCAGAGTGGCTGCTCCAGTCACCCCACCCTGGTTACACCACTGGCCAGCACAATTGTCTTTTTAGGATTTCTCATTCCCCTTCTCCCAGGCCGTTCTGTTCCTCCCTGCTTGCCTGTGTAGGTCTGCCTGCTACTGAGCAGACAGTTGCAAAGGAGGCTATAAAAATGTGTTGCAGCCAATGGAATTTACCCTTTGACTCATGGCCTGAAGAAGCTGTTTCTTTGGTCTTCATGAACGAAAAATGAAATAAACTGCAAAAGCAAAATAGCATATTGATTTTCCCACTAATTTCTCTGGAAATCTATCCTCCCTGCCTTCTTCATCACTGTGTAAATACAGTCACTAATAATAGTCTCTTTAAAAATATTTACCTGACAGCTGCTAGGTTTTCAGCCAACTTTAGCTAGGTTAAAAAGAAAAAAAAAACCTGAAGGATGAACCAAGCTTCACATTTCAACTGGAGATCAAGGATTCAAAATCCCCTCCCTTCATCATCTTCTCCCTCCTCCGCACCCTCACTTACACAATTCAGAGTTTGGATTTGGCTGATTGTAAAGAGATTGGTATGAACCAAACATGAAATTTACTGTAAATCCAGGTTCAAATTCCAAACTGACTACCAAAAATTCAGAGTCCCATATTCAGATTCCTGTCTTTAAAAAAAATTACTTAGACTCACTGACTTTCCCTTATTGGGTCAGTTTCAGATGAGAAAAACAATTCATACTTTGAAAGATGGTGGTTTAAACCATCCAGGCAGGTTTATTGTCTATCCAAGGATAAAAGGCTCTAAACACCACTTTGTCCTTCCTGCCCCACTTCTGTTGTCAGGCCTTTCATTATAATGTGCTTAAAGTTGTATGAGCTAAATAGATGGCTTTTATTTAGGCTGGAACTCTGTCGGTCAGCTTGAAGGGGTAGGGCTACTGTACATCCAGGTTTTCCCGGACATGCCCTCTTTTTTGGCCCCCTGTTCTCATGTCCAGGCAGGTTTTTAAAATGCGACCAAATGTCTGGGTTTTTGCTCTGCCTCTGGCTTTTCCCAGGCACAAGCAGCTTGAGTGCTTGGTGCTGGGAGCAGCGAGTAAGATAATAGGCTGTTGGGGGGTCACGTGCTCTGCTCTGCTCTGCTCGGCTCTGCTCTGCTCTGCTCTGCATGGGCCCCTGCAAAAGTAAGTGTGTGTGTGTGTGTGTGTGTGTGTGTGTGTGTGTGTGTGTGCACGTGCGCACATGCATGTGCACTGGAGCTGCGTGCATAGTAGGGCTGGGGGATCAGGCGGCTCTGGGTCAGGAGTGAGGGGCACCAGCAGCATGGTGTGGGAGGCAGGGAAGCAGGTCAGGAGTGAAGGGCAGCAGCAGGGCTGCAGGGCAGAGTGCTGCAGGTCAGGAGTGATGGGCACTGGCAGAGCTGGGGGGAGCCAGGGGCTGCAGGTTGGGAGTGAGGGGCGCCAGCAGGGCTGGGGGGGCAGGGGCTTAGGAGTGAGGGGAAGAGGCAGGGCACAGGCATATCACTGCCCCCCCAATCATACATACCCCTTCCCTCTCCCTCCCCCACACCAGCTCCCCACCCCTGCCCCCTTCCCTTCCCCTGTTAGTCCCCTTCTACAGGTGCCCTTTTTTGATCCTGGAAATATGGTAACCCTATGGAGGGGTGATATGGAATTTACTGGGGCTCAAACAAAGGGGAGGCTAGTTCAAGTAAGTGGTGTTTATGAGGACCAAAGCCTAAATTTGGTTGTTCAGGGGTGGAGGATATTCCTCAATAATGGAAGGAGCGTGGTCTAGTGATCAGTGGAGCTGCATCAATTTACATTTGCAGAAAATTTAGACTGGTTTTGAAAGGTTGACCATAAGTTTGAGGAGCAATTGTGTACTCTTTGCACAGGTTAGTGGGCATTTAGTTATGCAAATACTTTCAATGAAGTCAATGGAACTCCTCAAATGAGAAGTATTCATCAATTGAAGCGAGTGGCACAACTGAGCCCTTAAGATGTGACCTAAGGTATTTCCTTAAGATCTCTGTGCTGCATTTGTCACCTGTAAAATGTGAATAATAAATAACAGTTACCGACCTCGCTGGGATGTTGTAAATCTTTTGTAAAGTAGTTTCAAATCTCCATTGAATTCAATGGAGCTACAAGAGTTTACACCAATTGAGAATCTGTCCTTGATAAGTGAACAATTTGAACTGAGGTTTATTTTTCAGATTCCCTTTTATTTTTAGTTCAGCTATTACTAATCATTGTCTTTATTTATTACATTTATAGCCTCTACAATCTGCTTGGGTTTAGGGAAGATAATATAATTTTTAAAAGAACACATTCTGAGCTGTGTGGTCATTTTCAACTTAATGAAATTGTCTTCATTTCAAGTAATTTAAAGCTGAGCATAAGGACACCAATTCCGTAATCTGCCAAACATCTGTTTGTTAGAGTTCTGCCAAGACCCACAGATACTTAGTGTGATCAGTACGATTTCATTGTTTACACAGACAGAGGTCTATGAGAGGACAGCAATAATTAAAGTAAAATCTGCCAGCCCTACTGTATGGTACCAGACAGAGTTAGTGTTTATATGAAAATAGAAAGGACTGCACCAGATATACCAACACGTCATCTTTTTTGGCAGATCTGTATTGAGATTTGAAATTATTCTGGTTATGTTTAATTTTTCAATTACTGAGTTAAAACTCACAGTGTCTCCTAGAAAATAATGGGAGGAAAAGCTAAGGAAACGTTTTCCCACTTTTTCAGGCTCTTATGGAATAGTCCTAAATCATTTAATAGCAAAAAACTCCACACTTTAATTATTAATTTAAATTAATTATTTAAGAAACAAGCTTCCTTTGCTTTGAAATTCTATAGAATTGTTCAAAAAATAATAGAAAGGTCGTCACACTAGGAAATTCTATTGATTTCATCTATTGATTTCACCTATTGAAATTCTATTGATTTAATCTATTCATTTCTATTGGTGTCCTTTAACAATCGGTAAGGGTCTGGGAGTGAAAATAAACTAATTTATAGTATGAAGCTTGATGTTAACATTACATACACAACATGCTGGAGGCTCACATTACTATTAGCCATCAAATCCTTCCATAGAAGAATATATAAAAATCTGTATTGTGGTATTAGGTCTCTACAGACTTGCAGGGTGCATCTATACAAGACGCATTAATTTGCATTAACCTAGTTTACTCCACAGTAAACTAGGCTAATCACAGTAAATGGCTAATCACAGCTAAATTTGATACCTGCAAATGCAAGTATCAAATTTAGTCATGATTAGTTAATGCGCAGTAACATATGTGTAGACGCACCCCGGCACTAACTTTAGTACCGGGTCTTTCCAGCCACTAGGGGGCTGACCTGAGCCCAACCCCAGGGCTCCTGGCTGGCAGCCTCTCCTGCTTCAGGGCTGGGCTGCTCTCTAACAGCCCCTAGCTCCACGGTATAAAACTCTGCAGGCATTTTGTGCCTTGGGGCACACTACACAGACGCCTGCTGGAGCCTGTGCACTCCTTGGGACCAAAGCAGGCCTCATGTTCCCCCTTGACAGGCCACAGGCTGCTACTCCCTGGCCTATCCCCTCCACAGCTCCACAGGTAGGTGTTGAAAAGGGCTACAGCTTGCTCCTTGCCCAGCCCTGATATCCCCCCAGGGCTGCTGCCTGGTTGTCTCTGGCAGCAGGGGCAGCGTCTGCTCCCTGCTGCTGCTCACCCTTAGAGTGTCTTCTGTCCTTGCATGTCCTGTGGTGAAGTGCCTCTGCCATGTGGCTCCCTGGCTGTGCCCCGGTCTAGGCACTGCTATGAGCTCTCCAAAGCCAGCATCACAGGGACAGCCACACAGGGGCCCAGAGAGCCAGCACAACACATCATGTCAGCAACTTTGTCCCCATCAAACCCTGGCCACATCTGCGTGTGCACACCCTTGATGACTGCCCAGGCCCCCAACTGGTCCCTGGAGGAGGTTGGAGACCTTATGGCACTCTGGTGTGGTGCCGATGTGCAAAGGCAATTTGTACACTTGAGCACTCACATTTATGAGGCTCTGTTGGGTGGGATGCAGGATCAAGGGCACTCCCAGTTAGTGCAGCAGTGCTGCATTAAGGTCAAGGCCTTAAGGGCACAATGGATGGCCATGACTGACCACAACTGTTGGTCTAGTCCTGCCCACAAGACCATGGCCTTTATGCAGGAGCTGACCTGTATTTTGGCACCCCAGGACACAGGCTGCACCCCTGTGACTGTCACTAGCAGTGGTGGCCTACCTGAGCACCCACCCTTCCCTGACCTCTCTGGTGACACATCACTGGAGGAGGGGCCCTCAGGTCTTAAGCACCCCTTCCTGTTCTCCCCAGCTGCTGCATCCACTGACAGCTCAGGGAGCCCTAGCCAGTGGTTGCCTTGTCTGCTCTGCACCTCCAGCTCCTGCCACAAGGAGTGGCTGGGCAGGGTGGCCGCCACCAGTGCCATCCCCTCCCTGGGAATGGGCCCTGGCTAGCAGCCAGCCAACACAGACTGTGGACAATGGATACCAGGCACAGCTGGTTGCCCATGCCAGTGGAGAGGCCCATGCCGAGCTGCCAGCCTCACCAGTCCCAGACTCGTGGTAAGTACCACACTAGAGGGAGGGCCCTGCCAGTTCCTGCCTCTGCCCCTGTCTGTGGTCTCAGCTTCTGCCCCTCCTCCCTGCCTGGCCTTCCTGCACTCCCCTGGACACAGGTTCCCATCCTCACAGTAGAGCAGTTAGCCTGCAGGTTGTGGGGGGAGGGGGGAGCTGGGCCTGCAGCCATGGCAGCAAGGGCTGCCAGCAACCTGGCCTGGCTCACCCTAAACAGGAGTCAGGGGAGGCAGGATGCCTTCCAACCTGCAGTGGTCTGCTGTCCCAGGGGAACAGCCACCAGTGCCCAGGCCTGCCCAGCCACTTACCATGGACCCTGGGCACCCGTGCACAGCCGACCCATGATCTGAAGACAGGCAGTACACAGTCTCTGGTGCAGAGTATCTTATCTATGAAATGTTGCAAACTCTCACAAAAGGCTTCTGTCTGTTGCCTCTGCAGGGCCAACATCTGGACATGGGGGGGGATCCCACCAGCCCTAGCAGGGATACAAGCTCTGGGTCGCTACCACCCACTGCTGGAGCTGTCCGGATGCACTGGTTGTGCCAGCGGCTCATCATGGACTAGACCCTCCTGCTTCAGCAGCTGGTGGCACTGGTGGAGCCGGAGGTGCAGGAGCAGGCCTGGTGGGCAGAGGATGTCAGTCAGGTGGAGGCATGGGACCAGGTGCAGCAGGACCACTGGGCCCAAATGGAGGCCCTAAAGCTGCTCTGATAGCAGGGGGACACCAACCTCCAGGCCCTGGACACTCTCCTGGGCCTGGTAGCCACATCCATGCCCCCTACTGCCTAGCCCCCGCCCATGACCCCACAGGGCCCTTGGGTCCCACCCACCGCCCTGCAGCAGGTCCCCGCCTGGATGTGGGAGGAAGTCCTAGGGCACCTCCTGCCCCCCAGACCCCCTGGCCCAGCCTCTACCCCAGACCTGCCACCACCTGCCTGGGCTCAGCCCCACCACTCTCCCCCACACCATGCACCCAAAGACCCAGCTGTGCATGAGACAACTACCTACTGGGGTCACCATGGCCCCTGGACCCATGGGGGAATGTATCAAGATGGGGGTGCTGGGCACCTGCCCCTGGGATCTGTCTTCTAGGCCCCTCCCATATAGTCCTGGATCCGGCTAACTATAGGCCCATCAGCCTGACTTCTATCCCGGGGAAGATCTTAGAAAAGTTTATTAAAGAGGCCATCCTTAATGGACTGGCCGACGTCAACATCTTAAGGGATAGCCAGCACGGGTTTGTTGCGGGTAGGTCTTGCTTGACCAATCTCATTTCCTTCTACGACCAGGTGACCTATCACCTGGACAAGGGAGAAGAGATTGATGTCATATATCTTGACTTCAAAAAAGCCTTCGATCTGGTGTCCCATGATCGCCTCTTGGAGAAACTGGCCAATTGTCGCCTTGGGTCCTCCACGATCCACTGGCTGGAAAATTGGCTCCGGGGTCGGACCCAGAGGGTAGTAATTGATGGAAGTCACTCATCGTGGTGTCCTGTGACCAGTGGGGTCCCCCAAGGCTCTGTCCTTGGACCCATACTGTTCAACATCTTCATTAATGATGTGGACACTGGAGTCAGAAGCGGACTGGCCAAGTTCGCCGATGACACCAAACTTTGGGGCAAAGCATCCACACCAGAAGACAGGCAGGTGATCCAGGCTGACCTGGACAGGCTCAGCAAGTGGGCGGACGAGAATCTGATGGTGTTCAACGCCGATAAATGCAAGGTTCTCCACCTTGGGAAAAAAAACCCGCAGCATCCTTATAGGCTCGGCAGTGCTATGTTGGCTAGCACTATGGAAGAAAGAGACTTGGGGGTCATCATTGACCACAAGATGAACATGAGCCTGCAATGCGATGCGGCGGCTAGTAAAGCGACCAAAACGCTGGCTTGCATCCATAGATGCTTCTCAAGCAAATCCCGGGACGTCATTCTCCCCCTGTACTCGGCCTTAGTGAGGCCGCAGCTGGAGTACTGTGTCCAGTTTTGGGCTCCACAATTCAAAAAGGATGTGGAGAAGCTTGAGAGAGTCCAGAGAAGAGCCACGCGCATGATCAGAGGTCAGGGAAGCAGACCCTACGATGACAGGCTGAGAGCCCTGGGGCTCTTTAGCCTGAAAAAGTGCAGGCTCAGGGGTGATCTGATGGCCACCTACAAGTTTATCAGGGGTGACCACCAGCATCTGGGGGAACGTTTGTTCACCAGAGCGCCCCAAGGGATGACGAGGTCGAATGGTCACAAACTACTTCAAGATCGTTTCAGGCTGGACATAAGGAAGAATTTCTTTACTGTCCGAGCCCCCAAGGTCTGGAACAGCCTGCCACCGGAGGTGGTTCAAGCGCCTTCATTGAACACCTTCAAGATGAACTGGATGCTTATCTTGCTGGGATCCTATGACCCCAGCTGACTTCCTGCCCTTTGGGCGGGGGGCTGGACTCGATGATCTTCTGAGGTCCCTTCCAGCCCTGATGTCTATGAAATCTATGAAAAATCCTCCACTCTGTGTTCATAACCCAGAAATATTATAAATAGTTTTTCAATTGTACATAGTTTCCCTATTGTAAGTGGGTTTTTTATTGTTGGTGGGTGGGAGGGTGGTGGAGGGGCTCTGTTGGTTGAGGGGGGTGGAGATGGGGGTGGGTGTTATTAAGGAAATAAAGTTTTTTTGTTTTTTCTCCCCCTCAAACTAATCTATCACTTCCCTTCCTTTCTGGGCTTCACATTTTTCTTCTTCCTCTCTTTAGTGTTCATTTTATATCTCAGTAAGAGGTATACACTGTTATTAGCTGGCCTAAAAAAGTGATGACTCCTCTCACTTGCACCATCTTGTCTATAAAAACAACCATTTTGATAAAATTGTAAATGAATTTTCCATTGATGGCTTTCCATCTTAAGCCATGCATACAGATGCTGAGGAAACCTCTTCGCAGGGACAGAGTCTGGTGAGTTGTTTCTGTCAACTGGACACTGTTGCAGTATATTTAAAATAAACAGATTCAAAGGGGAAAAAAGTCTCTGCTTACAATAAGAATATGTGTATTCTCAGAGATATTATGGTTACCCTAACACAGGGAGTCTTAGGATAGCAAAGAGATGGACTTCATTAGGAAGCTTTTAAGTATTAAGTGGGACCAAGGGCAAGAATTTTTGCCTCCAGGCTTATAGCACAGTTAAGGCTTGGAAACAATTCAGAGAATTCCAACTGTTCCTTGCAACCTGCAAGAGTTGGTTTATGCCCAGTAACTCCATGTGAAATGTTTAAATGAAAGACCACTTTGGGTGGTCTTCTTTCTAACAACTGCTCTTAGATAGCTGCTCAGTGAATTCCTTTAAAGGGGGAGAAAGGGGAGTTACTTATAGCCCTACAGGACTCCTGTTCCTGGCCAGCAAAAGAGTATGAAAGTGAAGCAATTCCACATGGCTGAAACCAAAGCGAACAGGAATGGGAGGTAATATTTATGCCCGTGTCAGTAAAATAGCTTTGTCAGTTTCCTCAATGACATATTTGGAATTCTTCCTGCTCGTGAATAGTGTGTTTCATTGCAAAATTGGTATTTCTCGTCCTGAAAGGTTCCATGCGGTTCCAGTTCAAAAGTATTTTCCCTATGTTTATCACTCAGCTGTAAACAACATGTTTCCATATCACTCAGGGAAATGCCCTCAGCAGTGTAGATGAGGCTAAAATTTGAGGCTGACCTACCCTATATGTCAGGCAGTCAGGTGGGGGAGGGAAGGAGGGACTGGAGAAAGTGCCCTGTGTGAGAGCCACCCTACTGCAGGGTCCATGCATTATGTGGGGTGATCTGTCATGAGGGCATCCCGCACAGGGCACAAAACATTTGTCTGTCAGATAGGCCCCCAGTTTGGGGCAATTGCTCCTCCTGTACCCATACACTATATTTTTTTTTGCTCCTGCAACCACATATGTATGTGTAGAGACTCCCAGAGGGTCTCACACAGCACTGATCCCAAGTGGTGAGAGAGTGACGCTTCCCCAGTGGTGGCGACTGTCAAGAGCGCTTTCAGTGGTACAGTGGCAATTGGCAACTGTGGCAGGCAGTGTCAGTGATGAGAGCATCCCCACACCATTTCCCAGTGCCAGAGACAGCTGGAGCCCTGGACCAAACTCCCTCAAGAGACAGCAACAAACAGCATGCTTTAAAGTGGTAGCAGGCAGCACAGAGCTAGCAGCAAGTGACAAGGGTAGACACAACAAGCAAAAACAAAAGTCTTCTTAGGGGACATGGGAATGAAGCCCTCTGCCCCAGGCTAGACTGGGCAAGATCCAACTCCATGGAAGGAGAGGGGATTGGCCACTCAAAACTGCAGCCCACAGTCCAGACAACGCATATTTTATGTGTCATTTGGTATATTTGTGAATATTTTTAAGTGTCTAATATTTAAAAGACCTGATATTTTAGGTTAATTAATATTGAGAGTATTGATAGTCAAGGTAATTAATATCTAAGGGGCAAACATTTTGTAAGGTTGGACATTTCAGGATTGTTGTTTGGGAAATGTTGGACAACTGGGGTATTTCCTGTTTGGTGTCATAATAGCTATGGAGTTCAAAGAGGAATTGGATAAGGATCCATTATTTTATTAATTTATTTACATTTCAATAAACCAGTCCCTTGATTTAAGTTGCTTGTGAGTGGGGAAGTGTCCCTCTAGGACCTCAGTAGTATATGTTTTCCCAGGTTTCTGAGTGGGCTTGAGCCAAAAAAACCCTATATTGGAACCCAGCCCTTGTACTGCCTTCAAGCCCCTGCAGAACAGTTACATCCATTTGCCAAAAAAGACTTTTAGGGCCAGATGCTCTTCCACCCATTTGGCATGTAAGTAGATTTAGATGGCTACATCCAATTTTATTCCATTTGAATCCCTGAAAGTTCTATCCCTAATCTAATCCCTAAAAGCATCTACTTTTGTTAACAATCCTCTTACCCATACAACTGAGTCATAAAACAGGAACAAGTAAGAGGAGACCCTACCTTTTTATTAACAGTTTTTCAGGGACTTAAGCAGAGTGGAATAGAATTACACTTAGATGGTACATGCTTAATATGTGGAATAGACTCTAGCCTTTAATGTCTAAGAGAACGTTAAATTTTGGACAACTTAAAACGCTTTATCATCTTTAATTTGCCTTTGGGGCACAAGGCTTGCTTGCCAGACTGATGGAGTTTGGAAGATAAACAATCCAAAAACTAAGTTTTCATTCATTCCTCGGTTTCACAGTAGTGCAGACATATGTGGCAAGCAAAACTTGTGTAACAGGATGGAGTATAAACTCTTATATATTTAAAAAATACTGGATCAATCTTCTACTTCTTTACACTCATGTAAAGTGGGATTGCATGAGTTTAAACTAGTAATAAATCTGGCCTGAAAGTATAAAAAATAAATTTTAAAGAGGGATTGAAGCCATCCATCAACTTCAAGCAAAAATATCTCTTACCATGAAATACAATAGGCTGAGGAAAAGAATAGCATGGTAGTCTCTTCACCTTTCTTAAACTTTCCTTCTCTTTGGAATCTGAATCATGCCTGCAGTTCTCCAGTTCATTTGTTACTGAAACTCATCAGATTTCATGTACGTTCCATGGAGAGATTTCAGGGAGTTACTCTAATGTAAAAATAGAGCTATGCCGCAATGAACCTATTTTCTAGAAACTGAAATAGTTAGCAACATTTCTATCACGTATCAATGTGTTTTCAATAACAATCCTGGCAAAATGGAGAATTCTTTTTCCCATCATGGAAATTCTGCTTTCAGAAATGAGAGTCTGGTTCACCTCATATAAATGCATTGTGGGTCTGCTGCTATCAGAACCAATTTGACTCTCTCTACTGATTTTATATAGGAGCTGCCATGCCAGGAGAGATCAATGAGTTAGCTAGTTCAGCAGTCCCTCCCTAAAAGAGAGCTAATTTCTCTATCAATCTCACCTGGCTCTGGGTCCACGAATCTGGCCCATAGGCCTCCCCTTCTCCCACAGGCCAGATCCTGTGCCCATAGCATTCACTCTGGCTGGTCTGGGATTGCACGTCACATGGTGCCTGCTATGGCTGGATAAGAATGTAAGCCACATGTAGTGCCTGGTCTAGCTCGTCCAGGGTGGATGCCACATGCATAGGGCCCTGAGAAAATCATGGATTACTTGTAAAAAAAAAATTGCAACACGTGCACAGGTAAAGTATCATTTTTCACAGAGTATTCATGGAGCTACCACTGATCTTGGCAAGTAGGTTCTGGTAGTTCTGTGAATATTCCATGAAAAATTATACTTTACCCGTGCACATGCCACACGTGCAGCGGGCACAAAGCAGTGGGGGAAAATATTATTTGGGGGGGGGATCAACCCCTCTTGATCCCCAGCCCTCCCTCCCACGTTGTGGGACCAGAATGCACTGCAGCTGTAAGCCGCAGTGGAGGAGCAGCTGCATGCCAAGCACTGCCAGGTGCTGCGCGACAGAGGTGCCATGGTGCTGCTGCTGTCACCAGTCTCCATGGAAAGTTTAGGGGCTAAACCCCATTAGCCTTGGCCTTCCACTGCCTATGGCAGGCAGATACACACCACACCACCTCACCCTGACAGTCCCTAAGCCCTGGCCCTCCAAACCCCCTTTCCCCCCTGCTCCCTATACACTTATCTTCATCCAGCTGCCTGGCTCCATCCTGGCCATGCCCCCAGCAGCTGCTTGCAGGCTGGAACCCTGCAAAAGCCTGGGTTTCCCCTTGCAGGCTGGAACACTGCCAGCCTGCAAAGGGAAACCTGCACTTTCATGCAGTTTTCTGGCACAGGCTTGTGACCTTTAAAAAAATCACACTTTGGGGCTAATTTCATGGTATTTGTGCAGTCTGTAAGATCACAGTTTTCTCAGGGCCCTACAAATGCAGCATAGGTCCAGGACTAGCTGAACCAGACATTGCATGTGGTACAATCCTAGACTGATCCTGTGCAAGGCCAGCACTAGGGGTGGATGATGTGGCTCTGCAGGCCAGATCTGGCCCATGGGCCCTATCTTTGACATCCCTGCTTCGTCACAAAAATGTTGTTCACTTCATTGTCTCTCATAACCATTAGAAACACAAGAAAAGTAACAAAGAGGGGATGAACAAAGTGTACACCTATATATTTCTTTAATGTGATAAAATGTCTCCTTTATTTGTTAAACTTAGCATAAAAATAGGAAAAGTCTGTAGGTGAGCTAGTTCACATGGGAATTTTTTAGTGAAAGCACAACAGAATGTGTTTATGAAGCCGTCTCACACATTGTTAGCATTTGCAAAACATCTTTAAAATGTTACACTTTCTGGTCCTCTCTTATCTTGCTTTGTCATTTGTTTTGACGCTTTCTTGGCACCCTTGCAGACTCTGTCTGACTTAGATGAAGCTAAGCTCAGAGTCTACTGCAGGCCAACTACCTAAATCAATTTACAGCAGCTAATGGAGAAGGACTACGTGTTCTTTGGTGAGTATGCTGAACAACTACTACGCTGCCGACCTCTTTTAACAAGCCACTCCTTGGAATATTTGAAAACACAGACCATCAAATTGAAAGACCATGCATGACACACTGGATTTTTTTTAAAAAATGTTAACTTTCAGGAAATGTCTAAGCAAAGAGTAAAACTGTTTTCAAGTTCAAGGCATAAATTGGATGTCAGAAAAAATGTGTTCCATTAATCATGGCTTCATTTTACTACAGGGTCACAGATGAATGGTTCAGAGCAAACAAATGTGTTTGCCCTCCCCCCAAAGGAACTGAATTTTCAAATAAGAAATTACAGTATATTAAAGGTTCTTCCTT
The DNA here is from genome assembly GCF_000455745.1 of Alligator sinensis. Classification (NCBI taxonomy): domain Eukaryota; kingdom Metazoa; phylum Chordata; order Crocodylia; family Alligatoridae; genus Alligator; species Alligator sinensis. The sequence continues at coordinate 2,609,119 of NW_005841904.1, forward strand.
TTAAAATGTGGGTATGTGTCTTCAGGAGTTTGTTTGAACAAATGTCATGGGTTGAAACTTGATCAAATGACCAAAACTAAACACATGCTATTGCTCCAAGGTGACAGGTGTACATTCAAATGCAAAATAAACAAGGGACATTATCATTCAGTGGCATAACTGGCACTGGGCAACCAGGTCAGCCACCCTGGGAACCACCTCAGGATGGGAGGAAGAGGAGAGGAAAGAAACTGCTGCTCCTGCAGCCATGTGATCAAGATCACACAGGCGGTAGGAATCAGAAGCTATCCTTTGTGTGGCAGTAGCACCAGGCACCCTGCTGTATGCATACACCTGTGTTATCATTGACATTTGAAGTGCCAGTATTGGCAATGAAATAAGGTTGGCACAAGTACCTGGGAAAATCAGGACCCAGAAAGGAAAATATGGGTGCTCCAGCCATATGAAACTGGGGTTACACCCTCTGAACAGAACATGAGCCAGAACTAAGATCTTACCTTTAGAAGAGATTAGCCTTGACCCCTCTGGCCCTCCTTCCAAAGACAGGTACTGATCTGGAGAGAGCAAATATAAAGGAACTAGCCAACTGTCCATCAGAAATAATGTGTGGGGGGTGGGAATAGGGATGGAGCACTGCTACCCCCATGCTGCCACCATCTCCCAGGAGCGGGGGGGAGGAGGGGAAGCTTGCCCCGCCATCCCCACCGTCCAACTCAACCAGTGCCCCATGCTGCCACCGCCTCCAGGGAAAAGGGCCGGGGAGGTGGGGGGCCAGGCCAGTGGCGCTGGCCTCACCCCCCCCCCTCTGTTCACTCTGCCACTGCTGCCACTAGGGAGCAGGGCCCGGGGGGTGAAGCCAGCAGCATCCCCACTGTCATAGCATTGCTCTGCTGTGCCACCACCTCCGGAATGCTCTTCGAGCACTCTGATTGATTATTTCAGTCAGCATCATGATTGGCTGCTGAATCAACCAATCAAAGTGTGAATAAAGCGTTACAGACAGACACACTAAGGCTTTTATTATATTAGAATGGGGAAAGAAAAGAGCACAATAGCAAGGGAAGTTTACATTAGATATTAGGAAGAATTTTCTCACCAGGAGGGTAGTAAAACACTGGAACAGATAATCCAGGGAGGTGGTGGAAGCTCCATCCTTGGGGGTTTTCAAGACCTGGCTAGACAAAGTCTTGACTGGGATGATCTAGTTGGGGATGGTCCTGCTTTGAGCAGGGGGTTGGACTAGATGATCTACAACCCTAACTTTCTATGATTCTATGAATAACCTCTCCCTTTCTCTTAAGACTACTTTTGATAGCTAGCAAGGGAGCACAGACTGTCTCCTTTTCCTGAAGAGTGAACTGTCTTCAGCCTTTCATGACCGCATTTTTGATTTTCAGAGAAAAAGGTTCTGGAGCCTGGCTTATTGCTCCTGAGAGCTGGCTATGCTACAAGGAAAGGAAACCACACAGCTTTTTTTCAATATGTAATTTAATACCATGAATGTGGAAAACGAGGAGTGAGAACAGCGGTGTAATATTTTTTTCTATGAGTGAGTAGATTGTCCTAGCAATAGTTTATGTAAAATATGTCCAGATTACCCAGACTGCCAGGTCACGCAGAAGCAAAATTCAGGACCTGACTCCAGATTTTGTAAAATTTCCTTTCCATATCACACCCTTCACCTATGATTGTGCATGCGTAAGGAATCCCCAGTATCTCTATATATATTGAAGTGAAATAAGTCTTGACACAGCACATTCAACACAGATGAATCAGGACACTTTCAACAGTTAAACCATGTAAGGGGAATTTTTCTTGTTTACTTAGCATGAGTCAGTCCTAATGAACAGAAAAATATCAGTTGTGACAATTCACTATCCCTTTTTTGTTATATTTATACTAAGGTTTCCTGAGTTCATTCCGTCTCCCAGGCAGTATTTTAGCCCGCAAGTAAAGGGTTTTAATTGCAGCTGTAAGGATACACACCCAGGAAGTTCATGTCACTTTGCAGTAAGACTCAGTCAAACATTCAGTAAAGAAAAACAAAATCCCCTTAAACAAGATTGGAAACAAAAAGCCTGATGCATCTCAGAATGTAACCAGTTTTATATTGATTTTTAATGGCATTGTGCTGACATCAATTGAAAAGCGCAGTGTGAAGTAGCAAAGCAGGTTCCAAACTAGTACAGTTGCACACTGCTACTGAAAATACATATGGAAAATAAGAGCGGATCCTATCCATATCACTGCTGACTTGGAAGAATTTAATTTTAACCATCTTATCCCAAAAAATTTTTAAAGTAATTCACATAAAAAATGCAGTAGCTTTTCAGCTGGGAAGTAACAGACCACATCTCAATAGTCTACATCTTTATACAGGTTGCCTGAGTCACTTGTAGTTTTTAGAAATTTGATATATCATTTTAACACAACTGTAAATGATAACTTACAGTTGTGTTTTTTATCAGCCCTGGGCTAAACTCACAGATGATGTAAATCAACACAGTTCCACTGGTTTCACTGAAGCTAAGCTGATTTACACCAGCTGAAGACCTGATCCAAAATATTTAATAACATCATAATTGCAAGGGCTCAAATTTTCATCAGCATTGCACTGTGAAGCACAATGGAAACCCACCAGCTGCAGAACACAGAGAGGAATTTGACCCCTTCCTGTCACTAACTTTATTTAGTCCCTGACCCAAGGAAGCACTTACACACATACTTAACTTTAAACATATGTTAAATATCCATCAAAGTCAATAAGGACTTGAACACAGGCTCAAGTACCACCTTGAATAAGTATGCTTACCTGAATTAATAGAATGGCAAAGATCTGAGGAAAGATTTCTTGCACTTATTACATTATGTGGGGCTGCAGATGCAGTAGCAAAGAATTTACCTGTGAGGTGCAGACTATATCCTCAATTGGCTCATCCCTTTAGCTTCAATTATAGCATGTAAGACACTATTATTTAAGAATAATGAGAATAGCCAAACCTATCATATACCCACCTGCTCAATACATTTCACTCTTGAATAGTAATAGAGTGGAGAACTTCTCTAGGCATTCTCCCTTGACAGGTTGACTTTTCAACTAATATTATCCTAACTTTCATACAAGTATTTTGTTAAAAATGAATGAATATTGCTAAAAGGTTCTGGATGTGCAACACTGGAAGTGAAACTGTCTCTAGGGAGAATACAGACACTGATGGTTCAGGCTTCTTCCATTTGGAAGGAATGTTCCTCATCTCTGATCAAATGGGACTTCCTCTGTGGGATGTTCATAGTTCAGCAAGGATTTTGTCATCGGCCTGTCCTGAGACAGACAATAAGAGAATGCCAATTAGTTCCAGTTGAGATTGCAGAATTAGAACTAGATGGAAGCTATTGGTTCATAGATTCATAGAAGTAGGGTTGGAAGGGACCTTGTAGATCATCAAGTCCAACCCCCTGCCCTGGGCATGAGAGAAAACTGGGCTCAAATGACCCCAGCCAGGTAGACATCAAGCCTCCTCTTAAAGACCCCCAGGGTAGGAGCCAGCACCACTTCCCTTGGAAGTTGGTTCCAGATCCTAGCCGCCCTGACTGTGAAGTAGTGCCTTCGGGTGTCTAGTCTAAACCTACTCTCTAACAATTTGTGGCCGTTATTCGTTGTTACCCCGGGGGGCGCTAGGGGGAACAGGGTCTCTCCCAAACCCTGCTGGTCCCCCCTGGTGAGTTTATAGATGGCCACCAGGTCCCCCCTCAGCCTTCTCTTGCAAAGGCTGAACAGGTTCAGGTCCCGTAGCCTCTCTTCGTAGGGTCTGCCCTGTTGTCCCTGGATCATGCAGGTGGCCCTCCTCTGGACCCTCTCAACTCTGTTCACATCCCTCCTGAAGTGCTGCACCCAGAACTGAACACAGTACTCCAGCTGCGGCCTGACCAGTGTTGCATAGAGGGGGAGGATCACCTCCTTGGCCCTGCTTGAGATGCATCTGTAGATGCACGACAAGGTACAGTTAGCCCTACTGACCGTGACCCCGCATTGTCAACCCATGTTCATCTTGGAGAACGTTAACCGCCCAGTCATGGGATGAATCCTACCAGGTTTCTGTGAGCCTTACTATGTCTGGGTTTGAACAGGCTATTCGGAGGGCAAGTTCCTCCTGCTTATTCCCCATACTACGAGCATTTGTATAGAGGCATTTAAGGCCTTCGATTGCTGCATGTGCCACTCCCCAATTAGCAAGACTATCTGGACCCCTTTTACGTACCTGGGTACTCCTTGCATATGTCACCCGTCTTGGTCAGGAGGTGTCCTTAAGTCTTCCTGTGGCCCCATCCCCCGGCAAAGCTAGTTTAAAGCTTATTTACTTAATAGCTAGTTTAAAGCTTATTTAAAGTTTAAAGTATATTAACTCTGTTCCTATAGAAGAATTTTTAAAGTGATCAGGCAGCAATGAATTGGGGCTTAACTTCTTTGTTTGAAAAATACCACACAACGAAGGAGCAAAAATATGTGCCGCTGCTTGTTATGAATGACAGGCAACCCTCTGACCATTGCAGTTCTCTCACTGTATCAGCCAGCTCCAAATTCACCAATTATTTCCAGTCCAGCACAACAGCTGTGATATCGTATATAGATGCCTTAATTCACCACAGAGATGGACATTTAGGGATAAGTAATGAGCACCCTCAGGGACATATTTTTAAATAAACTTAAATAATTCCATTAGGTTTTCTTTTTATCATCTCAGCGCTGATGATTTACAGATTTCACAGGAAGCCTTCTATCAGCCAAAGCATGACTGCACAATCAAAGCATCCCCATATTTCAGGGAAATGTGTAGGCCAATTGTTTGTTGGAAAAAACTACAGATGTAATCAGGGAACGCTCAGAAAGCTTCTTTTTTTTTTTTAGACAGACATTCCTCATCTACCGGAACTTGTGTCCTTATATGTAGAAACACGAGCTGCGGCTTCCTGTGACACGCACTGGAAGCACATACATACTGTTCTTTTAACTCATCAAATTTTACAGACTGCTGCTTGTTCTTTGATGGAAAGAATGTCATTGTACATATTACACACTGCTCCCAATTTGAGCTCTGAACAGAAATTCCCACCTGAAAAAGAAAACAACTTCTAAATATGCTGCAGTAGAAATACCACCAAGGATGCGTGCTGGCGAAGGGGAGGCTTTTCAAATGAAAGATGGTAGACATCAGCTCTCTCAGGACAGTTTCTAATTTTTATACTTTGTTCAACCTTACAACCCTTTACTTTGGAGCTACAAAAGCTCAAAATGTTTATAGGCAGACAAGGTTCCTTGGGTGAATTTGATATCTTTTATTAGACCAACCCAAATGGTTGGAGAATAGTTATTAAGCAAGCTTTCGAGTTCAAAAACCCTTCGTCAGACTGAGGAAGCTTCAGCAGTTGGTGTGTGCTCTTCCCGGATGGATTCTTGGGGAGTTGGGGACCGGGAATAGAAAACTGCATAGGAAACGGCAATCAAAAAGTTATTAGCATATATAAAAACAACAGAAGAATCTGTGCCATGTTCTAATTTATATATTCTTTTCATCACCATGGTAAACCATGGGTATTCATAGTCTCTGAGCATTTTCTAAGGTGGTTGGGTTTCTTTCTACGACTTCCCTTTCTCCAGCCTTCAGTTCTGCTCTTTCATGACCTTTTTCCCCTCTTCTCTTTCCTAAATACAATGCCTAAACATTTAATAAAGTATGTTTACCTCCCAATAAATTGGTATACACAGACCTTGAAAATCTTCAGTGAATGGAACCTGAGCTACTCTGATTACTATCAGCCACTTCAGCCCATTGGTTAATGCTTTTGATTAAACTACAGCTTTGGGAGGAACTCCATTTATTTTCTTATGATTGTTTATACTAAGCATTGGGAAGCATAAAAACAAAACTAAAGTTATTAGTAAATAAATTTAAAGTGGGTTTGTCCATTCTGACTTAGAGATATTGGAGAATCCATTGAAAAAACAAATGCTGTTTCATATATGAAGTTTGAACAAATTCTACAAGAATATTGTCAAACAGTTGCTTTTGCAAATCTATTGTAACTTAAAAACAACCATAAAAATACTAGGAAATGAATATTTTTGGGGTAAGTTACTGAATGAAGGGGAAAAGGAAGGAAATGGTCAATGGCAATGCCTTTGAAACAAAGATTATAAAGCTACAAATAGGTGCACCAAGCTTATGTCTTTGCTTCTTAATAATATATTCCACATGCAAGGAAGAAAAGATTTGCAATGCTCTCAAAGTACTGAAACATTTAGCTACTCTTGCTACAATATGAAATCTGCCCATGATGCATCTGCTGCTGATTTGGTTTCATAAGTGAAAAAATCTCTAGGGTGAAGGGTGCGTTCAGTTTTCCCTGTAATTTTACACAGAAATGGAACAGCTGCTGTAAATGGGCACCTAATGTTACAATCGTCACTGCTTGACGCTGTGAGGGCCGGGAGCGGTCTGAGGCCTTTGGGGGGGTGCGGCGGGCTGTGGCCAGCAGCCCTGGCATGCGGGTCGGGGAATGCAGGCCGGCGGACTAGAATTAGGCACGGACGCATAGTGGTTGATTAAAGAATATTTTACTTACACCGTAGATGATCGCGGTGCAGGCAGGAAAAACTTGCTTGCATTGCAGTTACAGACAGACATGTGGAGTTTGCCAGGCTCCACAACACGAACTCGAACAAGACCCACAGAAATCTCGAGCCTCTTGAAATAACTCGGACAGAGCTCTGGATACACACACACATGAAGCTTGCTAGTCTCCGTGGAACAAGCGCGCAGGGAAGGGGTTCGTCGAGGGATCGCGCTCGGCAACGGGGAGAGGCCAGAGGTTGATCAGACCCCTTAAGGCACACGCTGGGTCTGTTAGGCTCCGCAGCGCTTAGAGTTCTTCATGAGACGTGAAGTCCTCCTCCTCCACGAGATGGTTGTGGAGTCCTCCAACTTGGGCGGAAACAACTCAAGTCTCTTATACGGCTAGCAAGCCAATCGCTAGCCGCCACATGGGAATAATTTAGAAACAGCCAATAGCGGGGAACAAATTTGCATGCGGGTGGCGGGAACTCCTTTGCACTGGGGTTTTCTCTTTGCAACTGAGAAATGCACCCTGCAAAGAAAGCTCCTCGTGGCAGGAAATAATTTAGCAGTGCCGAAGCGCGCGCACACAAAATCACACCCTTGGGTTGCGACAGACGCTTCAGCACTGAGAAAATTTAATGATTCAAGTGAAAGTGCTTGTGCAATATAGTTGAGTTTCACTGATGTCTCTACAACTCAGTTCCATAGAAACACAATTCTTAAAATATATTCATATCACCATAGACATAAGCACTGTGATATAAGCTGAAAATCAGCTAAAGGGCAAAGCCTCAACAGTGAAGCTACAGATGATCCCTGAAGAAAGAGTGCAGTAAATTTGTAAAATAAATGATGCATTGCAATGTTTTATTTAACTCAGATTCCAATCTGTGATTTCTTATGGTCATGGTTTGTCTCTGTTGAATGTTTTGGACAAGGGGTCAGATCTTCAGCCTATCCACTAGTGATTTTCCAATTAAAGAAGTTAACTGGACTTTTTTGTTAGCTGCCATCCATTGGGTTTGAATTCTAGATGACTGGGGGCAGGAATCCTTCTGTGAAGCAAGCCTCAGATCTGGAATTTGCTTCTCCTGTTAGCTTGGCAGAACTAGATGTACTGGCCTTTACACTACAGGTAGAACAAGACAAAACATACCATCTATTTTTCACAGGGATTTTTTTACATTTTCATTTTTGTAGAAAAAATGTTGGGAAAAGGTTTCAATTAGTTTTTATGAATATCTGTAATTAAAATATTTCCAGTCTTAAACCAAAAGCTACATTTTAAAATAAGAAATAGAGCAAAAAAAATAAAAGAAATTTACCAAAAACTATGTGAAGAACCTTTGGTTTCCATTGTTGACAACAAAAAATAGTAATGGAACATTTTGACCAAAGTGAGAATTTTAATTTGGGGCAAAAAGCCTTTTTTCACCTAAAAAAAAAATGAATCAAAATCAGAATTAGACGTCAGTGAGATTTACCTTTTATTCTGAGTTTTGCCAGAAGGCAGATGATTAATAAGGATATGGGTCTATGTTTCAGGAAAGGATTTTTTTTCTTAATTGTCATTCTTTTGGTCTTGTGTATCAATACAGCATGTGGTCAGAAACGCACATGGAACCTGTTCAATGTTTGCCTACTCAGAAGACCCATATTTCGAACAAGTTTCAGTTGAAAGGAGGTCAGTGACCCCAGGAACAACCTATTATTGACAACCAAGTTACCACTATGTAATAACTTATTTTAGAAAAAGAACAGGTTCCCCTAGGCTAGTGGTATAGTGGTATGAAGAAATAAAGAATGGGAAATAGTTTCAATAGATAAAATGACAAACAGATTAATATGAGGATTTAAATTATATATTAGATTAGGTATTATTAATGAGATGTTAGAGTATACCATGTACTATTAGATTACTAATACCATAGTAATCTACATATAGTAAACTCTAACATCGTATTAATGTAGCCCAGGTAACTCAGGTATATACTCCCCTTCTCCGATTGAAGGGAATTGTTAGCTGGCAGGTGTGCTGTGGGGGAACTGCAGACTGCTCAGTTTCCCTCCGTCCCTATAAAACCAGGCCAGGATGGTCAGGGGACTTAACTATATACAAATTTATTTACATTAACTTATCATAAGGAAAAGAAACATGGAGGTATACGTACATACATACATACATACATACATATGTGTGTGTGTGTGTATATAAGATATCTAAACAAATAACATAAACAATACCCTCTGGGTAAATGCTATAAAACTGTACACCAGTGCTCCAGGTACAGGTAAACCGTGGCTTTATGAGCGCTCGTGGTGCTCGGGCCAGGTGCCAGATGATGGGAAGATAGCCAATGTGGTCCCCATCTTTAAAAAAGGGAGGAGGGAGGACCCGGGCAACTATAGGCCCATCAGTCTTACCTCAATCCTGGGGAAACTCTTTGAAAAGATCATCAAGGAGCACATCTGTGATGGGCCGGCATCGGGGACGATGCTCAAGGGCAACCAGCACGGTTTCATTAGGGGCAGGTCATGTCAGACCAACCTGATTTCCTTTTACGATCAGGTCACAAAAGCATTGGATGCAGGTGTCACCGTGGACGCAGTCTTTCTGGACTTCACCAAGGCCTTTGACACTGTCAACCACCCCATCCTCATTAAAAAACTAGGCAACTGTGGCATTGATGCCTACACAGTCAGATGGATTGCAAATTGGCTGAAGGGTCGTACTCAGAGGGTGGTGGTGGA
>NW_005841904.1:2619275-2635852 GCF_000455745.1 Alligator sinensis
TTGATGCCTACCTGACTGGGGTCATTTGAGCCCAGTTTTCCTCCTGCCCAGGCAGGGGGTCGGACCTGAAGATCTACAAGGTCCCTTCCGACCCTGCTTCTATGATTCTATGATAAGTATCTGATATGAAACAGATAAACCCCAAAATAAACATAGATAGCTAACAGATAAACTATAGATAAGTATGGGTGAACAATAAATAAGCCACAAAAAATACAAATAAACAACAGGTAAAATAAAAGCAACAGGGGGTCCCAGCAGAGCCCTAGGACTCTACTCATCTACTAATTTACAAGCATGAGAGTTCACTAACTATAAGACATTACATCATACCACTTATGCCGCAAGAACCCCAAAGATAAACTTAATCCCAAGGGGAAACCCCAATGCCCTTCGGCTTTTCTCAAACCCTACAAGGAAGCCAGTAACTTGAGGGAGGCCCTCCCAGTGGGACCTCCACTTTTAGGAGCCCTTAACTAACCGGGGGGACTCCCCCTTCCCTGTGGGAATCCTCTTTTCCCTGCAACTCACAGCTCCCAGACCTGGAGGGTGGCCCTCTTCCTCTGCGCCAAGCTGCTTTCTTGCCTGCGGTGGGCTTTGGGGGTGGGGGGGCCTCTGCCCCCTGGAACAGGGCTTCACTGTACAGGGCTTCTGGGACCTCTGGCTTGGTCCTGTCTACAGGCTCAGTAGCCTGAGCACCATCTGGCTCCCTAGACTCAACCTTTTGCTATGGGTTCGGGGCCTGGGCAACCTCATGGAGCACCAGGCTCTGTCCCTCCCAGACCCTCCATGCAGCACCTCCTGCACTGAGCTCCCAGCCTCGTTCCGGGGATTGAAGACCTGAGCCACCCAAGCGCTCCAAAGATCCTGCTCTGTGCACTGGCCTGTGCACCGTGTCTCTGGCCGCATACCAGAGGTTGCAGACCTGAGCTGCCTCACATAGCTCCCAAGGTCTGGACACTGGGTGCTGTGCTGCACGCCAAAAGCCTAGCCACTGGAGTCGTCTGCCATTCCCCGCTGATGCAAGTCTTCAGGGGCACTTCCAGGCTACTGCTTCACCCTGCTGAGCAGCTCTCCTCAGCTCTTCTAAGCCCCACTCTTCTCTCTTCTGTGTCCCGGATGTGTTCCCCTCGTGCTGGGCACGCAGCTCCTTTTATATGCTCCAGGGCTCCACCCCTGAAGTCTTCTGTTGCAGTCTTCAATCAGGACAAATGGCCACCGGATGAATGGCCACCCTAGTTCCTCCTGGATTGGACAAGGCTTGGGTGATGTCACACCAGGTATATAAGAACAACTCACTACGGTTCTGGGCCTATTATTCATCTGCCTGCTGAGAGCTGCACAGCTACATTGACAGCCAGAAAACCTGCTCCCCATTGGTGGGGGGTGGTCTCCCTCCCTCTTTGCTGGAGAGGTAAACAAACACTATTTAAAGGGAAGCCTCAGGTAGAGGAAGAGAAAGTCTGTTTTGGAGCTTGAAACTCCTATTTCCTCCCTCTTTCTATTCCTTTTTTTCTTAAGTGAGATAATACCATGGGGTATTAATCCCTGAAGCAAACTGCCCAGGAATGGGTCCTGGCAGTTACTGGCTACAGGGGCCTGGTCCTCTCTGTTTTGAAAGTGTATCGACTCAGCATGGGGTATAGCTGAGATTGGATGTTCAGGCCACAGCCATAGGCCTGGGCCTTTTCTCTGCTGTTTCTACAGCTGTAGTGTTTCAGCCTGGCTGTGTGGCTGAGCCCCAGCTGTGAGTTCATGCCTCAGCACAATATAGGCCTGGCCAGCTTTTGCTTCCCAGTTCAGGTCCAGTGGGATAGGTCTGACCTCTGCTTCGAAGTTTTCTTTTTGCAGTTTCTGTCCAACAGAGCTGGGATAGGGATGAGGAATTTAGGGATGTGGCATGCTGTCTGGAGCCACAGTTAACCCCTCAAGGCTGCTACAGAGCATGGGTCTTTTGTGTCACAAGGGGCCCCATAGTGCTCCCTGCAACATTGTAGGGTGATGCTCTTGTAGGGAGCAACAAGGGGCCCCTTGCAACACAGAAGGACCCATGCTCTTTAGCAGCTTCCCATGGCCCAGTGAACCCAAGGAACAGTTCAGAGGACTCTCCAGTGAAGCCCCCCTCTCTAACCCATTGCTGAAGGACAGGTATAAGGGGCCAGGTGTAGACGAAACGAGAGGCATGTTGCATGACACTTTAAAGTGGATTAAATGCTTTTGTACTGGTTTAATGGTGTCAGTGTTTGCATGCCTTGGCGGCGTATTGCACATTAATCCCAGCCACTGGAGGAAATTCGGTGGCATAACGCGCCTTAAATGACTTGGGGTGCAGCAAACTAAAACTCCTTCAAGGAGTTTTAGTTTGCTGCCCTTACAGCCACGGAGCAAAGCACTGGGCTCTGTGCAGCTCTGCGGCTCTGCAGGAAGCCCCACAGGCACCCTGGCAGCAGCCTGGGAAGGCAGGCTCTGCTCAAGAAAAGCGGCGAGCACAACTTTTTATTTCCCTCCCCCCCAGTGCCTGCCTGCCTGAGCTGCGCAGAGGCCCGGTGCTTCCCTCCATTGCTGTGGTGCCCCCCGGGACCGCCCAAGCTGGGTGCCTGCAGGCGGGTGCCACCTGGGGGGTGGGGATGCAGCTGCCACAGAGAGAAGCACCAGCCCCCCTCCCCTGCCTGCAGCCCAGGGACTGCTTTGCCCACCGGCAGCTCGCCCTCCCCCCCCCTCCCCTCCCCTCCCTGCCCCTCCCTGCCAGAGAGACAGATAAGTCAGCAGGGTGTGTGCACAACACGGTGGTTTAATCAGCCCTAAATTGAAGTGGTGTTTTTTAAAACCCACCACTTCAATTTAGGGCCCCCGTTTTGTCTACACACACCCCAAGTCCCTGGAACTGCCTTTTGGGTGAGCCAGACTGCCTGGGCATGGGTGAAGCCTCCCCAAGAGGGTGCAATCTGTGAACTATGCCTTGTAGTTGGTAGTGTTTTAAATCATATTTAGTATTTTCTTTGCCTTTTTTTCTGTAATAAATTTCTTCTCTGTGTTTATACTGCTTGCAGGAGGGGATTTTGTTTATGCAAGACACCTTAGTAATTTATGTACTGTTTCCCAGGTGGTCTGGGTGGGGGCTCGAGCCAAGATAAAATATATTTAGACCCCAAAATTGAACCTGGCCCTTGTTGCTGCCAACCAGTGCCTGGCAGAAGGGTTACACATATATATATATGTATGTATGTATATAGATATGGGGGGGTGTAAATAAAATTAGGACAGATCTAATCTTACCTTTTATATTGCTTAGCTCCCAATTTTGGGTATAAAAAAACAAAAATACAAATAATGAAACAAACTGAGCAAACACAATTTAGCCTTTTAAACACAATAAATAAAGATTCTGAATCAGATTTGTTAATTTATATATTTCAACAATAACACATTATTTTGAATCAATCAGATTGTTACTGGCACTCAGGTTCTGCTGTGTAGCTTTCACCTAATTCCATATCTTGTCTTTGTTTCTGTTTGCATATTTTTAAGCCAACTTTCAGAAGGGACTTTTCAGGGTTTAAGGCCTGCCAACACACTGATTGGATCTTAGAGCTCTTGTCTGCAAACTTTGTGTCTACTGGACAGTTAAAGCACATTTATACCAAGAACAACTGGGTTTTGTCCTTATGAATCCTTGTCACCTTCTCCTGCCCTTTTCCCTGTAATAATGAGGGACATAGCAATAATCTAGCAGGATAAAACTTTTATTAAAGAGAGGTGTGACTGGGTGCCCACTAGTTTGTTTGGTTATTTGAACGAAAGAGGCAAAAGGAATCAAAAAGATCACATGCCACCCAGGCAAAGGCATGGCATGAAGTATTTATGCACCTCCTAGAGGGGATGGAAGTGTCTCAGATTCTCAGATGCAATCCTGCCCTGTTTATTATGTTTGCAAATTTGTTCAAGTTCTCCAGGTTTTTTCTTTCATCTCCAGGTTTTTTTCCATGAGCAGCTGCAGGCGGCATGTTGGAAGAACTGTTTGAGATGGAAGAAAGAACCCAGAGAACTTAAATGAATTTGCCGCAGTTTTTGTGCAGACATGAAAGGTTGCCAGTCCATTGTGGTCAGGAAGATAATTGAAGGGCTGACACATAGTAGCTTTCAAGCTGAAAGTGAAGAACAAAATTTTTGTGGAGCATAAAGCACAAGGAGGGGAGATAACATATGACTGATCTAAAATACACCAAAACCAATGGGAGATGCACACATATCCCAAATTTAGTCAGATTGTACTGGGAGCACAAATGACTGGATATTTAACTAAGGAGTTATTCAAGCTCATGGAAGCTCATCCACACATATGCACATGCAGGTGCAAACAGTCTGATTTCCTGAAAATGTCCATCTTTCTCTTTGCATATTAACAAAAGCCGTTTGTAATCTAAAACACCAAAAGGCTAATGTAAAGCCAGGGTTCAAATGTGTGGGAAGGCGGGGATGTTGCAGTGATACATCCACCTTCTCTCTAAGCATTCTTCTTGTGCCTATACTTAAAGTTTTCATTGTAAAAATACTGAATAGCAGTTATGGTTACAAAGAAAATCTTGAGATATGAACTGAATGCAATCAGTTAAATGATGTCTGTCTGAGTTTGCAGCAAGCCTAAAACAAGAAGAATGAACTTTCCCATCCAGCTGTAAAGAATGTTAATTCAGGTGCCCAGTGATAATACTTTCATATCAACATTGTTAGGTAAGACAGGAGCTTCTTTCATGTGATAAAAATCTGAGCAATTAATCCTAAGTGACTTTGAGTGCCACCAGTGGGTGCCACATGGCAAAAAGCCCAGCAGGACATCTCAGTGCTGGACAGGGGGAGCCATGCCAAGAAAGCTCTGAAAAAGTATTCATGGTCATGAATTGGATATCTGTAATCATCTTCTGTGAGTGGCCTTTTATTGTCACCTCTCAAATGAGTCATTAACATGTGCGGTTTGGAAGTGTAATACTACCTGTCCCCTCATGAACTGCAATCCAAAAAGGACAATTTTAATACAATGGGAAAATCCCACAACTGTCATTAGAAAATTTCTTTCCTAAATCTAATTTTCTTTTATCCTTTAATCAGGTTTAAGTCAACTAAGAAGGCCTCATATAAAACTGCACCCAGGAAGCCATTTGCAGTGTACAAGAGTTTTATTAGTCCCATGAAATATGGAACTATGGAAGACATCCTTGAGTGTATAGGCGATGGGAGAAAAATGATTTGTGGGGGCTGAGCACATGTGTGTGTGTCCCCCTACCCCACCCAGCAGGTAACTCTGTGGGAGAACAGGCGGGGGGGAGGGAGAAGGGCCATGGGCAGGGCAGATTGAGGCCCCCACAGTAAGCAAGTGGGGTAAGGGCAGGGGCTGAGGTGAATGGGGCCCCAGCCAGGCTGGGTGGTGGGACATTTGGAGCCCAGGTGGCTTCGTCCAGGGGTGCAGGGGGGCTTTCACCACTGTGCGCACCCCAGTGGAGGCCCAGGGGGCACATGCTCCCCCCATCTGTGCACGGGATGGAGGCAGTTGCTGCTGCACATTGCGCTTTGCACCCTGCTGCCCCAGGAGTGGCGCGATGCCATTGTATCCCACCTCCAGGTGGGCAGGGGGCACAGAACAACCCAGCAGTGGCAGGCACGTGGCATTGCACCACTCCCAGGGCAGCTGCAGTGGCGCGCAGAGCCTAGCGTGAAACAGCAGCCACCTCCGCCCCATGCACAGATCAGGGAGGCACGTGCTCCCCGGGCCTCCACCAGGGTGACCATAATTTGGAATGGGCTTTCAAGGGAGGTGGTGCTCTCCCCTACTTTGAGGGTGTTTAAGAGAAGGCTGGATAGGCATCTGGCTGGGGACATCTGACCCCAATACTCTTTCCTGCCCAGGGCAGGGGGTCAGACTCTATGATCTGTTGAGGTCCCTTCTGACCCTAGCATCTATGAATCTATGAATCTAGAGTGCGCACAGTGGCAGGAGCCTCCTGGGCTCTGATTGTCCCACCACCCGGCCTGGGCAAGGTCCCATTCACCTCTGCCCCTGCCTCTGCCCCACTCCCTCCCTCACCCTGGGAGCCTCATTCTGCCCCCCGCCCCTCCCCAGCCCCTTCTCCTTCACAGAATTGATTGGTACTTGCCTGCCATGCTGGGCAGCCAATGATCCACACATGAGCTGCAATGCTGGCTGGATGCGTGCCCCTCCCCACCCCTACTACAGCCACCTGGAGCACTAAAGCATGACACAGTATGGATGGTTACTGCACTGTGCACGTGGCACATGAGTAAATTTCGCTATACCCAGGGAGTGCATCACTATAGCAATATAGCTGGCAATCATGTGTAGACACACATGATCTCTATATCACCATAGTATGCCATATGGCAATGTAGCATGTCGCTATGTTGCCGTATGGCAACATGTAGATGTGCCCCATTTGAAGTACTGCAAAAGAAATTTACCGATTACTACCACATAATGCAGTGAGAGTATACTATGTATATAATCCAGGGCTCCTGACAGTAAGTAGACAGCTAACCCTCTGATGTTCATCATGGGTGGGGGGAAATCCATACTGGATAACATGGAAACATGTTCTAGAAGTTCATGGAGATGCTCTGTGTCCAGCTCATTTCCCATGGATAGCTAAAGATAGCTTAAGTAGCTAAAGAATCCCAAACAAATTCCTTCTTCCACTTGAAGCTTAGCACAACAGTACTTAATACCCAGGAAGCATATTGGTGCTGTTTGGCTGTCTAAGAACCTTATTATCTCTTTGAACACTCTACAGAGCTATACTCTAAAAATAACATGGTCCACGTATTACAAGGTTTCAAATAACTCAAGAGAGTTGTACCTTGTTAATCAAAGCCGGGGGTAAGTTTAGCTAGAAGATTTTTTAAACCTGGGAGCTGCCTTAAGCACTAAGAAATGAGGCAGAGCTCAAGTGGAAGAGGAACTGCAGATACTTCCCCAGAGGCTTCTGAGAGAGGATGACAGGGAAAAGATCTTCCAAAGGCAGAGATGATGATATTAAACAAAACGCCCTTTCACAGCCAAGCTCTCTTCTCATCACAGACTGAGCCCAGCATCCTATGTCTGTCTAGCCTAGACTAAGCCCGTCTTCAGAGCTTGCTCTTTTTATTGGTGCAGGATGAAAATTACCTGCAGATGAGCCTAGTTATTTCCTTCATGGCTCAGTTCCCTGGCAATTCCTGTGGTAGATCCTCTGCTCAGCAGTTAACCCTTCCCTAACACCTCACTGCCTGCCATCTACATACTAGTCACACTCAATACACTGCACCACAATGCACTAGACATAAGATTAGATGTAGTTCTCAGGATTTATGAATTTCAAATGCATTTGATACAGCAAAGATTCTTTGAACTGGGTCAGGTTGCCCCTGCTGTGACTTGCAGGAAAGTTATTTTTTAAATAAAATAGATATACAGGCAAAGCTAATGAAAGCTTCTAATGAATGCAAAATGGATGGTAGGATTTTTAAAAAGTGAGAACATCGAAGACAGAGGTCCATGCGGGCCATCTGTTCTAAATTCACTGTGTGGCAGGCTTTCCAATAGCAGCCCGGCTCACTGGCTTGAGCTGAAAGGCTCAAAGCGACTGGTGAGGGCATTTCCCTTCCCCACCAATCAGGAAAGGGAAGTGAAAGTGGCTTGCCCCACCTCAACCTAGGGGCGAGGTGAAGAGGAGGACCTGAGAAGGAACTAACCCCTCAGGTTTTCCAATTGGTCCGCTCCCAATCCAGGGGTGGAGCCTTCTAAAGGAATAAAAAGGCAGCATGCCCAGCACATGGGCAGCTTTGATGAGGGGCAACAAAGAAGGGCTTGAGAAGAGCTGGTTGATCTGACCAGCGGGTGGAGCAGTTGCACTAGAAGTGTCCTGAAGACACCAACATCCGAATGGGGAGCAGCAGGCAGCTGCGTCCCTGCCCTGCCATGGAAGGAGCTGCAGCGATGGTGCACAGGTTAGTGCATGGAGGATCCAGGAGTGGACGGGACCTCAGCAGCTGCCTGAGGCAGCTTAGGTCTCCAACCATGCATGAGGCAGAAGCCGAGCCTCATTTGGTGCAGGGACCAGAGCACGGAGGCTGGAGCGCCCGGTGCACAAGTCGGTGCATGGGGGGTTCAGGAGCTGATGAGACTATGACAGCTGCACAAGGCAGTGCAGGTCTCCAGCCCTGCATGAGATAGGAGCTGAGCCTCATTTGGTGCACAGAGCAGTGCACGAGGACTGATAGAGCTGAAAGGGACTGTAGCGACTGCACAAGGCAGCACGGGTCTCCAACCCTGCATGAGGCAAGAGCAGGGCCATCGGTGCATGGAGCAGTGCACAGGGCCGTAGTGCAGATGGGACCATGGCTCTGCATGAGGCAGTGCAGGTCTCCAACCCTGCATGAGGCAGGAGCAGGGCTATTGGTGCACAGAGTGGTACACAGGGCCATAGTGCAGACAGGATGCCAAGGGCTGCCCTAGGCAGCTTGGGCTTCAACCCCTACCTGCATGGGGCAAGTGCCCCTCCAGGGCACAGGGCGGTGCATGGGCTGGGCTGGCAGGCCTGGAGATCAGCACAAGGCAGCTCGGGCCTTCCCTCAGGGAGAGGGGACGCCTCGCCCCTCCAACCCCTTCAAGCCCACAGGTGTCGTGAGTCACCCGGGAAGGGGATACCCAGAGGGGAAGAGGGCACCTCCATGCTACAGGAGGCTGAGGCAAAGCCTTTGGCAGGAGGGGGCAATTCACCCTGGGGTGTAAAAAGTGACCCAAGGCTCCTGCTTGTCAGGGGGGTTCCCGGGTTAAGGTAACCTAAGCGAAGGTAAGGGTGTCCTATGATGTGATGGGGTCCCTGCTTGGGTTGTCATTTCTTTGCTGGGCACAGCTGCTGCGCCACTGTTGCATTCTGTTCTTCCATGCTGCTGGGATTCCTGTTGTAATCCTGCGCCTTTATTATTGTATTAGAAAAAGGAGTATAAGCTGCCTTGTGTTGGTATTTATTGCATTGATTGTTTTATGCAACTGTGTTCTATTTGATGTAACCTTATTGTATATGTTTAATTATTGACTCTTCACTGCCTGTTATTCTTGCTATTGGTCTATTGAGTAACTTCCGTTTTACCCTTGAGTGCCCCCATTCCCCTCTGGCCTGGAGGGCCCTGACAAGGGGCAGAGGCTTCAGCCTAACTCGAAGGACACCAGGAATCAGGCCTATTCTTGAGTTTCATGGTTAATTACAGCTTTTATTTGGGTAACTTCATATCTGTAAATAGCCTGTGTATACATGTAGATATAGATATATATTATGAGATATAGATATATATTATGAAAGTTTGGGGTTATAAGTTGTATATTATTTTGTAATATTAAACCTGTACATAGCTAAGAAGCACTGTGACTCCTGCTCTGCTCTGCTCTATAAGGAAAGAGGTGAGCTGGGCTACAGCTAGGCAGCCATGCTCCCCACAACATACACACTCCTGCTAACATCCCTTCCATCTGAAGAGGGGGTACCTCCCACGTACCACCTGGGTTACAACTGTTGTTTTTTGGTTGTTTGTTTTTGGGGTTTTGTTTTGTTTTTTAAACCATGGGAAAATGCCATTTTCCCCAGTCGGGAGGATCAAAGGGGAATACAATGAGGGGATGATTCATAAGGCTGTTTATTCTAAAAGGGATTTCTAAATATATTTGCATCCTTACCTGTGGGACAGACTCTCATTTGCTTTTGCCAAAGGATGTCATGTCTTTAGGCACTGCATATTCTTAACATTCACCAGAATCGAGCTTGACCTCCTGGATTGCTTATGCTTTGGTTTCAGTTCATTGCTTTGCTGCTACTATCTGCAATACAGGGGAGGAAATGTGCTTTGCTTTTGTATCTGGTGACATACAGTTTTGCTAGAACACACCACAAGTTTAAGCTTCTACAAACAATAGCTGCTAGGAGTGAACACATCACACGAATGTGGCCTGGTTGTTCCTTGTGATATTAGGCAAGCTAGTACATGCTACTTTGGCAATGTCCCTGCAAATGTTGCATTACTGTCTTATTTTGTCATTACAGATATACATGCTGAGATTCCCTTTTGCAGTCAGTAAGTCTTGATCCAGATCTTCCACCTGTGCAAATTGTCAACACACCTCACTGACTTGAGCATCAAACACCTATTACAAGTGTCCAAACACCCAAACATCAACTTAAAAAGCAGGCAGAGCCATACAGAGTAAGACCCCTGTTCTGTGTGCAAATGAAAAGGAAATTTAGGGGAAGCATGGACATCTTGCTAAAACAATATGATTTATGCATTTTTTCATGGGTTTTTTCCTATTTCCTTTCAACCCAATTTTTAATTCTTTCTAATCTTTTTGGTCTCCTTAATCTCTTTTTCTATATTTTCTTCTCTAATTTCTTTTTCAAGTCCTTCTCTTTTCCAGTACCCTGTTGCCAATCAAAATTCTTACAGGATCAGAAGTTTAAATGACAGGACCATGTCTCTTGTCTAATCCCCCTGCATCAGACTGGGAAACCCCTCTACCCCCCAAACTTCTACTCTTATCAGCTCTAACTTTGCTTTAAAGTTGTGTTATACCCCAAGACCATGCCTATGCCACCTCCGTTCTCAGCCCAGAACCACAGCATTAACCTCTTGCTCCAGCTCCTTACATACCAAAGCCTGGCAATTAAACAACTCATGTCCTAGAGCGGTCCTGGCAGCATGCTCTCTCCCTAAAGGCTCAAAACCCAGAAGAAAAATGTAGCAACCCAATATATGCTACTTAAAAGAACATTTGTAGCATTAACCCAGCTGTATGATTTGTGGGACCTGCATCATGTTTTGTGAATGCTTATTCAGTCTTATGATTTGTGGTACCTATCTTCCAAATATTAAATCCTCACTAAATATAGTCATTTAATCCTCAATTTCTGATTACATGAAAAGAGAAAAGCAAATTAAATGTCCACTTGAATTTTTAAGTCTATCCTTACTATTTATATTCAGGATTGTTTCAAGAGCATAAACTGTTAGGATCGGGGGAAATTTTCATTCTCTTCAGTTGCAGATGAGGAGTTATAATTATGCAGGTGGGGGGAGGTACAATTACAAACCAAAGTCTGCTCTTCATTAAATAGGTAAATATTTGGAAGAGCTCCACTGAACTCATTAATGGTATTTCTTAGTTTTCGTGGTTGGTTGCAAAATTGTTCAGTGCTTCGATGCATTGGTATATTGTATATGCCACACACAGTTTAGAAATCATTCTGATATTCTGCTAAATTGTCACAGTATTAAGTATATTAAAATAAAAGTGCTTCGCCATGTTTCATGAAGTGAGGTAAAGACTGGTCGCATTTGCAATCAGAAGACAAAGGCAACAGAAAAACTATCAATCAGCAAGCAGCTGAAAAGCATTAATCAGCATGTTCTTTGAGGGTAAAAGTATGAGGAGTCCTAATAGTTACTACAGTGAATGTTTACAACCTTCAATGTCTGACAGAGATTAATGAAGCCACTCTGTTATGCAACACATGAAGTCAGCTTCTGTGGGCTGTGCAGAGACTTACAGTGCTGGTCCCCTTAATATGTTCATGCAGAATGGAAAGAGTCATTTTGTGTAAGTGGCAATTGTAATAGAGATTGCAACTTTAGTAGAGATTATATTGCAGTCAGTTTCTACCAATCCTATCATTCTTTGGGGTGAACACTACTGTAAGATCACAACACTCATCAGTACTACAGGAAGTTAAACAGCAAAATCCCATATCCTGTGCTCAATCCTTGCTCCTAAAAAGTTTATGTATCAAACATAAATACGTTTTAATACATAAGAGAAACACTTCATCATATAGGTAAAACCTCAACTGTAATTATTGAACATTGATACATTAATGGAAGGTGCTACTCCCATAGCTTGCTCCACCTTGGCTATTTTCTGCCATGATTTATCAGCTCTGAATTCATCTCTCTACAAACATTTTAGGATTGTTTCCAGACAGAATTATGAGCTGGGAAAGAAATGTTATATTTTTGCATATCCTCATGATGAAATGGAGAATTTATCCAGCAATTAGGGTTCATGATATTCAATATTACCCTTTAAAATGGTAATTTCCTGTGTAAAAATAAACCACTGAACTCTTTTGCATCCCTAAAGATTCAAAACAGATTTCCTCCTGAGATGGCTGTTTAAACCGTAGCTATAACCAGTCAGAGCAAACATACAGGATGGCAAGAGTCCTGTACTCCTTTATACCTGATCTATGTCAAAAATAAATGATAAATGAAATACAGAAGCTTTTAGTATTCCCAATTGTGTCATAGTATATGTTTCTATACAAAGAGCCTTATTTTGCTAAGTTATTTCCCATTCACAAAAACAACAGTTAAGGAGCATTATAATTCAAATTAAATGGAAAAGGTTGGAAACTCTCAGTTAAGATTTTTATTGATTCTTATCAATCTCATAGTAGAAAATTGATTCTTAAAATTAAACCTTAAACCTTGCCTTTAGAAAAAATGGCCCCCGATTTCACTCCCATTTTTTATACAACTTGGGCTTCATTTTCAGCGTCACTGAGTTTCCACTAAAATGAGTTGGTATTGTAGATCATGGGCATCACAGCCCAGGTATTTCAAGCTAAGCACAAAAAAATGGAAGCACCCAAATGTGGTGGTTGCTCTTGAAAATTTGGTTTCAAATTCAAAAAGTTATAGAGCAAAAAGAAAAAAAACTGTACACATACATGCAGTCAGGACTATGGGAAGTAGTAACACTGCTGTTTGGATCTTGAATGGAGCTTCAAGATGAAGATACAGATGTGAAAGCAGCGGAGAGAGGCCTAACACTGAACTTCTGATTGTCCCAGAGGCACAACAAAAGGGAAGAGATCATTAGATCTAGCAGAATTTTCCAACTCTCAGAAGAAGCTGCCAGTGAAATTTTGTTTTTCATGGGCAAACATCTCCTGTAAACCGACAAAGTTCGTAATAACTTTATTGAGCATTATTTATGAAGTTTATTACTATTGTGTCTAGAATGGGAAAGAGCTCAGCAGTGTGCAAATACGGTGAGAAGCAATCTTTGCCTAGAAGAGTTTACAATCAAAATAGAAAAGGCAGACAAAGAGGTGGAGTGATTTGGTGCAAGTCACACAACAAATGAAAGGCAGAGCTGGAAATGCAATCTATATTCCCTGGGTCTTATCCAGAGCCTTATTCATTACATCATACTGCCTTTGACAAACATCAACAAGAAGGTAAGGTAGATATGCACCTTTATAAACTACCTAAACAAGATATATATAGAGAGAGAGAGAATACAAGCTTTCATGAACCCAAGTTAATTCCATCAGATGCTGTGAAAGGACATGCACAAGACCATGCTCTGCTATCTCATAGCTCACCAAAAGGCAAGGAGACTTCTTGCTCTCAAAAGGACTTTGTTGCAACAACTAGCATGCGTGCGCACACACACAAACACACACACACAAAGATGGCTGACAACTTCCTGTTGATGTCATCATGTCAGCTCTCATCACGTCAGCTCATTGGAAGAGTCAACTCTTACTACTACATGTGCTGTAAGAAGCAGTTAATATTAACAGTGGATATACCTGGCCTCCATGTAATCAAATGGAGGGACAGTTTATGATAACAGCTAAATTGATTGCTATTTTAAACATATCTGTTAATCTTGAGCAACATTTAACATTCAGTACATATCACCTATCATGAGCTGAGGAGTCTCCATCAAGGGTCATCATTTACCAGCAGTAATCATGGTACCTAATTTTCTGTTCTTCATATAAGGGCATTCTGTTGGCCCTTACAAAGAGTGAAGAAGAAATTACAAACTAGAAAATAATTAAATATCACAGCTACATCGGTGTGATAAATGTTGATGCTTGTTGGCAATTTAGAAACAAGCAATGGTAATAAATTAGCTGTTTCCATTCTGTTCAGTTCCGTGTTGCTTTCATTTTTCACTGTTTTACAGAAAGTGTTCGAAAACTTTCTAACATTGAATTCAATCAGCAAATTCAAAATAAGTCAGCAAATTGTTCTGTTCTCTTTTCTCTATGTAAATAAACTTGAACTTGAATCACGGCAACTTTTCACCTTGCCTGGTCTTCAAATAAATCATTGTCAGTTGCTCTCGCCCATTCCAAGTACACAGTTTGCCTCTGTAACCAGACCCCAAAAATACCCCTTGCTGTAATAAATGATGCTCTTCATTTGGCACTCAAATTTGCATTTGTCCTATACAAATCTGTCATTTTACCCTCTCTCCACCTTTGTAAATTATTTACAACAGAAATGGTGACTCCTGAAGCAGAAGCCATACAAAATGTGATTCATGTTAAAGAAACATTGTTCTAGGCTGCCTCAACAACTCTTTCTTTAGGTTTCAGTTGGAATCTTTATTCTACACTTGAAAATATTTTTTATTCTACTGGTAGAGCACTATGCATGATACAAAAAATAATATTTGAGTGTTATTAGTGGCCAGTTTGAGAAAAACTGAGATGTCCTTTACTGATGTCAATAGTATAGGACACCAGAAGAAAAAACTTGGGAGAATGGAGAGTAATAAGAGAACAGGAATTACACAACCAATTTTACCCTCATTACCCAGGCAGAACAGTGATTCCACACCCCCAGAAGAGGCATCGTGTGTAGGGGAGACCACCTCAAGATTTTGCTCCACATTTACAATAACCTATGCCCCTGAGGCATAGATGCTTAGGAGAATGATAACTATTCTATATCCTTTTGTTTTTTCTTGCTGTTTGGATAACAGTCAAAACAAAAATGATGCTTTGCTTTTTTACTTGATCTGCTTAAATTCCACCTCAGGAAATAAAGGCCTGTAAAATAACTAACTCTTCCAACAGCAGAATATGGCTTTTGATGTGGTGATCTGTCTCTAACAAACATAGCCTGTTAGCATATCTAGCTCATGCCTTTAGCCATAGAGAGGGTTCAGATTCTGTAACTGAATCTTGGGGTGAGTTGTAAAATCAAAATCTTCTGAACCAATATAAAGGCTTGAAACCTTTGCTGGCTTTCATATTTTGAGAATTTTGCTCTATATGTATCACAGCAAAGTGTAAACTCAAACATATATTTTGAGAAATGGAACTGCTTAATGTGAGCACCTTAACTCAATTAAGAACTCTAAATTATTGGATGAAAATTAGCGCTTTTATGCCATATTCTCTTCCAGACAAATGGCCTGGGAAATATATTGAGAGTCACTGACTCAGTATTTTCCCTGTGTTTCAAACAGGACATAATTAAGAATGAAAGATGCCAGCATGCAGACAGGTATGCAAGCAGTTAGATTTTCATAGATTTGCCAGTACTTCCACACATCCAGCACTTAAGACTTTTTTCCAGATGACACTTTTATTTTCTAATCTCTCACAAACCCTCTACCATTCGCCCACTTGGCCATTCTATTCCTCTTCTTCGCTCACTCCAGAAATTCACAGCAAGAGCTGAGAGGCCCGAGTGCTCATGAGAAGAGGATTTCTTGTTATTTCTAATATTCAAATACTTCACAGCTAATTTTCAAATAGTTCACAGCGAATGTCAACTGTGCAACTTCACATGTGTAAGGCAGCAGGGAGATCATGGCTTGAAGTTCACAAGCGTGCAGCATCCATTGAACCCCCAGCTTCCAAAGGGTTAAAGAGAGAAACGGAAAAGTGATTGTTCCAGCTCCCCAAAAGGAACGAAACTCCATGGAAAAATATTGGAATTGCATTAGGGATACATGTTGCTGTGCTGCAGTTAGTGTCAGTAAGTGCTCACACAACTGAAACTTTAACATGAGATGTGGCACAAAGATGAAGAGAAAAGCAAAGTGCATTCAATTAGGTCTGCATGCAAGGCATATGCCAGAAAAAAAATCTGCAGTGGGATGAACCATCTGGGAGAGCATATGAAGCAGAAAACAGAGAACACTCCAGCAGGGCAACAAGTGTTTCTAACAGCATGCGACACAAACCACATGAAAGAGACGCTGCCTTCTCTGCAGTCAAAACTATAAAAACAAACAAAAGCAGGACAAGCATGGGCCATAAGGAGGCTAGAAGCAAATGTTACAGGTTTTCTGATAGAAAGGGGATGCTCTGAGTATTTCAAACAAGTGGAAAATCACAGAATTGGCAACAGAGGAGAAATGAAGCCTAACACTGGTTGTATGAATTCAGGTCCAGGAGGGGTGGAGGAGGCAGTCAGGGAGCTTTCTAACACATCGCTGTTGCTGCTGCTCTCCGGACAGTCATGGAAGGCAGGAGTGTCTGCAAGATGTGCGGTTCCTTTGGTTTATCTTTTGTGATAGTACAGCTTCCTCCCAAGTTGTAATGCTATCATAGGGACCCCTTCCAGCATCTGTACTGAGAGTACCCACTTGGGAACTGCAACCCTGTGCTCAGTGGGTGTCAGGGACAACGAAGCTTAGAATTGTATTGACATAACACACTGTGTACCATATGGTAGTATGTACCCAATTTCCGTCAGCTTTCTACATGTTACGGGTGAAGTTCAGC
>NW_005841904.1:2635865-2650867 GCF_000455745.1 Alligator sinensis
TTCAGCAGGCTCCATTTAAGTAAGCATTTCAAAATCTCAGTGATTTGCCTATTTAGCCAAATCTTCTTATGCTTCTACCTGAAGATTATTTAACATCGTCAGCACAGCTCAGCCCACCAAGTGCTATTTGTAATGTTTTGCCTCTGATCTACAGTGTAAAATCTTTGGCAGGGGGACTGTATCTGGTTTGTCAGTAAAATACCACATACGCTGTTATAAAATGTGATGATAATTCCCTTTTCTGGACTGAAAACTTGCAAAATCAAGCCGCCTTACTACAATCCAACTTCTATTTTCAGCTAGACTAGACTAGAACTACCACCAGAATAGATTTTTTTTTATTGTTCAATACTTCCCCTAATTGAAAGCAAAAAAGTATAAAGATTAACAGTTGGCCAAACTCTTTCAAACCTAGAAAAAACATTCAGTTCCTAGTTTGAGTAGTCTCATGTCTAGTGTTTTATATCTTGTAAGTAAACCTGCATAAAAATTGGCAAGAAAATCCCTTATAGAAGGCCAAAGCCATGTGCCACTGAATTCCAGCATGGATAAATGTGGTCCATTAAGCATAACTGTAAAACAAGGCCACTGAGGATGAATTTGGATTTATGGAGGACTTTTACTACTATTTATACATGTCATTTATTTGTATATGTTTTCCATTTCCTGATCCTACACACCCCTATTATAAAATAGAAATGTAAAACAGAAAAACAATGCTTATATAACCAATTTTTACTGCATTCCTTTCATTGCATTCTTCAAATTACCCTTTAAGTTGAAAGAACCCACACACTGAATTGAGAACATGTCATCATAAAATAGACCCAATGTACAACATTTCAGTTTTTCAGTAAAAGGGAAGGATCACAGCTATCTGAGCCCAGTATTGTTCGACGTCACGATATAGGAAAGCATGTACCTCCTCCAAGCATGCCTTTAGAAATAACTAAAAAACTTTCAGGCCTCATTTCTTCAAAGGGCATTTGAGGATATGCTGTTGTTGTCATATTCAGAAATATAAATGTGTTCAATGAAGGAATTAAACCCAATTTTCCTTTAAGAAAGATTTTTTTCCAGCCTAATTTGTAACACAGGGCAATCCTGTCGTGGGGGGGGTTGTTTATTGAAAGCTTCTCCAAGTCTTTTGGTAATTTATACATCTATTAAATAAATAAGTAAAAGTTCTTTAAGTGGGCCTTTAAAAGGATGTTATTCCCATTGCCCAGTAAGTGTTTGTTTCCATCTTCATCACGTCTGGCTCAATTCATTGCATGTCCAGAGACCAATATACCTATTGGCTGAAGGGGAAATAACCTGCAAATGTTTTTGCTGAAGATGGTACAAAGACAATGAAGACAGATGGCAGTTAAACAGAGGAATGTAGGACTCAAAACCTTCTAGAATACATTTCCTTCTATTTGAGATCAAAGAAACAAAACTTAATGTTTGCTGCCATTCACTGTTATGTTATATAAATGCAGAGATGTCTTTCTCTTCCTTATGGCAATGGGTCCTGTACAATGCATATGCCTCACTAGTGTTAAGTGCACATCTGAAAATAAACTTCAGCCCTGCAACCTGTGCTGTGACCCATTAAGCATGTACACTACTACTATAAATTCTATGCTTTGAACGACAGCTGTATACCACTTTGAGCATCCAATTGCTATCTCCTGTGTTGGAGTTCTCTCTTCTGAGTGTTAGTTGGCTTTGTTTTTCAGGCATCCACTAGCACTTGTTATTTTAATTGCCTTTTACTAATTATTATTTGTAATACAGTAATGTCCAGAATCCTCAAGGAGATTCAAGAGTGCAAAGCTCTGGACAAACATCTGGTGAAAGCCAGTTGTAGTGTAAATAAACTTACAATATAAATGAGAACAAGATGTTACAGTGGAGTGTGCATCACTGAAGCAGACAGAAGGGTATTAAATAAAAGATAGGCAGAAGGTATGGTAAGAGATGTACTTTATAAACTAACAATCAGAGATGCATAAACTTTCATGAGCAACATGTCACTTCAGCAGATGTTATGAAAGGACATGAAGAGAGCAGGCTATTAAATAAAAGTAGTGATTTAATTACAAAAGGGAGACAAGGGAGAAAAGAGGGGAAGGAAGGCAAGAGGGCACTGCTGAGAGAGGCAGAGGGGTATGAAAGAACAAAAAACCAGTAAACCCATAGGGACATAAAAGCTAATCCAGGTAACGGGATAAGAATTAGCAGTCCCTGGTTACACCATGCTTAATACAATCCAGTCACTGGATGATGTCTTGTTCTGTAGTTTCACATTCAAATCAATTTTTAAAATTCCAGTGTTTGAGAACAGCTCCTTGGAGGTCAATGTTGCAATATCCAGAGAGGTTGAAGTTTTTGCTATAAACATGTATATTTCTGGACTTGATGTCACATTGGTGTCCTTTCATTTGTTCACAATGTAGACAGTAGGCCTGTGCAAAGCTTCAGTCCCTGATTCGATTTGACGGAAATTCGACCTGATTCAGTGGCTGAATCTCCAAATCCAAATCAAATCAGAGGACCTTTTAATCTCTCCAAATCAAATTGGAACCCTCTGAATTGATTTGGAGAGATTTGGAAAGATTCGGCGATTCGGACATAGACACAGCTTTAAATGTTTTTTCTACATACCTCTAGGTACCAGGTGGCTTGTGAATGCTGGGATGCTGGGGCAGATGGAGTGTCCCACAGCAGACCCAGAAGTGGACCAGAAGCACTTCCAGGCCACTTTCGGGTCCACCTGGGAGCGCACTGAGGGGCCTCCCTGCACCCCCCCAGCTCGGTGACTGGTGGCTCCTGGGTCTGGGGGGGCACCTGGGGTCCTCCTGTGGCCTATTGCCAAGCCAGCAGAGGGTTTGGGGGGGGGGGGGGGGGGCGGGGTGGGGGGGGGGGGGGGGGCCCTGTGCTCCCCAGCAGACCCAGAAGTGGACCAGAAGTATTGCGAGTCTACTTCCAGGTTCACCACCAAGCACATGGACACCCCCCCTCAGCCCTGCACTCTTGTGGGACACTCCACCTGCCCCAGAATCGCAACATTCACAAGCCACGCTGGTACCTCGAGGTGTGTAGAAAAAACATTTAAAGTTGTGTCTGTGTCCGAATTGCTGATTCTCTGAATCAGCATTGAATCTTCAGATTTGGATTTGGTCAAATTGAATCAGGGACAGTGATCTGAATCAACTAATTGAATCACTGTCCCTGATTTGGGCCAAATCTGAATTGAATAGGGCCCACTTCACACACCCCTAGAAGACAGTAGAAAGACACTATGAGCAGGTGATGGCATAAAACATTGGTAGAGGAGCAGGTGAATGAACCTTGGATGTTATTTGATTTAGTGATTATGTGGTCTGTATTGATTAGAGAGCACAGTTTACATCTGGATCTGGTGCAAGGCCTAGTGCCTTGGAAAGAAGAGTTAGGTAGCCTGTTGCTGGAAAGAGACCAATTGAGGTTAGAGAGGTTATCTGTAAAATAGGACAGGCTTGTCCCACATGGCTACTTTGAAATGGTAGCAGAGGTTGGAGGTCATTAATATGTGTCCAAGGTATGCAAGCAGGAGCTGTAGGTAACAGCAGAGGGATTGTGTTGTCCTTGTCTTGGGGTTGGTATTGCAGCAGGTTGGTGCGGAGTCTAAATCTGTCTCTGTCTCCTTGAGTGGCTAAGGTTTTGAGATTATTCTGTAAGTGTAGGAATCCTTGCTCCAGATCCCTAAGGTGTGCATCCCAGTTATTGGGTGTGTCTACAGGTTCATTAATGTGCAGTTGTTACTGTGCATTTAATTTGGTGGTTGTATAATCAAGTACTAAATAAATACACAGTAGTCAGAGTTACTGCACAACAGTGCAGCTCTTGCTTTTTTAGTAATGCTACTGTGCAGTAGCCTAGTAATACTGCACAGTAGCATATTAGCGCTGTCCATGCTGTGACACACTACTGCACAGTATTATTAGGCTACTGCACAGTTAGTGTCTTGTGTAGATGCACCCAGTGGGATCAGAACTGATATGGTTGTAATGGAGAGGCTGGCTATAGATGATGGATCTAGTGGTGTGCTTAGGATGGAAGCTGCTGGCATAGAGGTAACTGTAGTAGTCAATTTCCACTGTATTTCCAATACAGAGTGGTGGTGATATGGCTATTGCATACTTTCACTAGGGTGTCTAAAAAAAATTAATTTCCTGGATCAAGTATTCCAGAGTCAGTTTGATGGAGGGATGGAAGTTGTTAAAGTTCTGGCAGAATTTCTCTACAGATTGCTTCCCATGGGTCCATATAATGAAGATGTCATTTATCATTGATTTACCTTAGGTATAATAGGGGAATGAGAGAGCAGCAGTGGAAGAAGCAAACTTCAAGGTCTGTGTAGCAGGGAACCCTATCCCTATTACCAGAAGGCAGGTTGGTCCCTTTAAGACCAGACCTTTCTGGGTACAACCTGCTAGCAGGGAAGGGGTTAAAAGCTGAGCCTGGCCAGCTAGTCAGGTGACTGGAAGGGACAGGCCAGAACTACAAACACCCTCGGCTTGGCGGCAGTAAGGAGGCAGCAGCCAAAGGGGAAAGTTGGGCGTGGGAGCTCCCCAGAGAGGCTTAGCTGTTGGTCTGACTGCTGCCAGAAGGGAACTGCTGCTGATCCTCAGAGAAGTGGCAGAAGCACCACCGGAAGTCACAGGCAGCGGGAAAGCAGAAGCACCAAGCCACAAAGAGAATGTAGGCTGGCATTACTGCCTTCTTCAATTTCTATTTTTTTTTGTTGTAGTTAGAACCGACTCACTGACTGTATGTGTGTGTCTATATATATATATATATATATATATAGGTTGATTGATAGACCGGTGGTTTTTAGACGAGGCTGTAGGTGTGGAGCAGGCCTCATTAGCACCTTAGGCAGAGTCATAAAAGGCTAGTGTGGCCTGGTACATAGCTGTGTGCTTTTAGGCTGGGACAGTGGGGGTTCAGGACCACTGCCCAGCTTTGAACTTGCAGCCCCCTGGCTGCAGAGCTAGTAGATGGGCCTCTAGGCCAGAGAGCCTGGGCTCCATATTGGAGGCAAAAAGGAGGGCCATGAGCCCCAAGGTCAAGGAGCTAGAGCCTTGGAGTCAAACTCTATCTGGTGGGTTTAGACTGGGAGGCTTAGCTAGAGAAAGGCAGGGGTCAAGGCCCATGGTGTCTGACAACCCCAACATAAAAGTACAATAGGCAGTCTCCCGCTTACAAGAACATCTGTATAATATTTCCATCAATACGTGGCAGGCGAGTAAAAGTGGGACACAAGAAACATTAAGGGACTTCAAAGGTGCCCCTCATAGGTTGCAGATAACAAGCAAAAAGATGCCACTGGGGAGGGCGACCTGTTACAGTCTGTCATAAATATATTGGCATACTGGAGGGCATACATGTGCCCATGGCAATGCTGTTCATTTGTAGGTGTAAGAAGTATCCAGATCTAAAATAGTTATGTGTTAGGATACAGCAGGAGTGCAATGAAAAAAGAAGCAATGTCCTTGTCAGGGATCATAGGCAATGCGTAGGGGGTGCACGGGGGTGCATGTACACCCCCTGAGAATGCTGGTACCCCGCCCTGAGAGTGAGCTCTCTCAGCTTAGGCAATGGGTGGGGGTGGAGGCAGGTGGAGCGCTGGTGCCCCTCCCAAAAAGTGCCACTGGCACTTCCAGGCACGCTGCCGGCACTTCCAGGCATGGAGGACCCCCCCGCCCCAGTTGGCAATCAGCCACCACCAACACCGCCGCAGCCACCTGTGGATGGTCTCCACTCGGCCAGCCGTCCCCACTGACACCCGTGTCACCGCCCACGGGTAGTCTCCATGCCCCCCCAGCCTCAGGAGGCACGCATCGCCTATGTAAAGGATTATGTTCTTTATGATCTGTTTTCATGGGGGGGGTGTTGTGTGCAGAGATATGACATCCATGGTAGCTAATATGGTGGGTGGTGAAAGCTTGTCAATTAAGTTTAGTTGTCTTTAGAAATGTGTCATATCTTCTAAATAGCTGGCAATTCCAGTGGCATGTGGTAATAGGATAGTGTTAATGTAGTTAGAAACTCCCTCCATGATGGTGCCATTGCCAGAGACCCTGGGGTGTCCTGGGTTGCCAGGTTTGTGGATCCTGGCAGGTTTCTGGGTAATAAGCAAAAGTTACCTGGCCCGAGTTCCATTAATCCTCTGCTGTGTTTCCAGAGGTAGCATCTTTAAGAGGTTGATTAGTTCCCTTGGTATTCTGCTGTAGAGTCCTGAGTCTGGAGTTTGTAAAACTCTGTGTTGGAAAGTTGTCTCCCAGTTTTCTGTATGTCTGCACTATGTATAGCAATAAAAATTAAGTAAAGCCTCAACCTACCTTGTGAAACACTGGAAAGCACTGCTAAGCTAGCATAAAACGTAGTGTGGTACTACACTGAAAAGGGGATATAAATAAATGGCACCTTCTCACACAAGAATCCGAAATTTGGGGTACCTTAATAGTCCTTTCTGTTTACTTTCCTGACACTCAAAAAACCCCAAATTAATCAACCAACCACACAAACAAACAAAGTCTCCACCTTTTCTGTAACCAAAGTGACAGGATAAACATTTCAATACCTTTAAAAAATCTTGCATACAGATAAAGAGCTCTTTGCATCCTGTTCATTTAACTCATAGCTCTTTTCCTATATATCATAGGGACCCCAAGGATGGAGGACTTCATCACAGTAGAGCAGGCTAACACCTTTTTAGTGACACTACTGTGCAGTAGCCTAATAATACTGGACAGTTGCGTATTAGCACTGTTAGTGCTGTGACACACTCCTGCACAGTATTATTTGGCTATTGTGCAGTTAGCATCTCATGTAAACGTGCCCAGTAAGACAGAAAGAAAGCTCTTTCATACAGCACACTATACATGTTAGGTCCCATTTATATCATTTAACACCTAGATCTTTTGTGAATATTTTTTTTTCAAGATCCATAAAGGGGTTACAAGTTTTATGTAGTAGTTCTTCCAGTCTAGAAATCTAACACAACATTGTTTGTTAAGAGAACATAGAATGAAATGCTAGTATAGAGATATTATTCTACACAGACTCTTTACTGACGGCACCCTTATGAGTTCACACTCACCATTTTATCGTCTAGAATGGCATCCATTTGTCATAGACGATACAGAAGCTATACTGCAACTAGAGAAAAAGCTTCGTTCATCTCTTCTTCACAAAACATTCAAAAAAGGGCAGAAAATCATTGAAATAATATAGTATGTTTCTATCCAGGAGCAAAGAATGAAGTTTCACTCCTTTACTTTTGGCATAACAAAGAAGAAATTTCAGTTTTTGACTCCTTGGTCTTTCTTCTCTGCCTCTGCCTTTCGCTTTTCTGAAACTGCTCAGTCCCGGGATTTTTGGTCTGTCTTCCATGGCCAAACATCAAGTTTGTATGTATGTATGTGTATATATACACAAAGATGCATATGCATTCACACAGTTGTAGAGATATGTGTACATTCATATATTATATTAAATATTTTATGAGAGGCAAGGATAGTTGTGGGTGATATGTTTTATTGGATCAACTGTATTGTTTATTTTATGTAATATTTTAGATATTGTCATCATATAGTAGGCAAGTGTTGATCCTCTGGATCATGGTGTACTTGTAAAAGGTCTAGTCACCAAGACCTTAGTTGCATACACCTAGGCAAGAGTATGGAGGAGTGGAGGCTGCCCAAGACCTATCATCCCCACTGTAGATCACTGAGACAGAATCCAAAGGTCAGACCAAGTCCAGATGTTCAGTGCCTCGATGGTTGTCGCTTCTGCCACAGAGGAACAGATAAGAGTTGCTGCTGACTGCCTAATGCCTCAGCGAGGGTGCATTTTTGTCAGGATGACATTCCTTAGCCTTTCTCCAAACAAGAAGTACTCACAAAGCAATAGGGGTAGGGTTTTGAGGCACCGTATACTCACCGTACTCTGGAGGTTACAACATTGTGGTATTTTATAGGAGCTACCCTGCCATGAGTAGCCCCACCATGTTGCCCCCAAACCCTCCAGTCAGATGCAGTTTATGGCCATACCCAGGACTCAATCATCATATATTTTTAAATAAATATTATATGTAAATGCACTTATATATAAAGTATACAAAAGTGTGTGTGTGTCTATAAATTATAATAAAAAGGATTTCTGGGACTTGGTTACATTGAAAAAGCAGGCTTGTGAACCCAGTATGGTACTAGCTTGGGTGTTTTAGGTGGGATGGCAATAGAAGACATGAATTTTCTTGAAAACTCTGAGTACAGATAAAACAAAAAAGTTGTTCCAAATAATTGCTTCTCAGAGAAAAAAACATTCACCTCTGTCTTGGATCTGATTTTTTTATCAGGTGACTGGTAGATTAATGATTGGAGGGAACTAGTGAGCTACAAGTGAGGACATGCAGAAGGGGAAGTTTGCTCTGCTGAGAAGCCTGACAGACGTGTTAGACTTCCTGCTGCATGAAATGTTCTCCAGCATCATTACCCAGGAGTGGACTAAAATTCAGGCCAGTATAAACAGGATGCTGAATTAGGATGCAGGAGCATAGAGCCACCGTTGATGTGCCTTTGCAACACTTCCATCCCCCTCCCTTTCCTCCCTTTCCCCCCCCCCGACAAAATACTTTCCACCCACGGTAGTCAGATGCCGGACCTGTGTTTCCAAGGAACTTTGCAAATAGGCTTAATGCCATCACAGGCCATGCAATGGATTTACTTCCTAGGCCAGTGTTTTTTCTTTTAAATTCTTGGTTGCCTCTGAAAGCACTATAATGCTAATGCCAGTTTGAGAAAAAGCACATGGCAATGTATGCAGTTCACAAGTGCTCTTGGAACAGGTAGGGGAGAAAACAAGCAGGCTGCTTCTCTTGTTGGGGTCTCCAGCAATGGGAACAGGCTGCCACTGACCCTGCTCTCCTTTCATTTCTCCACAATTTTGGGAAGCCACCGCATGTTGCTCTGTGCCTGTCCCTGTGCCTGATACTATTTTTCACACTATCTTAATGTTCTGCATTGTGCACACATGAAGCAGTGTGTATCCTAAGAAATCATTCCTGGCATGATTCAAATTGCTTTTTCCTTCCTTGGAACCCATTTTTAACTGTACATGGATTGGAAGTTGCCCCTCGGCTTCAGAACTTCCTCCCCCTTGAGGCCTACCAGAGACATCTTCCAGAAGCACTGTAAGACCTTATTTGGGCAAGTATTTAGCAAGCAAGGCTAATCTGGGATATCATTTAGGGAGTTTTTGTTTTATATCGCATTTTAATACTCTACTTGCTTTTGTAAAATAGTTTCCTCTTATTGTAAGCTGCCCTGGGCCTTTGTTAGGAAGAATAGTGTATAAATGTGTGGGACGGGAAGGAAGGAAAGAAGGAAATGAAAATCTTTCTACCGTCAAGAGCGGCTACAATGGTCATTGTATAATATGTTTCACCCTCTGGTATGTGACATCAAACAACATCGTAATAGAGATTGGTCCTGAGTAGGTAATGATGCCCCCCTTATGCTATTCTCTCTCCTCTATAACAGTGGTGATGCATCTTTTCCTCATCCAGTTGAGGTGATGTGGGTTCTCCTGCTTCATCCTCCCAATTCAATGCCTCTCCCTAATCTGTTACTTCATCCCCTCCTACATGGATCCTGGGAGTTTGTACTCAAGCAATAGTTCTTGTTCTACCTCAGCTGAGATGGCTGTGGTTAGTGCTAGCACCTGCCATGTCTACACTTCCTCTTGCAGGTCTGCACAGATCATCTGAGGCACTGGAGGTGTTAGAAGGTACACACAGCCTGCATGCTTGAGATAACTCCAGTCCAGCTTCTGATGGAATAGGGATGTTGTAGAGGAGTTACTGTACTGTGAGTTCCGTCATTTGCAATATGAGCACTCAACACATTTGACACGTGTAGAAAACTACATGATAAGGTGGACATCTCCAAAGTAGAGTATTTATCACAGCTTGGTGTAACTCTGATCTAGAACTTCCAGTCTACATAGATAAGCACAACAAAGACCCCAGGGGATTTTGGGAAGTCCCAGGAGACAGCTAGCATTCAAGTAGGTTAGCTGCATCCACATAGCATACTACAGCTTGAGCACCAGGAACATTTGAGATTCAACCTACAATCCTTATAGTCCTCTACTAGCCTGAGTGTAATACACCACAGTTGAGCTGGAGCTGTACAGGTATGGATAAGAATCAGCGGCAACACCTAAAGTATAACTTGAGATAACTTTGCAGTGAAAACAAGCACTTTGGAACTTTCAGACTAGTCCTGATTCCAACCACAAATAGATAATACAAATCTATACACACACACACCAGCTACTGGCCATATTGGCTGGTTAGATATAGTTTATCATTGGGTATTTGGAGTTTATGGGTATTCAAATTCTATTTCTCAAACCAGTAGAGCAAGGGGTGTAACATTTGTCACTATGCTACACATCCCAGCCATCTGAAACTTCAGAAGCAAAGCGAAATAGAACCCTAGTCTTCCTGCTTCAAAAGCCATACTCCTTTGTGCTACCACTAAGGAAAAATCCCATTGGTTATATGTGCACACGTTGTTGTTGTTTTTTTTAAAGGTCTGAATAGTACATTTCTGGAAGAGTGTTTGTTATGTGTGCAGCAATACCTTATTTGCATCTCTGAACATTAACAATATACAACACCAGAGTTAAATATTTCAAAGAAAACAAATAATTTAGCAATGATGACATACTGCAGAACAACAATAACCATTTTCATTGTCAGGAATCTCCTTTCATGAAGGACACAAGGAATCTCCTTTTTGCTCTTGTAATTGGCATGGAAAAGACTGCATTTTTATATAACTCTGTACAATATGGCCAAGCTGGTGTCTGACACAGATTCTTAGACGGATTCGAATCGACATTTTTGAAAGATTTCCAAATATGTCTGAACTGATACAGCTAAAATATCCAGTGTGCTAAGAATCTCCAAGCATGTGTGGTGTGCATGGTGTTTAGATTTTCCAAGATTATTTAGAACTCAGAAGAGTAGTAATTACTGATGTCAGTCTAACAGTAAAGCACTCTTATTGCTCCTAACATTTTTGCCAGCTTTCACCAATTAACACCTTTTGTGAAGTCATAAGTTTTGCCCTTACACACCATGATATTTAATGGTAGATTTGGACTACACACACCAGCATCTAGACTTCCAGGGAATGATCACCCTTTGCTATACATTTGTTTTGATGCATCTAACTGAATAATTAAAAAGTGGTCCTTTCTTTTAATTTAGCTATAACACTCAGTTCCACTCTTATCCTTTAAATATCCTGTTTTGGGAACTTGAACAAAATATCCACTGAATATAGCTCTATTAAGATGGAGGTGGCTCCTGAAATGGTGATGGTTACAGGGCCGCAGCAGGATTGAGCCCAATAGCTGCCTATAGTTCCCAAAGCAGGCTAATGTGGGGGGTGGTCTCTGAATCTGGTGCGGTCGGCTGGGGAGCAGTTCCCCAATCCCCAGAGCACCTCACTAACATCTGGGAATACCCATAGTGCAAACCCTCTTTGCTGACAGCCTCAGCTGTCAGCAATAACCACTGCCACATGGTACAGGAGTGGCATATGCTTGGGGCGAACGGTATCGGTCTTCACATTCTGAATAAGAGCACCATCTGCAGGTGCCCTCTTTTCTCCAGGCAACTAATGACCATTGACCACATGGTATAGTGTTTGCCACTGTTGGGACTGGCTGGCAGAGACCAACTGTCAAGCCCCCTCTGGGCTGGAGGTGGTTCTCATGGCCCACATAGGGTGTTAAGTACTGACAGTCATTTGGGCTGGCTGTGTGTTGAGGCCTTCCCTTAAGTCCATTGAATAGCCCCAGCTGGGAGGTGTCCAGCTCTTGTGACTATTAAGCATTGATGGTCATTTGAGGAGACAAAGGTCAAGGCCCTTAGGTCTCTGCTGCCATCACTTAAGGCCTTCACTCTGAAACAGGAATTTGATGGATGTCTGAGCAGAGGGTGGTTCTATATGGCTTATCTTGGGTGTTAAGCACTATGGTTGTTTGAGGGAGGTATGCTCCCCCCTCTCAGGGCCGTCCATATAGTGTGCCTCTATACCTGAGCCCGGGGGGTGCTGCCCCAGCTCATTGTCCAGGATCAGCCCATTGGCCATTTGAGGGGTTCATGGTCTGTACAGATCGTTGTTCTTAAGGCCCATGGGAGGGATAGATCTGATCAAAGCCAAGCTAGGAATGGTGCTGACTAGCTTGATGAACTACAATTTGCTAAGCATCCTGCCTTGCCCACCTCAGCCACAGGTTTCACATCCAAGTTTGGCTGTCCCCCCTTGCTTTTCTCTTTCTTGTTATTTCATATGCAAGTTTCTCCTTTCTGCTATGCTGTTTTATCTACAGATGGGCAGCCTTATAATGATTAAAACCACCATGCAAGTGGCTGATAATGGATTCATGGCAGTCATCACTGGACTTCTGCCTCAGGTTAGACAAACCACCTGGGGTTTTGACCCTGAATAATCCAAAATAAGTCCCCCTCTTGGGTCCTCTTAAATAGCCTTCATAATATACAATTCTGAAAAATAAATTGCAGTTCAGGACAGCCTTACTCATATGCTTAAAACTAAGCATGCACTTAGGTTGTATAGGAGGAACCAGAGCAGAGACCAGGATCAGGCCAATGTTGGACTATACAGGAAAAAGTCACTTCTATGAGAATAACGAAAAAGGCTGAACTTATTTAAAGAGAAAGTTTGTAGACAAGAATGAGAAAGTCACAGTGATACAACAGGGTGGAATTAAGACCAGCTGTTTGTGTCATATGGTAATCCCAGATAAGCAATATTAGGAATATAAATTAAGAAATACAGAAAGGAACAAATACTACTTTTGTTAATGCAAGTCAACTGCTGGCAGTAGTTCTGACATATGAACATCCTTTCACAATATTCCTGAACATTTCATTTTATACTTCAAAGTAAAAGACTGAATCAGGCACTCTTCATTTCTCTGTTCATCTCCTCCCCCCCCCTCCCCCCAATATGCTATTATCATGTCTTCCTATATTTTTATTACTTTCCCCATCTACACTTGAAATATCATCTGCATAGTGTAGTTTACTTTAAAGTAAATCCCAAAATCTAGTGGCCATAACAGTCCAAGAGAGGGTGATTCCAGTGTAATTCCTCTCTTGAGTAGCTGTCAGCAGAAGAATACCATTGTTTTGTAGCTGGTTATAGTGTGGTGTTTTGTAGCACCATCCTGGAATACAAATATTTTCATCAAAGTTACAAGAGTGTTTAGCTGTTTGGATGCTGTCTGAATATCGGTCTGGAAAAATAGCTCATGTTAAAAATTCTGAGAAAAACCATGGAACTAATTCTGTTGCAGAGCTGAAAAAAGCATAATATATGTGGAAAAGAATAGCACCCATTTAATCAAAATCATAATTCAGCACCTCTTACAAGAGCTATTCAATAAGAATTTTAAATAATGAATGCAATAAACAACTTCTGAAATCATCATTGACAATGACACTTTCTGACACGGAAATGGGTAGAATCCTTTTCCCTATCCATTTTTAGGTATCCATTCTCCTAGGTAAGATACTCTTTCATATGAGATGCATATCTTAAAATAACTAAGTTCAGCACATAGCACTCTGCACTTCCATATTTAAAAATACTTATCTGTGGTTATTTAGCATTAAGATCAGACAATTGTTCACCACAATGCAAGAATTTCAAAGGCGATCTACAAAGAGAAATTTTAAAAATCCAGCCCCTCTTAACCATATATGTTGGCTGTCGCAAGTAAGCAATCTAATAGTTGGACTTACCACATTTGTTTAAAACTGACATTTCCCTTACATTAAAAATAATATGTGACAATGTGACTGAAGACAGTATCAAACTGTAGCTGTACAAAACAGCCAAATAAGGTTGTTCAAGTTATATTAATTTTGACATTTTCTAATTTTTGAGTGCTTTGCAATCATAAGAAAGCTTTTTTATGTAATGTACAAGAAATAAGCCACTACCCTCAGAAGAGGATCCAGGCTTCTCTTTGATCCCTGCTCTGCTCACACTTTAGACCAACTGCCTGGGAGGGGAAGTGGTATTTCTATTCAGGAAGCACTGGGGAAGTCAAATGACTTCATCGCTCATTAAAGTCTACCTGATTCCTGCTAATTTCTCTTTACTTCACAGGTATGAATGTTTCTTTTTAATGGTCTTGATGTTCCACTATTCTTTCTTCTGCAATCAAATCTCCAACAAGTCAAGGCAGAGGTCCAAAGGAGGACCTGAGATATGAAGAACAGAGGGTAGGAAGACAAGGCAAAGGAGATTCAACAGTTCACTGACATCCACCATAAGCACAGGTTTTTTTCAATGCCACCAAAGCCAATTATGGTCCAAGCACTCAGGGACTATCCCCCTTGAGATCTAAGGATGGAATAGACCTGATCAAGGAAAGGGGACACATCAGCACCCATTAGAATAAGCATTTCAAAGACCTTCTCAATTGAGATCCTGTTGTTGATGAGAGTGCTCTCAACTCCATTCCACAACACCCAGTCAGAAACGATCTCAGAATCCCTCCAACCCTTCATGAGGTGAGGAAATCCATCAAGCAAGGGAAAGGAAAGAGGGAGAATTCAAGACCAGTCGGCCTCACCTTTGTCCCCATAAAAATCATAGAGCAGGTCTTTGAGGAATCCATTTCTAAGCATTTGGAAGAGAAGAAAGTGATCATGAGGGATCCAGATTTTCCGTTCACCATGGGAAAACATGGGAAAACCCAGATTTTCTCATGTTAAGGAGAAAAACCTGGATTTTCTCCTTTAAAGGAGAAAAACACAGGAAACAGTGGGTTTTACCTTGTAGGCTGGTTGAGTTCCAGCCTGCAAGGGGCTGGAGCGGAGTGGGTGGAGGGGGGTCAGCAGGGAGGAACAC
>NW_005841904.1:2650877-2664691 GCF_000455745.1 Alligator sinensis
TGCCAGACAGCATGGAGAGCAGCTGTCATAGATGTGGCAGGGGGCATGGGGATTGAGGCCCCCATAGTGAGGAAGGGAGGGAGTTGGGCAGTGCTGGGGCTGGGGCTGGGACTGGGGCTGCTGCCCAGCTGGGGAGGTACATAGAGCTTTGGGCTGGGGGCTGGAATGTGTGGCTGCAGGGCCCGGGCAAGGAGTGGGATTTGGCTGTGGGCAGCTTGTCTGGGGGAGCTGATGGGGGCTGGTTCCCTGCCACTGAGCACACTCCTGGGAAGGTATGGGGGGCACATGCCCCCCAGATTTGTGTGTGGGATGGATGTGGGCTACCTGCTGCAGGCTTGGCCTCCCCACCCTGCTGCCTTCCCCCAGGAACATCCACAGCCCAGTGGGCGGGACCCAGCATGGCAGGGCAGAATGGGGCAGGGAAGCTTGGTGCCACCACTGCAAGCCCTGTGCCATCATGGTGAGGTGCCCCCTGCCTACCCAGCAGCAGTGGGGTTGGTGGCATGAAGTTGTGCCCCCCACTGCTGCCGAGTGGGCAAGGGGCACCTCACAATGGTGGTACAGAGCTCCCAGTAGTGGCAATAAGCTTCACTGCCCAGCTCTGCTCTGCCCTGCCATTCTGGGTCTTGTGCACTGGGCTGCAGAGGCCATGGGGGAAGGGCAGCAGAACAGGGAGCCCAGAGCCCATAGTGGGCAGCCTGCATCTGGCCCCACCACAGGCTGTACTCCAGCCATGTTTCCCATGGGGGAGGGGGAGCCAGGCTTCGTACTCCACTCCACCACAGCCACCGCCACTTCCCATGGGTGGCAACCAGAGCTTGGGTGCTGCTGAGAGGGGCATGGGGCTGTGGACCCCAGTCCCAGGCCCCATAGCCCTGGCAGCTGGGGGGCCACCTGATACCTATATATAGTGGCATTTCATTTTAATTATGTAAAAACATGGATTTTGCAGGTTTTGATCAGAGAAGTTGTGATTTTTAGAGAGAGAAAACCAGGATCCCTGGTGACCAGGAAGCTTTTAGCATAAGGTGTAACAAGGCCCTAAAATTCTGTAGAGGCTACAATGCAAGAAGAGACCTTTCAAGTCCAAGTAGCAAAGTGTGCACTTTCTTTTCAAGACATGAAATAATAAAAAGTAAGTAAAAAGTACCCCATGCATAGAATATTTGATTAACTTATCAGTAAAGTATAGAAATAATTGTAGGCTTCCTGGCTCTTTCCCATCTTTATATCTATAGGCCAATTAGCCTAACTTCTATCCCAGGCAAAATCCTGGGAAAATTCATTAAGGAGTCTATGTGCAATAGGCTTGCAGAAGGAAGGATTCTGAATGACAGCCAGCATGACTTCATCGCAGGCAGGTCTTGTCTTACCAACCTCATCTCTTTTTATGATCAGGTAACTCGCCACCTGGATAAGAGACAGGAGGTTGACTTTGTATACCTTGATTTCCAAAAAGCCTTTGATCTGGTGTCCCACAAGGTTCTCATGAGAAAATTGGAGGATTGTGGACTTAACTGCAAGACAGTTAGGTGGGTAAGAAGCCAGCTATGGGGTAGGACCCAGAGAGTCCTAATGAATGGATCTATGTCACCCTGGCAAGAAGTGGGCAGCAATGTGCTACAGGGGTCGGTGCTTGGTCCAGTACTTTTCAACATCTTTATCACTGATTTGGATGTGGGGGTGAAGAGCTCACTGGACAAGTTTGCAGATGACACCAAGTTACGGGGAAATGTGGTCACACTTGAAGACAGGCTACAGATACAGGTGGATATGGACAGGCTGGCAAGCTGGGCAAGTTGGAACCAGATGAAGTTCATCATTGAGAAGTGTAAAGTGCTCCACCTGGGAATGAACAACCCCCTACATGCCTACAGGCTTGGCAGCACCAAACTGACCAGCACCATGAATTAAAGAGACCTTGGGGTAACAATAAACCACAGCATGAATATGAACTGGTAGTGTGACGCTGCAGTCAGCAGGGCAAATAATACTCTGGCATGCGTCAACCGATGCATCGCCAGCAAAATCAAGGAAGTGATTCTTATGCTCTACTCAGCATTGGTGAGACCCCCAACTGGAGTTTAACAAGGATGTGATAAAGCTTGAGAGAGTCCAGAGAAGGGCCACCCATACAATCAGAGACTTGCACAGCAAGCCATATGAGGAAAGGCTGAGGGACCTGGGACTTTTCAGCCTGGAAAAGAGAAGGCTGGGAGGGGACTTGGTAGCAGCTTATCACTACATCAGGGGAATACATCAAGGGCTCAGTGAACAACTGTTCACCAGGGCAAACGTGGGGAAAACCAGGAGTAATGGCCACAAACTCCTGAAAGGCCATTTCAGGCTCAACATTAGGTAAAACTTCTTCACAATTAGAGTGTCCAGACTATGGAATAAGCTCCCTCCAGAAGTGGTGCAATTGCCTACCCTGGAAATCTTCAAGAGGAGACTGGATGGGCACCTTGCTGGGGTCACCTGACTCCAGTTGTCTTTCCTGCACAGTGCAGGGGGCTGGACCCAATGATCTTCCCAGGTCCCTTCCAGCCTTACAATCTATGAATCTACACCAACCTATTAGGAATTTGTTTTATTTTTGCCTTCCTATTTTTATGGGGAGCTGATCAGACACTTCATGGTGGTACCTAAAGCAGCGATCTAGCAAGTTTTAGCAACTGCCTCAGATACCAGAAATTCAGCCAGTCTTTAGGTTTCATGGCTACCAAACAAGTTAAAATCATGAATTAGTCCAGGGATGGCCCATGTCTTTTGCTAATGTTACTCCATTGAGGTCAATGTATGATTATTGATATATACTAGCTGGATACATTTGATTGCTACTGTCAGTGACTAGGCACATCAGATATCTTCTGCAAAGACTGGAGGGCTTTTCAAAAGCAATCCTTCCTTGGTGAAGGCTGACCTGTATAATAAGATTCACAGGATCTATTATGATCACTTGGAAAACCTTAAAGTGAACAGGATGTGTTTCTTCTGATAAAAGGTTTTTTCTCTGCTCCAGGGTGGTAATCTATTACTCCAACAGCTTACATCTTTCCAGTTCATTACCTTACAAATATCAGCAGTCACACTGAAAAGTTGCCTTGGCACTGGTAAGGTACAAAATTGATTTTAGGAGCACCTGCTGCCTTTAAAGTGGAGCCTACTTAACTGTAATGATACTTAAATCATTTGTGTAATGAGTTTAACATGGCATCTGAGTAATACCCTATGGACTAGGGACTT
This sequence comes from Alligator sinensis, assembly GCF_000455745.1. Classification (NCBI taxonomy): domain Eukaryota; kingdom Metazoa; phylum Chordata; order Crocodylia; family Alligatoridae; genus Alligator; species Alligator sinensis. The sequence goes on from NW_005841904.1 coordinate 2,654,124, forward strand.
TAGCCTGGTCTCTATGATTGCCCTTCTAATTTTGCATGTATAGATTTTTATGGCACAGGTGCCTAATGTACACACATACATACTTTACACTTCCCTGTGCCTAGGATTTGATGTGTGTATGCTGATGACATTTCCACGTGCAGCTGTATAAGCACAGATTTTTTAATCTGTTAGAACTACTCAGGAAAGAGCAGGTTTACAAAAAGAAACATCATTTAAAAAAGGCAGAGAACTATTGTTTTCCTGCATTTTGTTTAGTGTCCTACCAAGATAGGCTCAAATGCCTATTTGCTGACTGGCCTTTCTGATGCCGCTACAGAGGTTTCGATGTTGTTACCTTTTTTAAGAGAGCAGTGAAACCATATGAGAGGCTTACATGCACACACGCAGAGCAGTATTCCTTTGCTGAACATAGATTGTTTTCTAGTGTATTTGGCAGCAAACAAACGGATCAATTAGAGCCAGGTCAGACAAAAAGAAAACTGTTCCAGTTTCTCTAGGGGGGGGGGTTAAAGTGCAGGGGACATCTATGAAGAAAATAAAATAACTGAGAATTTAAAGTGCACGTGACATCTATGAAGAAAATAAAATAACTGAGAAAAACATTCTATAAAGAATCAATTCTGCTTCGACTTCAGCTGTTCTCTGAGGGAGTTTCTCCACTCATTGCTTATTATTGAAATATTGGCATAAAAAGGTTCTTTGTTTGTTCCAAATCCATCTGTTCTTGCTTCTTATTCCCCATAGGTGAAATCCACCCTTGAACAGAGATCCAGCACAAGGCCTAGCACTGTCTAAGCCCCAGGAAATAGGATATAAGTGGGACTTCAGCAGTGGACCAGGCACTGGCTATTCCAAAAGGTATTTCTACTTTTCTGTAAGTGAAAGGGGCAGTGTCGTTATTGCCTATCAGCAGAACATGTAGGGCCAGATAGGGCCAGAAGTGCATGTGGGGTGAATCAGCTTAGTTCAGCGTAGCTATGATGATTTACAGGATCTTATGACTTGGCCCTACACATTAACAAACAGCCACTACAGAACATTTATAGTATGAAGGGATGCCTGTTTAAACACATGGCATTATAACATTACTCAGGCAGCAAAATTAGCTAGTTTTAAGTGAACACTTTACCATTATACTTTTAAGAATAACATTCAGGATTAAATGAGACTTGTGAATCAGCCAGGATCTGCATTAACTTATTTATCCACATTTACCTTCTTAATTAAAAGATACAGAACTACAGATTTTGCATACCATTTGAGGCATTATCCTTAACTCGTGTAATTCAGGATTGTACCACAAGCTTCTATTTACACTCGCTAAGACTTTTTAGCACAGGTTGTAGCAAACCAGCCCCATAAGGAAAAGATGTACACTGCAAAGGGAGCTGCAATCGCTGATCTTCTGATCTACCGTCAAAGGATAATAACCTAAAGTTCTGTCCCCTTGTTCCAGAATTTTGATGAATTATCCATTGATATAGCTAAATGACAAATGTGTTGACTAGTTTATATATTCTGAATAGATGGTACTGTCACAGAATAGACTGTGATATTATGTGTCTTTGAGACTGTGCTCTGGTGTACTCACTATAACAAATACAGGTGTCCATCCAACTGAAACATTTAAGACAGTGCATAGGAAAGAGTCTTAATGTTTTATTTTGTTTGCTTAATGGATGTGTGTGTGTGTGTGTGTGTGCGCGCGCGCGCGCGTGTGTGTATTTCTGTAAACACATACATCCCACAAACATATATAAAAGCATTGTGGATTTGGAACTAGTTTTCAGGTAATGAGTTCTGATTCAATTGTATTAACATCTTTTTCTGTCAAGCTTTTCCCTACTCAGTATAAGAATTGCAAACAAGTATTTTCTAGTTTTTATTTCTATAGTTTTCATATATAGAGATATAGGGAAAAAAAACTAGAAAATACTTGTTTGCATTTCTTCAGCTAGACCTTTGATATCAACATACTGAGATTCTTAAATTGTCTGTCTCCTTATGCTTGGAACAGAATCCTTGTGGGCAGAAATAAATTCATTCCTAAAGTTTAGAAGAGGCAATTTTATTTTGTAAAATTCATTGAGGAAATGGAGTTTCTGCTCTGCTGTTCCCCAAGGGTTTCATGTGACTATCCCATGAATAGCCACAAGTGTCTTCGCCTTAACATCCATAACCTCCTTACCCTTTAGGAGACTCCAAATAAATAGTGTTTTCCCAGGCATGGACATTTCCATACAGAATGCCTGTTGTTATTCCTCTTGAGTTGTTCTCTGCATTATACTATTTTCAAGCTGTGATGGAATTCTCAAATCTCTAAAATCCCTAAAACAAGTTAAAGGAGAACAAATGTCACATATTTGCTGTATCAACTCCTAAAACCACAACACAGACAAGAAATAAGCACAAGCCAGAAAGGTTGAACTACATCCAAGACGTGAGCTGTTACAAAGAATGTGGATTCAGATCCACTGTTCTGGTCTGGACTCAGCATTATTGTAGAAGATAGTTATTTATACTGGGCATGCCTACATGAGATGCTTTACTATACATTAGACTAATCTAATGAGCAGTAAAGTGTCACTGTCTATATGTGTGCAGCAATTACTGTGCAGTAGATTAATTTAAAGCAGTGTTTGCTAGTACTGAGTGTGTCAGAGCACAAGTTGTGCCTGCCACTTTAAGAGGTCTAAACAGGCTGTGGAGCAGCCAGAGCAGGGTAGAAGCAGGCTATAAGCCCAGGACCTAGGAGCAGAGCCAGCAGTTATATCTAGGGAACCAGTGAAATAACATTGCACAACCTATGGAAAGCAGCTTCTGGAACACATGGAGGTTAGGGTAGGAACTATGGGGATGGAGGAGGTTCCTATTGGTCCTGGGTAAGACCTGAAACTCCACCCTGATGAGGCTGAATTGTGTGGTGGGGCTGCCGGTGGCAGGGGAGTCTCCAGGAAATGCCACACCTGGGCCTCCCCAGTGAAAGGCAAGGATGGGGTGCTGTAGAACCTCAGCCTCTGCTGCCTTGAGGATACCCCATGGAGGGGAAATGCTGGGGGGATACCCCAACAGAAAAACACAGGGTCCAGGCTCATACAGTTGGGCCTGAGGCAGGGACCAGGCACATAGAGGGTGGGGCCTGAGGCAGGGGCCAGGACCCACTGAGTGGGGCCTCAGACCCAAGGGGCTTTAGGCCAGGAGCCCAGCAAGGGGTGGAGTAGTGGCCCCAGTGATGGGCAGAGAGTGGCTTGGAGAAAGGGCCAGGAGACCAAGGTCCACACAGTGGGTCCTGATGCCAAATATAGGCCATACACCGAGTGCACCCAGCAAAGTGGCCAGGGGAGTTATAGTAGTGATTGGATACTATCTGTGAGGTACAGGACATTGTGTAGGGGTGGTTTAGAGCCATGTATTTAAGCCCTTGGCCTCTGGGCAGTAGAATGGGCAGCCTCCCGCACATTAACAACCATTATTGTAACATCAAAGGCATGGCAGGAGAGGCAGGATAGACTGCCCTAGGCACAGGGTGGACCAATGATGTAAGTGGCCTGTGGGTGGAGCTTCTGGCCACCACCTCACCCCCCAGTCACATCAATACAAGTATTAGAATATGGTGCTTTAAACTAATGCATTGAAGTGCACATGCAGACACTGACCAGGAGCAAATTCCTCTCAGTTAAACTAGGCAGAAGGGAGTCACAGAGGGTGGGGAGAGCTGTCCCCAGCTCCAGCAGCAGCTCCCAGCTGCACAGAGCTCAGGATTGGGATTGCAGCCTGGCCTGGTGGCCCTGCCTTGGGGCAATGACCTGTGCCCAAACAGCAATGCCCAGTGCCTGGGGGAGCCAGGAGCTGAGGAGCTCTGGGACTAGGGGGACTCATGTCTCCCCCATGGCAGAGGAGGATGGGGCATCTGGGGGTGCTGTGCTATGCCATGGGGCATGAGATTGGGGATCCCAGCTCATTGCTGCCCTCCCTCCAACTGAGTGCCTTGGGAGACAGAGCAAACCACAGGTGCAGAGGTGGCACTCACCAAGAGCCAGCCTTGGAAACCAGAGCAGGGCCTGAGACCACCATACAGATGAACGCCTCCTTACCTTTCTTGATGATGGACTGATTTAGCAAGTTCATTCCAGCCTCCTCTACCACCTGCAAAGTGAGGTGAGAGACCAGGGCACTGCTGCTGCTCAGACACGGGGCATCACCCCAAGCCAGCGCTGCTGAACCAGGCTGTGATCCTAAGCTCCATGCAGCTGGAAGCTGCCCCCGGAGCTGGAGACAGCTCCCCCTGCCCTCCAGAGCTTGGGGAGAGCCTCATGACCCCTGCCAGCCCAGGGCTGCCCACAATGTCGGCAGGGAAGCCTGGAGCTCCCCCTGGCTGCTGCAGGGGGCACAGCAGGACAGGCACAGCCGTGGACTGGGCTGCTCCTGTCTGGCCAAATTTGCTTCCAACACAGGTATACATGTAGATGTGTGCCTGGGACCACTTTAATGAGCCTAAATTTACTGCACAGTAAATTCGGGTGCATTAATTGCATGTGTAGATGCAACCACTGAGTAGGGAAATGTTTGACAGAAAAATATGTCAATACAATTGATTCGGACCTCATTACCTGAAAACTAGTTGCAAATCCACACTATACAAATCCACACTATACTTAGGACACTGTTGTATTGATTGCATGTGAATCTCTAGTCTAGGGATTCTGGCTGGCTTCCAACCTGCTACCCGCTTAAAGCTTTTCTTCACCCACACACTGTTCACCTGATCCTCTATATACTCTTCCCTATCCACTGCCTCCCTCCTCCACTCCTGATTTAATTTGGTTGATCCTAAGCCATACAAGGTTTTTCTAATCTTGCTTAGTCTGTAAACTGTGGACCAGTCACCTTTGTATGGTCACCGGCTTTTCCTCTCAATCTTTTCAACTATCAGACAAAAATTTTGCATGTTCCTTCTTTAGGTCTGCGAAAACCTGGAGGAGGAAAGGAATGCATACTGGCTTACTCAGCTAGCTGTTCTCAGAGGTTCTTGCAGGATGGGGCTAATACATTTGCAATAACTCTCAGCTGTTCAAAAATTAAATCATCTCCCAAGAGGCCAAGGGGCCTGATCAGCCATCTTTGGAGTGGAGAAAAATGACCACAATCTTGCTTTTGCCGTTTGATGATATTAGATCTCAATGGAAATGTTATTCATGTTATAAGAACGATCAACTGTCTTCCTTTATTAAACATTGCATGCTCTTATTAAGAGGTTCCATAAGTGAGATCCCCCAAGACCTTATTGGATGGAAGCTGCTACTTTGGAAGACAAAGAGTTGGTTTACAGTTCCCTAGTTTTCCCTGCATCATAGCAAACTGCTAGCATTGATTGCTTTGTAGTTTGAGGTAGAAAAGAGGTTAGGTTAGGATGGCTCTTGGGGACAATAATGCAACTGAGAAACTTTCACATCTGCAGCTAAAACGCCACCTGTTCTGAAAGTGATTTCTGGTCCCACAGAGTCAAATCTGTGATATAACACCACGTTCGAAAAAGACCCTCCCTTCCTGTAGGCCAGGGCAGACAGGCTGTGGAACTAGGTGTCACAGTTCAAAACCATTCAGGGTCTGGAAAGGAGAAATCAGTGGGAGTTTTTTTCAGTGGATATTTATTCACATTTGTCGCAGGGCACCTTAGTGCCTGCTCCTAGAGAGGAGAAAACTGCCAGGGAGAGAGCCCTGGCAGAGCACAACGAGCCCAGCTGAGGGTTGCCAGGATAACAAGCGCAGCTGCGGGTTGCTGGAGCAACTAAGGGGAGCCAGCTGCCTGTAGGGGGCAGGGCCTGGCCCTTATAAAGCCCAGGGCTGAGGCCAGGCTGGCAGTTCCCTGCCAGCAGCCAGAGAGGCAGGAGCTCACAGGGCTAAGATATGAGTAATGCTCGAGCAGGCTGAAGGATGGTGGCTCTGTGGCGCAGGAGCTATGTTGTTGCAGCCAGGTGGCCTTAAGTTAAGTTACAGCCAGGAGGCTTGTGTTTTGTTTGGTTAGTGTTGGTATTACAACCGGAGGCTTGGGTGAGGCTGTAAGGGTTGGAGGAGGCCTCCTAGGGACCCCAGAGAGTGTGGGGTGCCCTAGCGCCAAGAGGGCGCAGTGTCCTCATAGGGACCCCAGAGAGTGGGGCCCCAGCGCCCAAGGAGGGTGCAGGGTTCTCATAGGGACCCCATATGGGCGGGGTGCCCTAGCGCCAGTGGGGCGCAGTCCAGCGCCAGGAGGGTGCATTATCCTCATAACGCCAGGGCGGGTGCAGCTGGCTGTGAGGAGCACAACCAGTGGGTTGCGGGTGCAACCAGTGGGTTGCGGACGGGGGACACAGACCCCGGGTTGTGTGCGGGGTGCGTAGACCCCAGCCCAAGGTGGGCACAGCGAGCCCCAAAGAGGGGGAGCGCCATACAGGACTGTCGGAAAGCCCAAGGTGGGCACGGCGAGACCCAAAGGAGCGCCATATTAGGAAGCCCAGGACAGGCGCAGCAGACGCCAGCAAGGGTATCATTTGTGGGGTGCATAGACCCCAGCCCCAGGGAGGGGCAATTATTGAGGAGCCCTAGAGTGGGGTGGTATTGAGGAGCCCTAGAGCGGGGCGATATTGAGGAGCCCAGGACGGGCGTGGCGGGCCCGGTGATAGGCCTACACTACAGGAAAACCCAGGGGAAGGGCAAGGTGCTGCGGTTGTCCCCGGCAAAAGGGGATAGCAGCACGGTGAGCCCAGGATCAGAGAGGGTAATAGTGCGGTGGGCCCAAAAGACCGGTGGCCAGAGAGGACGTCCCAGAGGGGACTAGCTTATTGGAGAGAAGGCCCAAGAATGGGCGTAGGTGTATTTGGACAGGACAACGTCTTTCCCATCAGCGAGGCTTGGGGCATGGTATTAGGGGCTGGTAGGAGCCACGCATGGCCCATAAGGCTAGGGTGCCTGGGGGGGACCCATTACACTGGGAGACCCCCAGGGGGTCCAGGAACACACAGGGACAGAGGTCCCGAGTAGCCGTGCCCAGGGAGTCATAGGCAGCCTCCCGAACCTACTGAACATCAAAGACGTGGCGGGCGAGAATAAGAGGGTGCCTTGGGCCAGCCTTGACACGGAGCGAGGGACCTCGAGGAGATCACGGCCCTCCTTATAGGACCCCGCCGTGACAACATTCTAAAACAGATGCTGCTTCTATCATTTTTGTGACCCTTTTTGTCTCCTGAGCAGTCAAGCTAATAAATTAGAATTCTCATCTAAAATGGGAATGAAGCTCAGGTGTTCGTTTGCTGAAAGCAAATTTTGAATTGTATAATTGACTGCAAAACTGGAATGTCTGGTTAGCTGTACAAGACCTTCAGTGAGGAACACTCAAGTAGTGTCATGTGCCTGGGACACAAAGTCTGAATATGCTCAAAAAAGTTTAATTGTCTCCACCCATGTTAAGTATAGGATTAAGACTTGTGCATAAAACTATTGGGAGAAGTGGATTTCCATTAACAGCATAAGCCTTAAGTTTTACTGGCAGGCCTATGAGAAGACAGATCAAAAGTGACTCCATGCCTTAATACTGAAGTTAAAGGAACTATTATCTATTCAAAGAGGGGAATGGATACAGGAAAACCAGTACATACGTAGATTTTCTCTTCAGAGTGAAGCCTCCTGAAAACTATAAGTATGCCTACCACCCAACCCATTACTTTATATGTGGGAATGTAATATCTGGCCTTCTTCAGACACTGGTCTTTTCCTGGGCATCTTTCTGGGACAAGGGGCATAAATGTGCCAGCCATGAATCAGCAAATTGGAATCTTGGGCACTGTTGCAATTTATAACAGCAGCAGCAGTTATTGTTAAACAATAGACTTTCTAGCATTTTAATTACTTACAAAAGATTGAGTTGACTTAGTGAACATAAGACTGTACTGCAGTGGAAAAGTGTTGGGATGGCTTGAAATTACTCTAGGAATTTCTCATGAGCCTCTGAGTCCCAGACATTTTTAAATAAGCCTGACACCCCTTATCTGTATTGATGATAGACCTATTACTCTTTTCTTGCCACCTCAAGCTGAGGGGCTGGGGTTGAAGCCACAACTGCCAAAAACACAGGAAATATTTACGTGCTCTTTTATTTATAATTTAAAAAAAAGAAAACGAATGAGCCAAGACTTGTATGAGAAAAAGCAAACAGGAATATTTAAAAATGTGGAATTAAATTGTTTGTTTGTATGCTACAACCACAACAGTCCCATGATCTACTACCAGTATAAGGACTAGAAATCAAACACAGATCTCCCTTATGGTCAGGCAGATTATTAATGAACAGGGTATGTATGTGTCTGGCTCCTGCTACTCTAACATCCCAGTGACCTACAGCATAAGGAATGGGAATCAAAGAAAGTTTCCTAGGCAGGACACTAATATTCACTCCCTAAAAACCCAGAGGACTCTGAATCATCTTACCCTTTGCTTTCCTTCTCCCACATGCAAGGCCCCATGTCCAGAGGCCCATCTTTCCATCAGAGAAAGGCTGGACACAGCTTTTCTCTTGAGCCTGAGTAATGTTGCTGCTGAATTGGCTGGAGGGATCATTGCAGAGTGAAGAGAGGCTGACTGCACTGCCAAGCTGGGAGCAAAGACGGGAAAGTTGAACTTCAATTTCCCACATCCCTGTACGGTAGCATAGGGCTCAGTCAGCTGCTAAAAGTTGTTTTCAACCGTATCTCAGATTATTCTAGCTCTTTGCAGATGAAGGAATGCTAAGAAAGTAAACAAACTCATTTTCCATTATTACGCATCTGTCCTTCAGAAAAACCAAAACAAAATAGACTTGTTTAGTGCAGAATGCCAGAGTTTTCCAATCCTATTTATCCTGCCAATTTCAGCAAATGCACATTCATTCAAAACAATGTCAGGTCTATTTCTGGAGAACGTTCCTGCCATCCTATCTTTGCGGTGGTGGGGATTATAATATTATTTGATATTTAATATGCCAGTTCTTCTCAAGTAATCACAAGCACTTTACAAACGGATATATACATCCTTCCAGGATCATTTCATTCATCAGTACAGTTCAGACACTATGACAGCAGAACAGGCAGTTTAACAGTGCATAGCAATAGTAATTACTGACATCTAAGGCAGAAGTTGAAGAATCATGCACCGGATTGAAGCAGGTTTTGGTGGGCAACAAATGCAGTAGTGTCAGCTACTGAACTGCTGCTATCTTTTCTTTCTTTACCTGTGGCTTCAAATGCTATTGTTTTCTTTATCTTGTGTTGAAAGTACCTTACTTATTTTCAGGCTAGGCAGGATAAAACTATTCTGAGAAGTTTGCAGAGAGCATTCATAACTGAGACCATATCCTGCTGTTTTCTAGTTGGGGATGATGCCTGTTTACTCTCCTCTACACATCATAGATGGGTTTGAGTTGCCATGATGACTCAGTAGGCTTGCAATTTTGGATCTCTACATAAGAGTGATTCTAATGGAGTTTGACAGTTGGCATTATAAGGCTGATTTGGATGATCAGTCTACTTCTTTCCACAGTTCAAGCTTTTTACATATGAAATTTTCATTTTATCCCCCAGAGAATTCTCTTTGTTTGTCTGTTTGGCAACATTTGAGGTAGATCACACAAGCCAGTTATGAGACAGCTTTTAAAATAATTGCTATTCTGCTTTCTGAAAGGTCATTTTTATCTGCCATCACCTCTGTCAAAATTGTCTTCGTCTAGGAAAGCAGAATGTGTTGTATAAAATATTTAAGGAACAGAGTCTATTTAAGGGATGTACAAACACCAGGATGAGACACCTGTACATTCCTTTTTTTTTAATAAACTACACTGGGATGAGTGAATAATCTCAATTTATAGGCACAAAGCAGTGTAATACTTTAATATTTCTCAAGCCCCTTGTCATGGAATTACATCTTGCCTCATTAAGGGATGAACTCAATGATCTAAGCTATTTTTCCATCTGTAACTCCTATAACAAGTCAGTCTTCAGTGCTAAGAGATTCTATTTTGCTGTCATGAGTGAAGAATTCAATCCACATATAGGTTTTTTAGCCCTTCTGGGACTAGGGACTCATAAACTACCACCAAAGCCTTCTATGAACCCATTCTGTTTGGGAAGATTTCCTCCATGACATAATAAGAAAAATCTTTCCCCTCTTAAATGTATAAGTCCATGCTAATTAAATTACATGTGTATGGAGTAGTACAGTATAACCTCATGAATCCGGCATGCTTGGGACTGAGCACCTGCTGGAAATGTGAAAATTCCAGGTTTTGGAAACTGGAGCGGTGGCCAATCCCAGAGTGGCAGAGATGGGGAGGTAGCAGAAGCCGCATGCAGAGCGGCGGCGTGGGGTGGTGGATGATGGTGGCAGTCGCTGCATGCAGACTTCCCCCTCTGCTGCTCCGGGACCACCCACCACTACTCCCCAATGGAGTGTAGTTTTTAAAATGCCGGATTTTCAATAATTCTGGATTTTTGATTTCCAAATGTATGAGGTTACTAGGCAATTGCCCAGAAAGAACGAATGGGGGGGGGGGGGGGGGGGGG
>NW_005841904.1:2664701-2669598 GCF_000455745.1 Alligator sinensis
ATGGAGTGCCGCCACCTAATACCCCATGCTGCAGCTGTTCTGCCTCTTGCAGGGAGCGGGGTGGGGGAGCTGAGGCCAGCGCGACTTCAGCATCATGGCGACACTCCCCCCACGCTTGGAGCACTCTGATTGGCTGTTTCCATCAGCCAATCAGAGCACAAATAAAGCATTACAGACAGACAGACAGACAGACTTAGGCTTTTATAATATTAGAATACTGTATTTGCTGTACACAAGTGTTTTCAGATTTCTTATATCTAGTAATTTACGGATTCCCAAATGGTAGCTTTTTGCTGAAGTAAAGCATATTTGGACACACTGCTAAATGAATCACATATCCCTCTTGAATTAGTCTGAAGTGGCAGGGCATTTCATGCATTTCAAAATGTAGCTCTGCTGTAGCTTTGGTAAGCAATAGCTTCTGACTAGAGACAGAGACAATACTTCCAGGGCATGTGACAATTCCAATCCCAGCATCTCACCCAGCAGTCTCTTTGGCAGAAGAGAATGAATGAACTAGGCAGGATGGAGATGAAACAAGTGATACTGAATCATAACAGCTAGGAAGCAATAGAATAACTAGGAGGGGGGAGGGTAGCCCTGGCTGCCAATTTAGGAAGGCCACCATGGTAGACATTTCTCCAGTTCACTTAAAATTACAATAGGCATAGACAAGGAGTGGAAGTTACTTACCATGGATTTTTGCATCAGGTTGTGATGTACTTCTCTGGCTGATATGCTATCTATTTAAAAGTCAACAACACATGCCCATAGACTGGAAAACAGGAGAAAAATGGAGAAGTGACCATTCTAAAATGAAGGACACCCTGAAGGCTATGAAGGAAGACAGTAGTAGCATCATCAGTACGGTGCAACGGTACACATCTTAAACAATATTCAGTAGAAAAAATACTGGGATATAGTGTAACAGGACTACATTTTGGCCCTCTGGATGGACTATGTCTTGTTTTCTGTTTACAAGACCCTGACTGCAGAACTCTTATTTGTTTATTTTTGGAAGTCAAGTTTTCTGTGTTAACTCTTGTGTCTGAGGTTTGTGCATAAGAAGTGGTTTGTGAATCTCAGACAATTAGCTGCTTTTCATCCACTCAATAACTCAGCTCAGTGGAGCAAGGTGTTCTGATTCTCTCACAGATATATTTTATCTCTCTCTATAATGAAGCTTCCAACTTTTGACACCAACAACAAATACCAACTTTTATTTTCTGTTATTTTGCCAGGAATAAAGATTAGCAGGTTTATTGAAATAAAGTGCATTAAGATGGTCACTGAAGATTTTAAAAAAATGCTAATCCCATAGAGAGATGAATTGAGCCAGTTACACATAAGGTCACAAAGTACAAGAAAAGACAGAACCTGTTATTCTCTCCAGGAAAGCCTTTTTGAGGGTTTAATACCAAAGTAACTGTTGCTTAGAGAACCTGTATGCTGTAACAGTCGCTCAGAAAAGAATAACGTTAAAGCCATGGATTGTAATCCTGTAGTCTCTGTAACTCTTCGTTCTTTATTCTGTCATAAACACATTGGCTGAGATCCATTATTTTGCAGCTGCCAGAAGCACTAAAGCTTCCAAAGTAGATGCTTATGGTCCCAGCTTTTGCTTACTCTGAAACAAATGGTAAAAGCAAGACAAGATGTGTGTTAGTAAACAAGTCCACTGCAAACTGAAAATGTCCCCAGTTTTCTTTTGCTAAATCCCTTTCATGGCATAGAAACTATGCTAATCCATCTACTTTCAAATACATTTTAAAAGTGTGGTTTTGTTGTTGCAGATGCTGCTGTTGGCACAAACATATTTATTTTAAAGACTCAAACTCTCAGTATTTCAGCTTTGTCAAAGGACAAACAGTGACAATGATGGTCAACCTTGAATCCAGAATGGCCAAGCTACACCCTAACATATATTGTTTGCAACAAGCAAGAAATAGGTTTGTCAAGAATATTCTTGACCTTTGGAAAAGTCTGAGCTTTTGATCTAGGCTCCTTTCCCAAACAAATAGTTCTATTAAGCTAGCATGTGCTCCAGCAAATGGATGAAGCATTCACTACTCTATAGCTATAGTATATTAGCTGGAAAATATACACAATAGTCTGTTCTTCCACCAGAATTTGGAAGTGGGGAATCAGTTAAGGAACTTTAGTATAATAAGGGTTTGATTAAAAGTCCATTGAAGACCACAGGAAACTTTTTATTGTATTCATTGGCCTCAAGTGAGGACTAAAATTAATAAACTGGATCTACACATTATGCTGAACGTGTCTTGGAGGTGTCTTGGAGAAGCCCAATGGGCCTGTAGGCCTACTCCAAGAAAGTTTAGCATGTTTACCCTAATTTTCAGTAGTTATATTTTTCCTTTCACTATGGTTTCTTCTCTGTTTTCTCTGGCTTTCTTGCTTGGGCTGAATACACACATTCTGGAATCATAGTCATTTCATAGTTTTGCCTTGAAGTTGATTAAAAATGAATGCTAACAAATAACAACATGGGATAAAAAGCACATGCACACACACATACACTTGACAAGAAAATTGTGGCAAAGCAGCAAACCACACTGTATAAAGATCCCAAGGGTAAGATGACTTTAAGGATATGCTAGTAATATCTCTGAAACTGTTCTTTAAGTCTAAAGTTTTAGCTAACGCTTAGTCACAACTGGAGAGTTTGAAGGCCTGTTAACCAGCCAAGAGTTCTGTGGTCAGAATCAAATCTAAATAAGGCTTAGAAAAAAAAATTCCAATGTGACATACAAAATAAGTTTGGTTTTGGTAAAATGTATGGGAAGAATGAAAACTCAGGACATAACTTGAAGATAATATCAGCTTTCCCATGGAGGAACACACACGCATCCCAATAAGGCAATGATGAACTGATAGGAAGTTTGGGGCTCTTACTCATGATTACCAGTTCACAGTTTTAAAAATGGTACAAATTTGTGGATTCAAAATCAACTTAATGATGATGACTCCTAAGGAAACAACTTAAAGAAACTGAGAGAAATGGAAGAGATCCTGGTGCTTAACTCCATTTTTTTTGCCTGGATTTAATAGTATAAAAGGGAGAGACAATTGTACTAAGAGGGCATTCAGGGATTCTGGCAGCAGTATGTCCACACTACAGTCATAAAAGCAGACTAAATTAACTCAAACCAAGCTCTAAACTTGTGTGGACAGACTCCTACTGGTAACCGAGGTAGCAGGTTTAAAGCCATCTTGAGTATCTCTACATCATAAAAACATGCTATTTTGACTACAGTGAAAATGCATAGTAATGAAAAATCTCCACTTATTCCCCTTAGATATCAGCAAGCTTAGCAGGGTTTGATCTTTTTAATCAATAAACATCCATTTCAATTCTCACTCACAGACAGAGGGAAAAATATTTCCAGTGATAATAATTGAAATTCACAGAAAGGGAACAGTAACAGGGAACCTTTACCCCTGCTATTGGACAGTGGAGAAAGAGGGACAGAGGGATGGAAGGTCCCTTCCAACCCTAATTTTCTATGATTTCTATGATTTAAAGTGGGTATGATTTATTGATGTATGGATATTTCCTTTTTATATTTTGACATGTGACTTTATATAGCTTCTAACAGTATACTGTTATTACTAAATTGTCCCACACCCCTAATTTTGCAAAATCCTGAAAATTTAAATTTATAAAAATCAAAATAAATATATATATATTTTAAATCAATATTTATTTTTATTATTATTACTTTAAACACTCAAAAAGTTTTAAAAAATTAAAAATTTGAGTTTGGCCAAGCCTAAAGATAAGGCAGGGAGTAGACAGAACAGAAGGTGATAGGGTAGCCAATATAACTAATAGATGCTATAAAATAATCCAAATTATGTTGTGGCTGTTTTGCTCTATAGCCAACTCCAGGATTGAAGAAAGTACCAGAAGTCTCACTTGTACTAGGGGGTATCTCAGTCTATTTCGGTTATGTCCATTTGCTTGTCCAGCTATAACCTGCTGTCTTGCAAGCCAAGATGATCTGCAGAAAGTGTCCCACAACTGCCTTTCCCCAGCTGCTAGCTTGATCTTGCTGATAAGACATTAGGCCATCCAACCTTGTGACATGCAAACTGCTTCTGCCATTTGCACTGTATATACAACTAGCTTAGTTTCTCTTGCTTCTGGTTGGCAATCCTGATGTATCAGGTTGATGGGCAGAAACCTAAAGAACTCAAGTGACTCACCAGAGAGTAGCATTGCTATTAGCACTGGTTCCTTTTAAAGAAGAGTTTCTCTTAATGGCAACAAAAGTTCAAAAATTGGAGCAATCGCTTGATCAACATAATCCTACTGTATTGTAGGATTCCTTCTGCAAGTATCATTGGTACATCAAATCCACTTGGCAAAAATGTGTGGGAGGTCATTCTCAGCAATTGCTCCTCAGTACTGGAACTGCTCCCTCTCGAGGCTTGCCAGAGCCTGAGCCTGGACTTCTTTCTGAAGCGCTGCCTGACTTTCTGTTTGGGCAGGAGTTTAGTAACCACAAGCAGACTGGGATGCTGTCTAGTGGATCTTTGATTTATTTTGCTTTGTTTTGTCATTTTATTTTAGTTGCCCTTTTAAATTTCTCTCTCTCTTG
This sequence comes from Alligator sinensis, assembly GCF_000455745.1. Lineage (NCBI taxonomy): Eukaryota > Metazoa > Chordata > Crocodylia > Alligatoridae > Alligator > Alligator sinensis. Next base: position 2,669,324 of record NW_005841904.1, read on the forward strand.
ATGTAAGCCGCCCTGAGACATGCTGCCATTCCCAGCACAGAATTAAATAAATACGAACTTGCATTGGTTTTTTCAAGGTATCTAGGCCCTGATTCTTGTATCTGGTTGAAATCTGACTGGAATAGTGAACTAAGATTGCTTAACGGCACCTTTATACTGTCCAGTCATCAACACAAATTAGATCAGCCTCCTGTAATAGATGAGGTAATAGTTTTTACCTGCTGGTAGCAGAGCCAGAAGATTCGCAATGCAGCAACACCCTGGCCAGCAATCTT
>NW_005841904.1:2669629-2683161 GCF_000455745.1 Alligator sinensis
ACCCACACTGAAGAATTAACACTATCCAAACATTCACTTCTTCTGAAGGAATCCTCAGATGACTAATCTGCGTTTTTGTGGTGTCTTTGTGCCATCCAAGCAGTGCAAATGAGGTTATATTATGGCCAGTGATCTGGCATATGCCTCTCCTGCCAGCAATATATTTAGCTATATTGGCCTTTCAGGAAGCCTCCAGAGATTCAAACCATTGTTTTAATTAGTGGAGGGCTCTGGCAAAAACATCCAAAGTAAAATGTGTTTGTCATATACCAAGGAGAGGATGAAAACCTAGCTCAGAAATCTGAAAATGGGGGGCAGAATGAATGAGTAATATGAAAACTATACACATTGTGGAAGGGAACAAAGCCCGACATGAATGAACTTTAACTTTTTCTGGAAAATGCTGACCACAAGATCTTTGGCATCACTACCAGAAAACCCCTCATCAATGGCATTTTATGTGTTTAATTCTTTAAGCCGGATTTGAGCTAATGAAGGGTCTTATATCACTGTCTCTTTTCTGCTTAAATGGCAAACATATCTGGTGGCACAATCCCTCTTCTGTTTAAGTACAGTTACCTTCTATAGAAATATGAAAGAGGCAAAGTTTATTTGCCAACCAGCAGCAAAACCTGTGTCAAATTTTCAAGCACTCATAGTGAAACTGCTTAGTGGGTTCAAAAGTTAGGTAGCAGCATGTGGTCACCTCTTCTAAATTCCAGAGTAGGCAAGAAATTAACATATCCCTCTCATTTAGATATTTATTAGTGGCACTCAGCACTGAGAAAGCACAAAGAAGTTTGTGTGTGTACAATCTTTATGAACAGTCTTTTGCTGCAACTATTTTTCCTCTAATAATAGCAATAATTCAGTCAGGAGAAGAAATGGCTCATTATGTCCATTGTATCACTAAGTTATCAACATGTAAATGACTGAAGGAAAAAAAGGGTTCCCATTCCTCTTCACCGTGTATTACAAATAATTCAGATAATTTAAAACCATCATGGGTTAACAATATGATGTAGCAATGAGAAAGGAAACCATCCCTAGGGCGTATTAGTCAAGGTATTGCTAAGAGAAAGAGGAGAGGCATAAATGTCACAGTTCAAGGTAGTGACATAATATACCTCATCTGGTACATTATGTACAATTCTTGCTACCCACATTCAAGAAAAATGAACTCCAGTTTGAACAGGTGCAAAAAAGGGATATTAAAATGATAAGAGAAACTAAGTCTCTTATACAATCAAAGGCTTGTTTAGCCTAACAACATAAACTGAGAGGAAATATCACTGATGTCTACGAATAATTTTGGAGTGGGGGAGCACCAAAGAGGGAGAAGAGCTTTTTAATGTAAAAGTCAATGCTGTCCAAAATATATGGATAAAATTCATCTGTGAATAAAATTAGGCAGGAAATTATAGGCGGTTCCTAACCATCAGAAAAGAGAGGTTCAGGAGCAACCTTCCAATGCAAGCAGAGGCACAAAAATATAACTTCTTTCTAAGATGGAGCCCTGTGGTGGGGCACTGTTTGTGCCTACCAATTTAAGGGCCCGAAGAGAGCAGCCGGCAGGTGCCTGATTAGGGCAGCCATTTTGGATTCAGGGCTGCCCATATAAACAGGGCATTTTGCTGCTGGAAGGCCAGGCAACAACATTGCCTGGCTGCAGGGCTACTGGTATCATCTGGAGGTAAGGGAGGAACTGTGGGGGATGGTCAGGAGGCTCCTGGTCCTGGGCATGACCTAAAACTGCACCCTGCTGGGAGTGGGTGGCCTGGTGGGGCTCTCAGGAGTGCAGGAGCTCCCAGGAAAAACCAGGCCAGTTACCACCCTGGTGAAAGGCGGGTCAGGGAGCCTTAAGCCCAGCTCCCACAACCGAGTGGGTTACCCCCTTGTAGGGTCTGGAAGGACCCCAGAGAGAGAGTGGGGCCATAGACTCAAACCTATCTTGACATCCCCCGACTGGTCCATGCAGGGGCCAGGACCAGAAGGGTCAAAGGGCCAGGGGCCCACCATGAGGGACGCCCAGAGCTGAGGGCCGGGGGTGGCAAGTGGCCTGGAGGTGGGCCAGGGCCAGTAGAGCCAAAGGTCCTGGGGGGACCACACCTGTAAGGGGGAAGCAGCTCATGGAGCTATGCAGCCAGGAATGAAGGCGGAATAGGCCGCCGGAATGGAGGGATCCAGGTGTGGTTCAAAGAGCAGGATTCTGGGGCCCAGTGTGGGGCTAATGATGTGGATAACAGTTGGATGCCATCTGCGAGGCCTGGGCTGCGGTGTAGGGGTGGAACAGAGCTGCAGATCACGCCCCCTGGCATTGAAGCAAGAAATGGGCAGCCTCCAGCTTAATTAACATCAATTAACAACAAGGTGTGGTCATTAGAAGGTGGGCGGTTAGCCCAGAAACAGGTGGGCATGCCACAGGGAAATCAGCCCTGAGAACCCCCCTGTTACAAGCCCCTGCAATAGCAGGGGGCTGGAATTAGTAACCTGGGATGACCCTTCCAGTTTTATATTCCCATCTAAAGCAAAACTAGTAAAACTGTTCAAATGTGCTTAAAAGAACCATAATCTAACATCATATTAGCAGATATTTGATTTCCGATTTAAACTGCTCTAATCTCATGCGCGAGCCTTAACTGGGGTTATATATTGCCACTGTACAGTATCTTCTTCCATAACACTCCCAAAGGATAAGCATTCTTCCTCCCCCCCCAATCTCGGCAATATCCTATATGTCATAGTGAGGTCTTTTGGGAAAAAATGTTCCCCCTCAATCTGCATTTTCTGAGTGCAGATTCCAAGTGCATTTTTTAGGAAACACCAAATTTCATAGAAATTATATTCTCGTATTTTCTTCTACCCTTTCCTCCTCCCTTTCTGTAGGTAGGTAATGACTCCAATAGCTGTCTCTCAGTTACAACCCTTACCATTACCCATATGAGAGCATGTAAGTTACTGGCTATTGAACAACCTTTCTGCAGGCAGATCATGGTGAGGTTATATACAGGGGTAAAAGCAATATTTTTAAGTCAGTCTCCCTACTGAATAGACTCTAAGAGTATGGATACACATAACACTTAACCTGATCTAAACCTGAAATAAACATACAGGGCACTGACAGACATGCAGCTTCTTGCTGTAACTCATGGCGCTTCACAGGAAACATCATGAGTTACAGCATTCCCCCTGACCCTACAAATGTTGGCTGTTGGGTCCAGGTGATTGGGAGATCAAGCTCCAGTTTAGAGCAGCTGTGTGTCAGCAGCTGCTGTCTCCTAGCTCTGTCCCTCCCCCTTCCCAGCTCCAGTGCTGTCTTCAGAATGGGAGCAGGGGAAAGGAGCTGAGGAAGCTTGGTCTGTGTGTTTGCCCAGCCTGTGTGGAGAGTGAGACAGGTGGATTGGAGCCCCCCTGAGATGGGGCAGTTCCAGTCCACCCACCCCTCCCTCCACACAGGCTAGGCAAACCCCAGATGAAATGCCATCCCCTCCCTTTTCCCTCCCCTATTCTGAAGACAGCACTGGGGGTGGGGTAGGGTGGGGTGGGGCTGGGCTTCATCAGCCCAGCCTTGCTCCCAGCTCACACTGACAGAAGTTAATGAAGGTGTTTCACTTTGGAGCGCCTTCATCTGAACCTTGTATGATCAAGCATTTTTAAAGTGCTCTGTAGCCATGCACTTCTGTCAGTACATGGCTGTAGAGCACTTCGGGGGTCTGACCATGCAAGGAACTGCCACTTCTGACAGTGCTCACAATCCCATTAAAACAGTTTAAAGTCACTTGGAAAAGCAGGTACTATTAGGTACTATTTTAAACTGGTTCATTGTGAAATGGTTTAATGTTATGTGTGGATGCCAAGCATTCTGTGACACAGGGCAGATCAGTCCTTCAGGCATCCCACACTGCATTGCTCATCACCCCCACCCCCATACACACACTGCTGCAACTGACCACTCTTGTAAGCAACACGAACTCTACTTCCTCTTCCCCACCATCACCCCACCCTTTTCCCTTTTGTTAGCACTTTTTAGCAATGTGGCCTCTTGCATTGTTTGCTCAATAAAAGCTGTCTTTCTAACAACTGGCTCTGTCCTCACTCCCTACTGAACCACAGCCCCTCATTATGGTTTTTGAAATGCCTCAGTAACTTCTCTGGTCTACAACCCTGTGCAAATGCTACATCAGAAGCAGTGCTCATGTCATTCCCAAACTAACTGCATGGCCATATATCTGTTTATAACAGAGGGACAAAGTTGAGGAATCCTTGCAATAGTTATATTTCCCAAATTAATTATAAATATTTTTCTTTCATATATATACTATCTCTCTGTCTATCTACATGGATATATATACGGTGTATTTGTGTAGGCATCTACATGACTATATAGCTATCTAGAGATAGAGATAGATATCTATATCTACATTATAGATATGAGTTAACCTTTGACATGAAATATAGATACACTGAAAGTCCTGGTCATTCTAAATAATATAGAAAGTCATTTTCTGTACCACTCTATTCCCCTAATGAGTGGTCCACAGAATGCAAAAAGGCCTGTGTACAAAACAAAATAACCAGTGGCGACGCCTAGGGGGTGCACAGGAGAGCACATGCACCCCCTGAGAGCACTGGTGCACCCCCTGTTAGGCCATGCTCCCCATTTAGCCAGCGGGCAGGGGGGCAGGTGGGAGCACCAGTGTCCCCCCTGAGAGCACTGGCTGAGGAGAAGGGCCACCAGCAAAAGTGGCCATGCCACTTCCGGAAGTGGCCACGGGACTTCCGGAAGTGGCACAGCCACTTTTTGGCAAGATCAGGGGCAGGGAACCCTCCAGTCAGTGCAATCGGCTGGGAGACATCCCCCGCCTCCCCCCAGTCAGTGGAATCAACCACCGGAGAACCCCCACCCCAGTCAGCCCAACCCCCCGGTCAGTGGGATCGGCCACCAGGGAACCCTCCCCCCCCACCCCCCTGGTCAGCATGATTGGCTGCTGGAGGACCCCCCTGGTCAGTATGACTGGTCGCTGACTCAGGACGCACTAGTCACCCATGAAAATAACCTTCATAATATTTAGATAGAAGGAACAGATGTCCAAAATTTGGGGAACTTGTGTTCAGTTAAGCATCTTTTTGCCTAACTGAATCTCTTGAGTTTCTTGAGAATTCTGAGTCTTAAAACATCCTGCTGGATTAGGAACATTGAAAGAATGTGTGCAATAGTGGTTTGTGGTTTGGCTGCTATCAGAAAATGGAGCCCATGTCTATAGGAGTTACTATGCTGGAAAAGATCGACACATTACTTAGTTCCACAGCCCATCTCTAACAGTGGCCACAAAGCTGGCTGCTTTAGAGTGAAGTTAACTATGAAATATTCATTACCCATTTTAATTGTAAAATGAGCTACTACAGGAGCAAAGGCAGAATTTGTTTCTGACAGTAATATTTACTGACAAAAATATTTCAGGTTTATGTCATTTTAGTACTCAACAATACCAGTCTCCAGACAGCTTGACTTAAGTTGCATATGCCCATTTCTTTAACATGGTGTGCCATTCACTTCTATGTTGCCAGGCTTTTCAGATATAGTTTATAGCACCTATCTATCATGCAAGATAACTGCATTGTTTATAAGCTTATGCATAGCTGTGCTGTACACTGATGTTTCAGTAACTCATTCTGCCCTCCAGCCTTAAAATAAAACAAACAAAAATCCTGAGACTTGAATGCTGCCCCATTAGGAAGAAAGTATGAATCAACTCTGAATACAAACTAGATGACAAAGCAATCTGTGCCCTGAGTGACTGCCAGGCCAGCTAAGTACATGAAGCCCAGACATGTTTGGGCTCTGGGTCCCAATAAAATAACACACCCAATCTCATTGGCTGTGGTTTCCTCAAACTATGGTGAATGCCTAGGAAATAAGGGATTATAACTATGCGCTATTGGAGCTCCAGTTGGCGCATAAAAACAGAGGCTAGGTTTCTGACTCGTGTTAAGAGAGGGGGCATGGATAAGAGTCTACTTTCACTACCCCGAGAGTGTGTGTGTGTGTGTGTGTGTGTGTGTGTGTGTGTGTGTGTGTGTGTGTGTACATGAGTGTATGTATGTGTATCCATAATCTGTACAGGTTTCACCCACAACAAAGGCAAAATCATTACAATGGCAAATGCAGCTAAATATATCTACCATCATCTAACAGTGAGCAAATGAAGCCTAAACATCTTAGGGAATTTTACTACCCAAGAATAGCTTATAATTGTCCCTGCTCCATGCCTTTTCACTGTGGCTACCAACAAGTTTTGTTTTAGAAACATAAAATGAGTATAAACAACTGGCCTAGCAACTGTAGGGGTTTTGGGTTTTTTTCACTCAGCATTTTCCTACCCATGACTTTGAACTGCAATACACTACCAATTCATCTGCAAGCAGAAACAGCCGAACCCCTAGGAACTGCATGTTAAGTCTAAATACCTCTAACTAGTTGGAAGCTGCTGTTATATCTCTTTCCTGGCTGTTGTCTGTAGGCCTGATTGTATCTTCATTTCCTCACCCTGCCTTAATCCCCCACTCCCTGTGGGAGTTTTAAGCAGGATATTAACATCCCTTTGCCTGCCTCATCTCAACTGAGACCTCTAAAATAAAAAAAAGTCTATGGTGATTTTTAAAACTCATCAATAGATAAGCTCTTCATTCCATTGGCTACTAATCATTGTCAATAAGGTAGAAGCCTTAGTATGTTGTGTTAGCTACATGACAGCAGTTTATTACCTACCAGTGAGATTATCAATCTATCATGCATACACATGCATGCATATTGCATTTTTTGAGGTGCTCAGAGCACTTTATAAACTCTTACAATTTACCTTAGGGAGTGGTAAATTAATATTTCTGAGTAAACTGAGGCATATCTGGATGATGTATCTTGCTAGTGTCAGACAGTAAATGAACGGCAGTAGTAGGAATTGAGTCCAAAACTCCAGACTCTTATGTGCTGAGCACTAAATAGCTGTATTCTCTTCCCTTACACTGGTGAAATCCTAATACTTCTTGTCACTGCCTAAGTGATTGAAAACACTGGATGTATTAATCTTTATGAATGACCTACGTGTTCTTGTGCTGCTATCCAAATCTTCATTATAATAATTGTCTATGCAGGATTTCTTATACTGGATTGGAAAAGGATTAATTACATGATGCTGTATGTTCCCTGAAGATGAAATAAAAATGGGAATTAATATTTAAAAGGGTTTTTTTCCAGTTAAAAAATATGAATACATTCTAAAAACATAGGTGGAATTGTTACTTTGTCCCTGAAACTTTCATTATGAAATGACTATAAGCCAATGTTTTTAAAGTATCATGTACAGATAAAAAGTTTTAAAATCATCATGCCTTAAAAGCAGATGAGTGATCACAAATGACTTAAGGTTCTATTTGAAAATGTATCAGTGCATGCATTATAAATGCTGTCAAGATTTCCCTTTTGTGGTTACCAGTGGCATGCAAATTAAAAGCCCCATCACCTTTATACAAATACATTTTTCATTTTAGTTGTCTCTCTTTAGGTACATAGAGCCCCTAACCTACTCCTATTCAGTATCTTGTTTATATTTAAAGATGTTCAGGACACAGAATGTCTTTTTCAATGAAAATAACTTCAAATGCTGCCCTTCCATCTGAATAAGATGCAGCTGGCAATCTGTTCTCCATCAAGTAGGGATATTTATTAAAGAAGGAAAAGACTGATTTAGCTGACAAAACACTGTACATATTATGTGTATGAATAATACAGTGCTAGTGATTAAATCAATGCAGGCTAGCTACTTTACAGTCAAGGTCCAGAGCCAATCCAGGGTCATAATTGATACTGATAAAATATTATACTCCCATTTGTGAAAAAGAAATCCTGCTGTGCAACCTTATGGCCACCTTATCCTCTATGGGCATGTGCAGACAGATAGGTCAACTGATCAATAGATATATGTGGAATTCCTTGCTTCCCATTCAGGTCATGCTGTCTGTTATTACAGCTACATCCTTTCAGTTGTTTGCTCCCAAATTTAGAGACACAAACTGCTCAGAATTTCTCCACAGACAGGCCTTTCCTTAATATATCATATAACAGTGGCTTTTGGATTTATGTTCCTTTCCCTTCTAGCCTTCATGACCTCAAATAACACCTTCCAGTAGAGAAAAAAAGTATGAAAAAGGAAACTGTCTACATATTCCATGTCACTCATGCATTCCACTGCATTTTTTAGTTTCTGCCTTCCAAAAGTTCTGATTAACCATCATTTCATACCTGTTCTTGGGTTGGGTATTTTGTAGAGAATTGCTTATTTATGAATAAACATCTTGTCAAATGCAAAGCAACACAGACTAATTTATATACAGTAAAAGCTGTGTTAACTGGCATTTTACTAACCAAAATATTCAATTAACCAGAATTTCCAATATCCCCCAATACAAATCCTCACTTTAGCAACCAGAATCTTTGCCGAGTCTATCCAGCATGTGCATCAAGTATTTCTGTTTTTTTACATTAGTTGGTGACACTGCCGATAGAGGAGCTTCCAGGAGCCCTTCTAATTGATATCTGCATAGGCGGAGAGAAAAAAAAAATTGGGGGGGGTTTGAGAGCGCACATGTGCATGCGCACACATACCCCCCGAGGTAGGAAAGTCTGCAGGGAAAGGGGCAGGGGGAGGGGAAAGGGATCTGCACAGGGCAGGGCAGGCTGCCGCTGCGGGCTGGGGCCAGTATAACTCTCAGATAACCAGAATTTTTAGGTAACTGGCACCCCTCTTACCCCACTCACGCCAGATAACAAAGCTTTTACTGTACCACTATAAGACCTGCTCCTAGCATGCAATGAACTGAAATACTATACATTCCAGAGATGAAATGTCCTCCTGGTTTACAATGTTTTTGTCTATTTTAACTAAAAACAGAGAGAGATTCTGTTTATCTGTCTCTGAGAACATACCTTTTATTAAATACAATGTGTGCATGTGTGTGCATGCATGTGCGTGTATATGAAACCAAGAATACATACAGGTTTAAGTGTTAAACTGCTTAACTTTGGTTCTGTTCTATGTATGTTTTTCATGCCCTGAAATACATTTAAACCAGTTTTATTATAACTACACCCTAACTAATATTTTTCTCTTCAGCTTTGTGAAAGGTTGTCCCATAACCACACAAAGAGATACTGGGAGAACTGCTTCCTATAAAAGAGTTACTAGAATATGGAATAAGTTATTAGGAAGGGCCATGAATGACTGGTGCCTCCTGAGAATGGGGGAGCACCATTTGTAGACAGTAGCATTGGCGGCGAGCAAGCACTGCCCGAAGACACCGGCAGCAAGGGGGAGGGGAGTGGCGAACAGTGAGCAGGGACCGCCTGCAAACGCCGGCAGTGACATTGGTGGTGAGGGGGTGGAGGGTGGCAAGTAGCAACCAGCCTCCCTCCATGCCCCCTCTACAATTTGCCTATGGGAAGGGCCATAGGAAGAAAAAGTATACATTTTAATTTGACGGACACCTAGGTTTCTTTGTGTAGGAGATTATTGGCATGGTAAAAAAAGCAGGAAGGAAGACATAAAAAAATAAAAAACTCAAACATGCAGGCACTTTGGATCAGGCATAAAGCTCTTTTTAAAACATATGTCTTATGGGTATGTATGACTACATACGCATGGACTGGGCAGACCAAGAGATCTAAAGGCGTTCCTCTGCATTACAAATTAGATCACCAGGTTCTTTTATAGTGCCCTGGAGTCATATAGGTGAAAGCTGCCCAGGGGAAACTGTATTCAGTATCCCCAATTCTTGAATTGAGGACATGTAAAAGAAGCCAGGCTGCCAGCACTGTGTGAGAAAATCTCTGAGTAACCATTAAATAAGTATAGGACTGGGAAGAAAAATGATCTTGTGGACTTGGAACTGAGAGCCAGGAGACTTGGATGCTATTTTTGGCTCTGCCATATGATTTAGGACAAGTTACTATGGTGCAAAATTTCAAAGAACTCTCTAATTTTGGGTGCCTGGATTTTGGAGTATTCAACATTTTTTACCCATGCAGGGGTCTGTTTTTCGAAGATGTTGAGCAACTGCAACTTCTGTTGAGTTTAATGTGATTTGTGGATAGTCAGAGCTCTGGAAATTACACTATTAATTAGAAAAATATGCTTCTGGAAGATTAACTGTACTCACCCAGCTTTAAAGATTTTGGTCACTACGTCTGCCATTAGGAACATTAAATTCACAATGTCCAAATTAGAAACCACGTTTTGGAAATGTGTCCTCACTTCCTCTGGTTCTCAAATTTCCTGTCTGTAAGATGTAAATAATAAAATTAGATTATTTTAATTCATTAATGCTTGAAATGTTCCCAGATATGTCCTTATACATCTTCAAGGTATTTCCCTGAATAGAGTATTTCCAGCCTAGAGTATGCACCTGGTTGAAATTGACTGAAAAATCACTCTCAAAGAATAATTATTCAGAGCTGGCTGTGAAACAGCGAGCATTTCAAGTGGATCCCACAGCAGTCCATCCTGGCTCCATCTCTATTCAACATTTTTGTTAACAACCTGGATGAAGGACAATTGCATATCTCTGACACCAATACAGAAGAGTTTTCAAGCACTTCACAGGATAAGATCACAATTCAAAGGATTTGTCTATACCACTTCCCCAGCTTTCTCAGGCAGAAATTTTCTTGAGTGTGTCCTGCCCACCTGCTCTCATTTGAATGGACCAAAACCAGAAATGTGGTGTGAAAGTTACACCAGCAATGTAGATGTAGATGTCTCATGGACCTCTGTTTGTAGCATGCTTGAGTGCTGGGGAGGCTTGCCCCCAGAATGGCTTCACAGCTGAATTTCAGGTTTGATTTGTGCGTTCAGGAGTAACTCCTTCCAAGAGCACAGTGGAAGCCCAGCAAACCTATCCAAAGTGATCTTGAAAATTGGAGAGAAGGTCTGAAATCAACTCAATTACATTCAATAAGGATAAACGCAAAGCAATGGACTTAGGAAAAATGAAATGTATTAAAAAATGTGAAATAACTGGCAAGGCATCAGTATTCTAGAAAAAGATCTGGGGATTAGAGCATGCTCTAAACTGAATGTGATTCAACAGTGTGATGCTATCATAAAAAGGGTAAATCTCATTCTAGGATGAACAGGAGGTAATTATTCCATCTTCTTTGGCAGTACTGAGGCCTGACTTGGAGTACCATGCCCAGTTTTGTACTCCACTTCTCAACGAAGACGTAGATTCATTAAAGGGATCCAGAAGACAGCAACAGGAATGACAAAAACAAGTTTGGAAAAAATGGTCCGTGTGGAAAGCTTGAAGAGATGGGGTTTGTTTTTTCTAGAAGAAAACACTAAGGCAGGACATAAGTTTGCCAGATTTATAAAGTTTAAAAGATGGTGGTAATCTTTCTCCACAGCCATTGAGGAAAGGATAAGCAATTAGTTTAATTCAAAATAAAAGAAGACTTTAGGATCATAAAACTTTGAAGCAGGCTATGAGGGGCTATTAAAGAATTCCCTTCTCAGAAGGTTTTCAAGAACAAGCTAGATACATATCTGTTGTAGGTATATTTGACTATTTTCAGGGAGCCTAGATGATCTCACACCATCCTTTCCAGTCCTACATTTCTATGGTTTTATGTAATATACTCTCCCATGTGATCAGGATACCATTACATCACATATCTATAATGAGCTTTACTTTGTTAAAAACTGAGTGAAGCCTGTATGATCCAGCCACTGTAATGTTACTGGTGTCAGCAGGTGGCATTATTGCAGATACTCTAACAAGTTTACTGAATATATACTATAGGACCTAGACCTTGGGAGACCCATTGTATTTGTAACAGTTTGGGGGGTTGTTTTTAGAAGCTGTGATGTCACTGGCTATGTTTCTTCACTGCCTGGATGACCTGAAATAATCTGATGGATGCAGAATTGCTACCTATCACACAACTGGACAACTCTGCAAACCCTTATAAGTAGTAAAAAATTCTAATGACTTTCTTTACCAATCGTATAATTAAAATGAAGAGTCAGCCTTAGCCATTTTCTTATACTTACTACACTCTATATGATTTGAACTCAGGAGACACAAGTCATAGTAGGATACATTTCTCCTCATTGTTGGCAGAGATCCCTCACAGTCAAGAATGATTACTCCCACGGATCAAGCAAAGGGTTGTAAATGAGTCCACTGATGGACAATCCTAGAGCTGCAGACTCTCTGGCAAATGCCACAGGTGGTGGTTAAAGGAACGGTTGGACCACAGACTTCTTGGTCTTGTTTACTTTCCTTCCATCTCTGTCATTTTTCTGCCTCCAGGGTGAGATATTTTTCCTCAAAGTAAGATGTACCTTCTCTCACAAGGCATCACTATGTAGCCCTGTACCGAGCTAGTTTTTTCCAGTTTGTGATGGTAATGCCACACTACTTAACATTCACCTTGAGATGTCCTTGAAATGTTTCCTCTGGCCCCTGTGTGTCCTTTGCCCTTGGCTGAGTTGGGAGTATAGCAGTTGTTTTGGCAAACATACATCAGGTATGTGCACACAGTGCCCTGTCCACTGCAGCTGATGTTGAATAATCAAAACTTCCATAGTGGTACTATTAGCATTGGTGAAGATACTGGCACTTATGTGACAGTCCTACTTTATGCCAAGGATCTTTCAGAGGTAGCCCTGGTGATGGCGTTCCAGACTTCTCAGGTGCTCCCTGTAGGTCACCTAGGCTGCACAGCCATAGAGAAGAGTTGGGCTTACCACAGCCTTGTATAGTGGGAGCTTTGTTCAAGTCCTGACATCGTGATCACTGAACATACAGTGATACAGTCTTCCAATGGCAGAGATTGCACAACAGATCCTATACTGGATTTCCTCATCAATGTTGGTCTTCTTTGAGAGATGGCTGCCAAAGTATGCAAAGTATTCAATATTCTCCAGCTCCAGTCTGTCAGTGAGGATCTTTGAGTTGATTGGCCCGGAGCAGGCTAGTGAAGCACCTTTTGTTTTTCCAGTGTTAAAAGTCAGTCTCAGGCACTGGTATGTTTGAGCGAAGCAGTTAAGGGCCATTTGTAGGTCCTCCTCCATAGATGCAATGACAGCATAATCATGAGTGTACTGAAGTTCCACAATCAAGGCTGAAGTAACTTAGGTTTTTGGCACGGAGGTGGGAGAGGTTGAAACTGTTCCCATTCATCCTGAATTCGATGTCGATGCCATATGGCAGATGGTCATGAAGCTCCTGAACTGAGAATCAACAGTGACTGATGAAACCATCAAATCCATCCTGCAGCATCCAGTAAGGGAAGCACTTGCCAGTTCACCTATCTCTGATGAAGTTCACCAGGCAATAAGACAGATGAAAAACACCAAAAGCCTCTGGCCCTGATGGCATACCAGCTGAGTTCTTCAAAATTGGTAGGCTAAACTATGACCAGTAAGGTCCACACACTGGTTCTCAAAACCTGAAACACTAAGGAAATTCCTGCT
>NW_005841904.1:2683171-2698656 GCF_000455745.1 Alligator sinensis
AATATTGTCACTGTTTTTAAAAAGGGAGATAAGTCTGACTGTGAAAACTATTGAAGTATTGCCATCCTCTCCATGGTGGGGAAGATCCTTGCTCAAATTCTGTTGAACCAACTTCTCCCTCTTGCAGAGGAAATCTTTCCCAAGTCTCAGTGTGACTTCAGACAATTGAGAGGCACTATAGACATGATTTTTGTGGCCTAGCAAATCCAAGAAAAGTGCCGAGAACAACACTACGAGCATTTTACAACCTTTATTGATTTGATGAAAGCCTTCAACCCTGTTAACCATGAGACTCTAAAGAAGATTTTATTGAAGTTCAGCTGCCCGTGAAAATTTATCACTATCCTAAGAGTCCTTCATGACCAGATGACTGCCTACATCCTATGCAGTGGCTTTGCCATTCGAACTGGTGTCAAAACAGGGCTGTGTGATTATACCAATTCTGTTTTCTATATTTCTTGCAGACATCAAGATGCTCATAAATTTCTAGTTGCTAATTTAGAAGAACCCAGTGCTGCGAACCCTTGTGCAGACCAATCCTTACATATATAAGTCAGTCAACAAGATTACTGATGTATAGCAGGAATTAGTAAGGTTCTGGAGAAATTAATAGCATTGTTCTCATTGTGACACAGAAAAAGCTAAACACAATTTTAAGATAAAAGAAATCTTCACATTTCATATACACTGTACAGCTAGTATATACATTATATAGTGTATGTAGCAAATTGTATAGATGCATGCATGCAAATTTCAAGCAAGTGAATCCTGTTTCAGTTACCTCAACGCCTTGGAGACATACCTTCATGGATCACATTATGCTCAAAATAATAATCTGGCAAGTTTTCTTACTTATACATAAGTACAAGCCATTGCTTGCAATAAAATCCTGAAAATAACTATATCAGCCTTCTCAAAAAAATTAAATGGAATCTTTTGCTGCCTGCATACTTTGTAAAAATGCCCACAGCCTTGTGGCTCAATGTGAATATTGTACACTCAGTGTGAATATTGTGTAGCAGCTGCTGCATCAAACTATTGCCAATACTCAGAATCAGTGAATCACTTACAGCCTATGGTATACAGCCCAACTATGCAATGTCTGCTACAGCTTGTTAACTTAAACTAAGTTCACGCACAAGTAATTGCTGATGGAGTCTTCTTTATTAGCTACTCAACAGAATAAACAATCAGATACACTGTGATTATATTTTAATGTGAAAAAAGGATTAGCAATTACATGTCAGTACTGTTATGAAGATTGGTAGCTGAAAACATCATGTCTGGAAAGGCACAGACCCATCAATTCCTAGTGCACAGTATCTTCCTTCTCAGGAGCACATACAGTTTCTTTCATTTCAAGTTATTTTAAATAAATATCATTTCCAATGTGTAATGACCACACAGACATTTCTAATATATGTATATGCTTTTAACAGAGTATGCTCTCTCAACCCTATCGGCACCAGCTTTCATCCTTTTCATTTGAAACTACTAGAAGTGGTACAGAGAGAACTTCCAGGGCTCTTTTCACTGGTAGTTAAAAAAAAATTATACAGGTATGCTATATTAGTAAAATAAAAATTAAAAACCTATATTTTGACTATTTGCAGCTAATTCAGGAGAAGACTGTAGAAAAAAGCACCTATAGATATACATACAGGGTCCATCTACATAAAATATTTACTGTGGTGGTGTTCTTTATTGCACATCAATGCACATTTAGACATTGATGGGACTGGCTAGAGCACGAGGGCTCTTCATGAGTGGCTGCCTGCTAGCTAGCCCTGCACTGGAGCACCCTGGCACCCCAGCCAGCCACTCCGCAGCACACTGAGCCAGGTCAGAGCAGCCCCAGGTTGGCAGACTGATACCCTCTCCCTGCACCCCAGGCTTCCAGTCCACAGGGGCTGCGTCAGCTTGGCTCAACATGCCGTGATCCTGGGTGCACATGAAGATATGGTGCCCAGGAGCAATGATCTCCAGCACAATATGCGCCAGAGTTTATTGCTTCACATTAATTTCACATGTAGATGCACCCACATACTTGCTCTTCTTCAAAAAAAATTAAACCTGTCTCTCTTACCTCACATGACAGTAATTCAAAGACTCAATCATACTATAATGGGAAAGATTACAACCCCCTTTTTGAAATGAGTGGGAATTCAACTAGCCCCTTTCCTACAGTATATGTGATTTGTCAGGGAAGTTCCATTAGATAAGGGGCGGGCAAAATATGGCCCATGGGCTGGATCCAGCCTGCCAAGTCATTCTATCCAGCCCACAGGGCCCCTAAAAAAAATTAGTAAATTAATATTTATTTGTTCCTGGCTGCCTGTCAAAGATGACAGGAGCCAGGGGCAGTAGGACCCAGGGGGAGCCAGCAGCAGGACCGAGCAGCACAGCCCTGCCCCACCCCAAAACATTTCCCTGCCTTCCTGCCCCCACACTGCTCCAGCACCACATGGCTCCCAGCTGTATCACCGGACCGCAGGAGCACGGGGCTTGCATCGGTACCCTGGGGGGTGGGGGGTGGAAGGGCAGAGAGAGAGCGAGAGAGAGAGAGAGTGTGTGTGTGTGTGTGTGTGTGTGTGTGTGTGTGTGTGTGTGTGTGTGTGTGTGTGTGTGTGTGTGTGTGTGTAAAAACAG
The DNA here is from genome assembly GCF_000455745.1 of Alligator sinensis. NCBI lineage: Eukaryota > Metazoa > Chordata > Crocodylia > Alligatoridae > Alligator > Alligator sinensis. Next base: position 2,685,821 of record NW_005841904.1, read on the forward strand.
GCACACCCCACCATACACATGCACCCACACTCCCCCTTGCACTGCCATACGTACAGAACCCCACACCCCCTCACACACACCATCCACCCTCCCCCATGCACAGCACCCCACAAACCCCATACCCACCCATATCCACACACACACCCACATGCTCCCTCACCCTATACCCACAACCCCACATGCTCCGCACCTATCCACCCCCAACAGGCACACCCACACCCTCTCTCACACCTCACATACCCACACATCCACAGCCCCTCACAAACCTATACCCACACCCCCATGCTTCCCCCCAACAACAAACAAGAGTAAGACTTTGTTTTAAGCTATTGTGCAATCACCTCCATGTACACTACACAAATGAATGTAAATCAGGACAAAAATATTTTTGAAATCAGATTAATTAATGTTGTAGATGTTCACCTTTTAGAATATAATTTGGTATTTTTCTGGTTACAAAATGGCAAAACCCCTTGCTGAAAGGAGTACTTCTGGGGGCAAGGGGAGGGACTTCTGGTGCCAAAGGTCAGGGGCTAGGGGGACTTCTGGTCACAAGATGGCAACAGGGGGCAGGGCACCTGTAAAGAGGTGGGGCTACCCATGTGGCCCTCAACAGCTTTCCAAAACTCAGTAAGCGGCCCTCCACCCAAAATAATCACCTGCCCCTGCATTAGATCTCCATCTGCTTATGTATAGTACAAGAAAATGCACTGGGCCACATCCTGCTCTTTGAAGAGAAGAAGGTCTTATTAATTCCACTAAAAGCAAGTCCTTTTAAGTCCTGCTGGTAAAGTCCTTACTGTACCTCTTCCTTATTCAGCAATGCATTTAAGCATGTGCTTAACTTCAAGTCTAGACAGAAGACCAAAAAGAACAATTCTGTGTGCTTCAAGTTAAACATGGTCAAATGATTTCCAGGGATCAGATGTTTCAGCTGAGGTTAAATTTGATCCATTGTTAACAATGTAAACAAACTGAAAAGTTGACACTGTAATCTTTTGACTACCTACAATATGCAAATAGGAAAGGACATTGCATTAACATTTGACTTTTTTAGCACAAACTGCCTAGTTCTTTCTTTCATGCAAGAGGAGGAAAAGAAACATTTTCACATCACTTCATAGTTTTTTTCTCTTTTTTTAAATAGCAATATGAAATATAACCATAGAAGAAGATCATCACTTCCCTAGAGCTTCTTGTTATATAGCAAAAAAGGCAACTCCTCAAACTTTACAGTAGCAATATTTTAGGTTCGGGGGAAGCTTGTTTTATTCTTTAATTTATATTTTAATTTAAATTAATTTAATTTAATTTTCTAGTGCAGGGGTCAGCAAAATTTTTGAGCGGAGTGCCAAAAACAACCCAACCTTGACTTGTAAGATGTTGGCATGCCAGGGGCAGACAGTGAGGGAGCTACAAGGGGCCTGATCATTGTTGTGGCAGTATAGGTCCAGGCTCTTCCCCACTGTTCACCCCAAGGTATGCATGCCAAGCAAAATGCCTTCATATGCCATGCTCTGGCGCCTGTGCTGGGGGGTTGCCAACCCCTGTTCTAGTGAAATATAAACAGCTGAGTGGGAGGTAAACTGTCTTAAACTGTTGGTCTCCTCTGCTCTGTTTGTGGTTCTGCTGCCAGTAATACAGTAGCTTGTGCAGTTGACTGCAGAAAAGCCCACTCACTACAGCATCACTCCTTTAAAGTACATTCCTCACATCAAGCTGAACTATCCTTTGCCAATGCTGAAATCTGACTAATGGCAAACAAATGTGCCTGTGCCCGTATTGTAATGCAGGAGAAACTCAAACAGCTGTGAATATCTTCTCTTATTAAATAGTTGGGACCAATTCAATAATATATCAGTTAGTTGGGCCCTTGCAATTTCCCACAAAATATTTGACATGCGGGTAGGGCTGTGTTTGATGCAAGAACTTCAAAGACAAAATGATCCAAAGTCTGAATGTTGTATGTAGCCATCCCACAGCTGGGTCTGGATGAGAAAAAACATGCAAACAAAAAATACTGCCATAGAGAACCTTCTGCACAGACGCATACCCCCATTCCCCCTGCATCCTTTTCCCCTACACAAACACGCATAGATAATTTCTTCCAAAATCCATGTTTTTACCACAATTTGTATGAGCTCTCTTTCACCTAGATGAAACTAAGATACCCAACACTGACACACCACATGACATGTAGAAAGAGTCCTGGCCTGTACATTCCCAACAATAATTATCCATTTTCCTTCTTTGGCTAAATATCAGTTTCCTTAAAACAAACTGCAATATGGGCAATTCAGATGTTCATACTACAGTGAACTGGACAGATGCAGTATACAGCCTCTTCTGGGATTTTTCATTCATGTGAATAAGATATATAAAAACAGCTGGCACGTATCAACATAGTTTCATTTACTTCAATGGCACAATTCTGATTTATAAAACCTCAGGCCTGTGGTCCCTATATTCACAATACTTTGGTGTATATCATTGTAATAGGGACCTCTATGAACTGCACCTGCCAGGGTAAGAAGCTTGCCTTCTTCCTTTGTCAGAAAGATTCAAGGGCAAGGATGATCTTACAGAAGGAGAGATACATGCTTTCAGTTTCTGATTGGGTTGTTTTCTTTAAATCATTTGACAAAGTCACTCATGCTGGATGGAGATATACATTGGACACATCTACACATACTATTAAGGTTAAACAATAAACTTTGATGCATATCACGCTAGAGTTTATTGCTCCTGGGTGCCACATTTACCTGTCCATCCAGGACTGCAGCACGTTGAGCTGGCTCAGCACACTACAAAGAGGCTGTCTGGGGCATGAGGATGCTGTAGTATAGAGCTAACCAGCACGCAGCCTCCACATTGAAGCACCCGCATGCCCCAGCCAGCTCCATCAGTGTCTACACATGCATTGCTGCGGAGTAAAGAACTCTGCCACAAGATAGTACTTGTATTTACAAGCACTATCCAGCAGAGTTAACTAGTTTATTCTGTCCAAACAGAATTGCATGTGTAGACAGTGACATTTCACTGCAGAGCTAATTAGGCAACTCTGCAGTAAATGTCTTGTGTAGATGTGCCCATCACACAAAATCAGATTGGGTTTGATCCTCTACTGCCTTGCATCTCCTACAGTCACTTAAACAAGGGCAAGTGGTCATGATGCATAGGTATTCTCATTAGGTAGTAGGTTATAACCACCTTACACTCCAGTTATACTGCTCTAGAGCAATGTTTCTCAGCCTGTGGGTCACAACCCAAAAGTAGGTCACAAAAATATATGAAAGGGCTGTGAACAAACTTTAAAAATGGATCTTTAAAGGAGAAAAACATCAAAACTGTGGCTTTTTCATTGCAGGCTGGCAAAGTTACAGCCTGCAAGGGGCTGCTTGCCCCACACATCCACACACTGCCCCACACATCCACACACTGGGGGGCTAGAGCATGGGGACTGCGGGCAGTGGGTCTGGAGTGAGGGGCACTGGGGGACTGGCCATCGATGTTTACAAATGGGTCCTGGTACAAAAAAGATTGAAAACCACTTCTCTAGAGGATGACACAGGGTCCAGAGTGGCAATGAATTAGATCCAATATCAGGGGTGAGCAGAAATGGAGTTATACCTCCCTACAGCACCTGAAAAAACAATCCCATCATTTTTAGCCATCCCAGGCTTTCAGTACTTTGCAGCCTACATTAGAAATCATATCAGATAATTTCTGATATTTTGCCCACAACATTCTAACTAAATTATGTTCATTTTACAATATAAGAAGTTAATGTTCACAAGGATGTGGAGATGAAAGGCATGGTATGTTAGAGAAATTTTTCATTACAGTAATTTCAAGAGATGGTTGAAACTCACTCCCAGCACATCACCACTGACATGAATGACACAATCATAAAAATTAATCTGTCCCCAGATCCTTTATTGTGTTGTGCATATATGCATTCATTATGGGCCAATGACTAGCATAGAATTATGGAGTTATGTCAGTTCAACATTGGTATAACTGAATCCATATAGGTTGTTATAGATATTAGCTGCATTATACAATTCTAACCAGCAAACATATTCAGCATGCAGTCCCAAATAGTGCTGTATGGACAAATACTGATATTGTATTTAAAAAAAAACAACTGGCTGAGAAGAAAAGGTGAAATTTAAAGACAATAAAATTATCAAGGAAGTGCCATGAAGGATGTGGTGCACGTGCTACTGGTGTATAGCATGTACAATAAATGCATCAATAAATGCATGTGGGAGTTCACAACATACAGTTCCCAGCTTCAGCACACCTAAAATTCTAAAACATATAAGCAATTAAAAATAAATATGATTGAAGGTATATTTTTCTTGCATCTGATATGCACATAAGAACAAACTGATTCAGCATGCCAGGTAACCTTTGCTTCCCTTGTACAGTCTTAGTGCCAGATTCTCCTTTATAGTGGTGTAAACTGGGAGTAAAATGCCAGTGACATTGTGAGAGATCTGAAAAAGAAATAGTGCCGGGAGCGTGGTGGTTCCGGAGCAGCTGCTCGCTGCACATAAAAGAGCCTGGCACGGGACCATGTGGGGCAGAGGCGGAGATGGGAGTGGAGAGAGGCATCTCCTCCTACGGAGAGAGTAGAGAAAGGGCCACGGACCCAGGGAACTCTGGGAATTTGGTTCAGTGTATTAGAGAAGGCTGGACGAAGAAAGGAATCAATGAAGGAGTTACTGGACAAGAAATAGAGGCACAAGGAAGGGAGAAACTGCGAGAAGCCGAGGTGGGGCGGATGCTCCAAAAGAAAAGGGGAAGAACAAGAGAATAAACAACGAAAAGCAAACAAACGAACTCATTGGGAGTTCTTGGTTTTGACCTTTATATTGTTGGTGTTAGAGACAATTCTTAGAGGGGTTTTGTTTGAGGGAAAAGAAAAGGAAGATTTTGTAAAAATAGTTATGAGTGTAAAAGAACCTGAAAAATAATAAAAAGCATAGTTCGACTGCACCCAGTTGTGGTTCGAGTGACATTCTTAATTCAGGCATCAGGCAAGAAGGGCGTCAGATAAGTGAACCACTGCCAGAAACGGTGAGAGATTGCCAGTAACCTACTGCGGAAATAATACCTCCCGACTAGTAGCATCAAAATTAAAGAAGACGTGGCAGGAAAAAGTCGGAACCGATGCCAGAGGTAAGAAGCAAGGCAGTTGGCGAAACTATCACAGACATCGACAGAGTTTCATCAGGGTGCTGACATCAAAATTAGGTCCTAAGAACTTTGGAGATGCTTAATGACTTGGGCAAATTCTGATCTCAATTACTGCAGTGCCTTTTTCGAGTAATCCCAGTGGTTTCTTTGCAGTTACTCCAGGTCCACACTGACATAAAAGCATAATTTGGTCCTATAAAAAACTAGAACTCTTGGTTCCAAAATGATACCTTTTATTAGACCACCTGGGAAATCACAAAAAAAATTGTCCTTTTCTGCAAGCTTTCAGGATCAAAGTTCCTTCATCAGGCTCTGGGAAACATATAGATGGTACAAGATGGTAAAAAGTCCCCATAGGTAGGAAATAAACTTGATTTTTCCACAGAGGGAGCTGAAGATAGGTCCCTGAGAGTGTCTTTGTCAGTTGTGCTGAGTGAGTAGCTCTTTGATGTGTAGATCAGGTAGAAATCCTTCCCTGGAGGTGTCAGATGGCAGGGAGGGAGGTAAAACATCTTTCTTGTCCTACAATGAAGTTTAAAATCCAAAATCAACTAAGGTTCAACATCTTCCATGTTTCAAGAGTGTACTTGGTAGTTGTGTTCGTCGGAGACAAGAAGACATACAAAAAACTAGAACTCTTGATCCCAAAATGATACCTTTTATTAGACCAACTGGAAAAATTGCAAGAAAATTGTCCTTTTCTTTTTTGAATTTTTTGAATTTTTGAATTCCTTTTTTCTGAATGTGGTCCCATTTATTTAAGAGATTTATTAGCAGGGAGCCCAAGTTACAAAGTTTGGTTCTGGGTTTGAATATTTTTCCAACTCTGAGCAAGTTTGGGTTTCCAGTTTGGCCCCCCTTTAATTTAAAAGAGCTCAAAACAAAAGCTTTTTGGAATGACACTTTATTGATGGCACATGACTTCCGTGGTTCACTTTAGCAGAGAGCCAAGGGGAATATTCTGATGCCAGACTAAGCATATGCACATACATTTTTAGGGTGAAGTAAAGGATTGGGTTTGGGGAGTTATTCTTCATTTTAGAGATGGACAGTTTCCGGAAGCCTGCCTTGTCTGCTTGTTTCACTTCAAAATACTTGAGGTTATTCACTGATCTTTTAAATTTAACCTCAGCATAACGGATCTCCATGTGTAAACCGTAAAAGAGCCCAATCCAGTCATTCTTTCATATAAGTGTATTTATGTATGTGAGCAGTCCTTTTCACTTCACTGGAACTGCTTGCCCAAGAAAAGTTACTAGCGTGTCCAAGGCCTTACTGGACTGAACCTCACAGAAAACACAACTGCCCATTACTAGATGAACACCAAATTCTTTCAGCATTCAGTCAGTCTCTCTCTCCATCTCTCATGTATTATGTTTTTCCTGTCAGGAATCTATCCTTTGACTTCTTATCTAGAGGGATTTGAGGTTTTTTGTTTGAATCATTATATAATAAAAAGATCTTCTTCAGAACTATATACTCACCCTCTTAAATTAAAAGAACTAACAATCATTCTGGCTTTACACTAATATATACAATTGTGTAGCTAGCTCATTCCTTTAGACAAGAATTCCCAAGGCATTTCCTGGAATAATCTCTAGATAATTAATACTTAGTATATTAGCCAGTCAGGCGGTCTGATGTGTTTTATGTAATTTAGCTTAGAATCCAGTTCAATCACTTCTGAGGGCTGCCAACCGCACCCCAATCCTTCCCAACTACATACGCAATGTGCTGACGATATTCTTTTTTTTTTCTGGCATTCCACCTCTCTTAGCAAGCACATTTCAATACCAGAAAGGCTAAGAAATCCAGAATAAGTATTTTAAGCATTTCTACAGTTTGGACAATACTGATTCAAAGCAGCTTGGGACACACACAGGCCATTTATGCCTTTAGTCACATAGGGTGTATCTACACATGCGCTTTACTACAGAGTTGATTAATTAGCTCTACAGTAAAGCGTCACCATCTGTGACAGCTGAAAATTATGTCTGTGTGATAAAGGTGCTTGCTGAAGGCTCTACGAAGATTAGCCCAAGTGTTTTTCTGTCATTTGTTCAGATATTAAGCTATATGTTGTTGTTTAGAGCCTAATTAAAGTAAAAAATGTAGTGAGGCCTAATATGTAATAAGGCCTACTAAATTTAGCAAAGCCTTGTAAAAGTAAGCTTTGTGGCATAGTTAAAATTAACCTTATCAAAAGAATGCAAAGCTTATACTGCTATTAGTCAGTCCTAAGGACAGTTCAAATAAAGAAAATCTAAATAGCTGTAAGTTATTAGCTCAGAAATTATAAATTGGCTGGCACATCCAGAAATCATTTTAATAAAAAAAGATGCAGCTCTATAAAAGAAGCTCCTAATTTAAGATTAGCTGCTGACCTGGATCAGTGGGCCCGTGGATCTCAAGGAACCCAAGAAATGAATACCAAGGTCCTTCCCGGTACCTCTTGGACAGCACTGATCAGGGACACCTAACTTCGCTGAGCTTTGCAAAAAACAAACTTGTTGTACATCAGGCATCAAAAGGAACTGCCAATAAGTTGCCAACACAAATTATTATATTCTGTCTGTTGTTTTGTTATCTGTGCATAGCTGTGTTTTTGTTAAGTCAATAAACCTTTCTTACCTTTCTACCCCTGACCATACTCTCAATCCCAAACCCTCCGCAGGTGACTAAAACAACCATCTACACATGTGTCAGTATTAGGACACAGTAGATTAATTAACCGTGCCCTCAGATAGTACTGTTGGGAACAGTACTATTCAGATAGTACTGTTGGGAACAGTACTATCTTAGGATTCAGTTACTTACTGCATCAAAGCACACATGTAGATGGTGACTGTGGCTGGCTGGGGCACAAAGCTGTAAAAGTAGAGGGGCTACCTGCTGCCTAGCCCCACAATTTAGTACCCTTGTGCCCCAGCCAGCCCCTTTCTGGAGCCCAGGGCTGACCCCCTGAGCCTCTGCCAGCCCAGGGCTGTTCACCCTGGCTCACACTGCTGCAGTCCTGGGCTCAGTGTCTGCATGCACACCCTGGATCACAGCAGTTTGAGCATCTACATATGCCATTAAGGTGATGTGAAAAACTCTGTCACAAGTTGTGCTGGAGTTTATCACGTTGATTTAATGGCATGTGTTGTGTAGATGCACCCAGAGTATATATATTATGAAATAATTCTACTTTTTAACCATTAACCTTCCCCAAACCCTTAAACATAGATTGAGGCAGATCCTCAGCTGATGTACATTTGTTATATGTTATAGCTTCACTGAATTTAGATGATGACCTTCTTGGCCACATCCAAATGAGTGGGCCACATACCACATATTCAGGTGTTCTCTGTGTTGCAAGGGAGCAGCATGGAGGGATTTTTGACCCCTGGATATTTTTGGACCTCTGGACATCCAGGCGTCAAAAAAACCTGCAGGAAAAAAAAGCAGAGCGGCAGCGTGCACCGCCCAAAGGATTGCCACTGTGCAGCACCGGGAGGCCCCCAGGTAAGGCTGCTGGGGCCAGTCCAGTGCTGGCCCGTGTCTCCTATCCCACCTAGGGTAACTTGCTGTGCACCAGAGTGCACATGGCACAGATCTCTCCTGGGGACAACTAATGGCAGCACAAGATGCACCGCCACTAGTCGTCCCTGGGAAACCAAATGTCCATGCACATCTAGATGTGGCCCTTGTGTCTGTTTCTCTACAAATCCTCCACTGAGGGACAAGGATTTCTTAAAACAAATGCAAGAGGGTTTATTTTCCAGTCATACATCCATGAGGTGGGAAATCTCTTCCTCAGTTCCTGCTCCTTTTGCAATGTCAAACATTCTACCTTTTCCTTCCTATAAAGAGAATCTAGTTATAGACTATCGTGCTGATGCAGGAACAAAAAAGAACATAATTCACTACAGCAGGAGTGTCAAATATATGGCCGGCAGGCCATTATCTAGCCGAAGGAGCTGTTCCATGAGGCAAGCCAGGGAATTTGGAGATGTGGCTAATGACAGGTAAATCCTGCCATAGAATCTGCGGCCCTGTTGGACATGCCCCTCAGTGGCCAGAGTGCATGCCAGCACTGCCCTGCTCACTCTGCTGCAGCTTGGGGCCACCTCTACTTGGCTTATTCCATTTGCTTGGTGAATGCTTTGCCTGCAGCTGCTTGCCCTGCCACTGCTGCTTGTCCCACCTCCACTGTGGCAAGTACCTGCTTGGCTTATGGCTGCATGCCCCACCACCTCTGCTGCTGGGCCTGCCACCACCACCACTGCCTCCATTGCTCCTACTTGCCCCGTGGTTAAGGCCTGCAAGGACCCCCCGTGTCCAGATGTGAGCCAGGGCATGGAATAAGTTTGATGTTCTTGCAGTATTTTTATGGGCCAAAGTAACCTGCATTGTATATTGGAACATACTGGCAGGAAGAGAAAGAAAAGGGGGCTGTTTTGTGTTTTTATTCTTGATCAGAATAGCTTGTTTCAGTTGAATTTAAACTATTAAAAATGATCAACTTTGGGCTGTTTCCAAGGTCTAAGTATGGGAGATTTCATTCCAAAATGAATACGAGAAAGTTCTGAGTTCCTGAAACAGGGGGAAGGGGAAGCGATTAAAGCTGAAGTTAGGCAGAAGGCAGGGCAGGCTGATACCTAACTGGTTGAGAGAAGTCTAAAGTTTCACTTCTTCAGATGCTGTGAAAAGACTTGCAGAAAACAGGGATACTAAACAGAAGGGAATTTAAATACAAAGGATAGGTGGAAGGGGCACTACTGAGAAAAGAGAAGGTGGGTTGAAGAGGTCAATAAGGATAAATAAAGCAGTTAATCCATTGAGGGGTGTGGCAGGGCACTGTTTGTACCTGCCACTTTAAGACCTAAGCCAAGCAGCCAGCAGGTGCCTGATCATGGCAGTCATTTTAGATTCAGGGCTGCCTATATAAGCAGAGCATTTTGCTGCTGGCAGGCTAAGCAGCATCATTGCTGGGCTGCAGGGCTGCTGGTATCATCCTAGAGGTAAGGGCAGGTGCTGTAGGGGATGGCTAGGAGGCTCCTTGGTCCTGGGCATAACCTAAAACTGCACCCTGCTGGGAGTGGGTGGCCTGGTGGGGCTCTCAGTGGCGTGGGAGCCCCCAGGAAATGCCAGGCCAGTGATCACCCCGGTGAAAGGCAGGTCGGGGTGCCGTAACCCCAGCTCCCACAACTGGGTGGGTCATCCATTAGTAGAGTCCAGAGGACAGACCCCAGAGAGAGAGTGGGGCTGGAGGTGCAGAGGCCTGATGTAGAGTATCCTCGAGTGGTCAATGTTGGGGCCAGGACCAGACTGGTCAAAAGGGCCAGGGGCCCACCAAAAGGGGCGCCCAGAGCTGAAGGCCTAGGATTCCTGACTGGCGTTGGAGGTGAGGCCAGGGCCTGTGTGGCCAAAGGTCCTGGGGGACCATGCCCGAGAGGGGAAATAGTTTCAGGGAGTGAGGCAGCCCTGAATGAGGGCAGGGTAGGCCGGCTGAATGGAGGGATCTTAGAGGAGTCCTGATTGAAGGATTCTGGGCCCCAGCGTGGGGCTGGTGAGTAACATCTGTGGATGCCATCTGCAAGCCTTGGGCTGCAGTGTAGGGGAGGAATGGAGCCGCAGATAGTGCCCCCTGTCATTGGGGCAAGAAATGGACAGCCTCCCGCTTAATTAAGACCATTAATTAGATAACAACAAGGCATGGCAGGCGAGAAGGCGGGCAGTTGGCTTAGAAACAGGTGAGCAGGGCAAAGGCAAATCGGCCCTGAGAAGGCCCCCTATTACAAGAGGTTATAAGAGCTAGAACTGAGTCTCCCTCTTTGCGCTAGCATGCACTGACTGCTCCCACTGCCTCAGCGATGTCATCTAAAAACACTGGCCTATTGAATGAATACGTCTTAAAGAGTTTATTAAAAACAGCAGTTTGAGGAGTAAATGCTTTTTTTAATCTAAAGCATATGGTCCAGGGAATTCATTTCTGTAAAGGTAAAACATCATCTTCATCAAGAAATGTCCATTATGAAAAGCTACTCTTTTCCAACAGAAAATCAGCTTTCAAAGTGAATTTGTATTTATGCAGCCCAATACCTGAGGTATGGTCTGATATATCAGTTAACAGGGAAAGAAAGCATGCTTTAGGGCTGGGTTGAAATTTCAATTTGATTTGAATTACGCTTTTCTTTCCTGATGCCCAGTCTGCAAACTGTGTTCACTGCCTACTCCATGTTGGATTCACTACCCACCCTGTGCTCCTCTGCTGCATTCATCTAACATGAGTTCTGTGGGACACACATTACATTTACTTCACTCACCCTTCTCCCACACGTTGGATACAGGTACTTACCTATACACTGGCACACTGCCAAGCACAAAGACACTACTCGAGCACAATGCTCACACACTACCCAAGCCCATTATGCACATTACACTGGATCCAGGAAGGATGCACTGGTGCACCTCCACCCCCCTACTTTGCTTCTTGCCCTACCCAAAGTTTCAAACCAAGTGCCTGGCAGGGCAGCAGCTTTTCTAGTCAGGCCTTGCTGAGGGGGTCAACTGACTTCATGGCTCACTTGAATCTACTGGATCCCTTCTAAACTCCTGGTTCCACAGGTGTTAACTACCCTCTCTCTTTTAATGGTCCTGATGTCCCACCAGTCAAGCTATCCTTTGTTCTGCTGTCTGTTCCCTGCTCCTGGGAACCTCTGCCTACTTCCCAGCCCCGCACCCTGGTTTTAACTCATTCTGGTGATGCTCTCTTAGGTGTTGTCTCCATCTGAAATGGTATCACCCAGGCCTAGGCCCCCAGTACATCTCGTTTCCTGTTAGCTTCAGAAAGCTCCCTGCCGGTGTATGGGATGATGCGCCTCAGCGCCTGCACCCTGCTTCTCCCAAGCCTAGATCTGCCGAAGCTCAGCTGTTCATGTCTGCTGGCCCCATCCTGCATACGGTGGACAGGCATCACAGAATCAAAGAAATAGAAAACTAGGGTGGGAAGGGACCTCAGGAGGTCTCTAGTCCACCCCCCCTGCTCAGAGCAACACAATCCCCACTACATCATCCCAGCCAAGGCTTCCTCTAGTGGGGTCTTAAAAACCTCCAAGGATGGCGAGTCCAGCACCTCAGTACAGGACTTTGCACTTGTCCCTGTTGAACCTCATGAGATGTCTTTTGGCCCCACTCCAATTTATCTAGGGCAGCGTTTCTCAACCCATGGGTCGTGCCCCAAAAGTGGGTCCCAAGAATATATGAAAGGGTCACAAACTTGAAAAATGGATTCTCCTTTGAGGGAGAAAAAATGCAGGAGACCGGGGCTCTTCCCCTGCAGGCTGGCAGTCAGGGGAGCTGGGGCCTGGAGGTGGGGGGCAGCGGGGCAGAAGTGAGGAGCACTGGGTCAGAACTGGCTGGGGTGGGTTCTGGTATGAAACGGTTGAGGACCAGAGACGTAGGTCACTCTGGATCCTAGCTCTTCTGCCTCGATGTCTCTCCAGCGCGCTCCCTGAGGGCTGTCTGGCACTGGTGCAGCCGCTCCGGCTGGGGGCTGTGGCAGGGCAGGTGCCCTTCAGCGCGGAGCACCTCGGGGGAAGCCGCCGCCCCGCGCCTCTGGGCAGAAGACAGGATGACTGAGGCGCCCC
>NW_005841904.1:2699004-2723008 GCF_000455745.1 Alligator sinensis
CGCCCCCCGCTGCCTTTCCCGGGTGTCCGGTGCTGCTGGCGCGCCCCGCGACTCCCGCGCCGTGAGGTCACCTCGGCCCGGCCCGGCCCGGCCTGTTTCCTGCCCGCCCGCCGCTGATTGGCCCGCGGGGCCCTCAGGAATGCGAGCGACCCCTTAAAGGCCAGCGCGGCGCCGGGACCCAGCAGTGCCGCGGCGGCCGGCAGGCAGGCAGGAGCTGCAGCGCACCTGGGAGACGGTGGGAGCTACGCTGCTTCTGGGATCTCCTCGCCTCTCCTCTCTCCCGTTTGAAGGTGAGTGCTCAGCAACGGGAGCCCGGGTCGTGCCTGAGGCGAGAAAACCGAGGCAAAGGGGAAGGATGTCAGCCCGTACGTGTGCTGTGTACGCGGGTGCTGTTGGGCATCCCCTCCTGGACGGCTCGGAGCTTTCCAGTGTCTTGCGCGTCCCGTGCGCCCCCCGCGCCTGCCCCCTTCTCCGGTGTGAGGACGGACGGCCCCGTGACTCTTCCCTTTCTGCTCTCTCCAAGGTGGGTTGGAGACCCTGCGCTCTGCCATGGGGGCGTCCGGCGGACTCGTGCTCCTCCTTGCACTGGCTATCTGTAAGGCCAACCGGATTGTGGGTAAGAGCACCGGCATGATTCTGCATCTGGCACTTATTTAGTGGATAGTAGCAGGCAGGGATTTCTCTTCTTTTTTTTTTTTTTAACAAGCTTTGTGGGATCTCTTGTACTGGCTTTGAAGGGATGAAAGGAAATCTCTTGACCGCAAAAATGTTTAACCTGAGGAATATCCAAATTGGGAACAGCAAAACCCCCACTTCCCAGAACTTGTAACCTTCAGACAAGAAAGTATTGAGCCCTCATGAACTTCAAAGTAGCTTGTGGCTTATCCACCTTTCCACATCATTTGGGGGGTGGGGATGTAGCTGAGGAGGTAGCTTAAAGCAAACAATCTGTCAGGCCCTACGGTGCCTGATGTCCCAGTGCTGGCTGTAGGGAATTCTATGAAGTGAGTCTCTATAGCTGTTGGGATGGCTGTGCTGGATGAGGGAGATCTCCTTCTCTTGCATTCTAGAACGGGCTCTGGCAGGTGTGGGCACTCTGTGCACTTCCCCTCTGTTAGAGCCCGCTGAAATACTGCACTGTCCTTCATGCATTAATCAATGTTTCAGTGACATTCCTGTGCTACCAGCACCCCTAAAAGTGCCCTTTTGGCACAGTAGCTTGTTTTGTGAGACCAAAATCCAGTGTTATTCCTGCCCTCTGCTTCCCCCTCACCCATTTCCCATAATGGGCTGAATTTAAGATTCTCTTCTTTTGCAATGCCCACTGCTCAATTTCCCCCCACCCTTTTTTACAGATACAGTATGTGTCATGGGACTGTGCTGGCTTTGCAGCATTCAATTGCTTCAGATTCCTCCCACTGCTGGTTGGCACCTTACTTATGGTATTTGCCCTGGTTTCTCTGCAGAGTCCGGGGGAGATGATAATAGCGTGTTTGACCTCTTTGAGCTCATTGGCATCACTCGTAAGGCACCTGGGCGCCGGGCACTAGGGGTGTATCTGGTGAAGGGAGCTGAGATCTCCAGCCCTGCCTACCGCATTGAGGATGCCAGCCGCATTGCTGCTGTCTCTGACGACAAGTTCCAAGACCTGCTGGATGCCATCTACGCTGAGAAGGGCTTTATTCTGCTGGCCAATCTCCGGCAGCCCAAGAAGAGCCGTGGTGCACTGCTGGCTGTGGAGCGCAAGGATGGCTCTGGCCATATCTTCAACCTGGTATCCAATGGCAAGGCAGACACCCTGGACCTGAGCCTGTCGGGCAATGGCAAGCAGCAGGTCGTGTCGGTGGAGGATGTCATGCTGGCTGATGGGCACTGGAAGAATATCACCCTGTTTGTGCAGGAGGACCGTGCCCAGCTCTATGTAGGGTGTGAGAAGATGGAGAATGCTGAGCTGGACTTTCCCATTCAGAACATTTTCACCCGAAACCTGGCTAGCAGTGCCAGGCTCCGTGTTGCCAAGGGGGGAGTCAATGACAACTTCCAGGTAAGATTTCTTCTGCCATGTGTCAGTCATCAGCATGGTCCTCCTCCCCAAAAGGGGGTTTCTTAAAAGCATAATAGCCATGCAACCAACCTTAGCTCATACAGAAGCCTGCCAAAGAGAATGGAAGGCATGCAGCCACTTAGAGCTTGTGCAATAAGTTGTCCACTAAGTTTCCAAATCTAGTTGAGTACTTACATGCTAAGCTCTCTTAGAGGTCAGCCTCCTAAGGCAAATCAAGTGCTTGAAGTTTCTGGAAAAAATACATAGCCGACTAACCAATTTAAGTATATGAATGCTCAAACCCCAGAAATATAAGAAAGGAGAAGAGGACATCATTTGTCAAGAGTTACATTTTTTTTTTTCTGACTCTGAGGCTCTTTTTTTTTTTTTCTTCCCCCCCAGAAGTATGGCTTATATCAATATATTTCTAGTCAACTTCCAACTAACTTATTAACATCTGATCACTACAAGTAAAATGTTGACATAATTGCTGCTTTCCTCAAACATGCACATCTCTTTACAGGAAGGAGTGGGTTTAAAAAAAAAAAAAAAAAAAAAAAAAAAGCCATAATTCTTCTTCTCCACACAGGGAGCACTGCAGAATGTGCGTTTTGTCTTTGGAACAACCCTGGAAGCCATCCTGAGGAATAAAGGTTGTTCAAGCTGTAAGTATACAACTGTTTGAATCCACTGCCCTATTGAGAATAGGATCCTTCAGTATGATAGCAAGATAAACCAAGACTAGAATTTAAATGTGGGTTGAAATGCAAACTAGAATTGCATAAAAAAAAATAAATAAAATTCATTTCCTGTAAGCACACAAATGAACTGGAGACACAGTTGTGTTAGCAAGTGGTAGGCATCCTTCAGACAATATAGATGCATTTTTCACTGTCTGTCATGTGTAGTAGTATTATTATTATTATTATTATTATTATTTTAGTCACCAGTGCTATCATTACATTGGACAATCCAATCAACGGCTCCAGTCCAGCTATACGTACCAACTATATTGGCCACAAAACAAAGGACATCCAGGCCATCTGTGGCTTTTCCTGTGATGAACTCACAAATATGTTTGTGGAATTGCAAGGATTACGGTCCATGGTCACAACTCTTCAAGACAGAGTGCGCAAAGTGGTAAGTGCCAACTGCATTCACAACCATTTCCAGAAAGTAGGGTTTAGCAAGTGAAATTATGACTTATAAGGCTCAAATGAACAATAATCTCCTCTTCTCTTTTCTCTTCCCCCCCTCCCAACACATCTAGTGAAGCTGAAAGTAAAACTTAGCACAGAAAGCACCCCTAGGCCAAGTACAGGTAGTCAAAAAGCCCAAGACCAAATCAATAAACTACGACAAGACAGTTTCAGGCTGGACATAAGGAAGAATTTCTTTACTGTCCGAGCCTCCAAGGTCTAGAACCACCTGCCACTGAAGGTGGTTCAAGCACCTACATTGAACACCTTCAAGAGCAAACAGTGGATCCTATGACCCCAGCTGACTTCCTGCCCTTTGGGCAGGGGGCTGGACTCGATCTTCCGAGGTCCCTTCCAGCCCTAATGTCTATGAAATTCAATCTTTGCAGCTTAGACTAACTTGCATAGATTGAATTGATTAAGTGAACAGATCTTGATTCAGGAAATGTAGCTGCCTGCCTGCAGTGGCCCAGGCCAGAAGCTGGGGGGGGTGCTAGAGCATGTCTCCCTGCTTGGCTGGAGGAGAGAGCTTGGGCAAAGGCTAGCTCACCCACCCTGTGGGGAGGGGTTCTCGGGGGGGGCAGGGAAGTACAAAGCATCCTAGGATGCCTAAGGACTGTGAGTTAACTTGAATCTGGAGGAGATCTGGGACAGAAGTTCAATAAACTGATTTTAACCTAAATCAGTTTAAATCTACTACATCCATCCAAGTTTATCTTAAACTGGTTTCGGACACTTTGAAAGCAATCTGTGTGTGCACTGAACTTCTTTTGTTTACAGATTTGAACTGGTTTACAAACACTTATACTGGTTTATGGGCACATCATGATGTGCAGTTAAGTCAAAGCAAAAGCTTTTATTGCTTCACGGGTGCCACATTTTACATGCGTGCCTGGAAGTGCAGCAGGTTGAGCTGGGTTGGAGCAGCCCTGGCTGGCAGGGGGCCCAGGGAGTCAGTCAGGCTGCCAGCATGGGGCTGCTCCAACCCAGCTCAACATGCTGCAGAAGGGTTGACTGTGGCACAAGGGTGTTCCAGTGCAGGGCTAGCTGGCAGGCAGTCCCCACACTGAAGCACGTGTGTGCCCCAGCCAACCCCTCCATCTAAACATGTGTTGCTGTGAAGGGGGGGAAAAAAACTCCAGCCACAGCAGGATAGTACTTGCTTTTACTGCTGCAGAATTAATTTTAGTTTACTTCTGCCTAATAGCACTGCACATGTAGATATGAGACTTTTTTTTTTATTGCAGGGCTAATTAGTCAACTCTGCAGCAAACACTTAGTGTAAATGTGCCGTATGTGTAACTTCTGTCCCTAGTCTCTGTCTCCTTTTTTTCTTTCATTAAGACTGAAGAAAATGAATTCATTGCCAAAGTAGCCCAGATCACTCCTGGAGTGTGCATTCACAATGGAATTCTGCACAAAAATAAAGAAGAGTGGACTATTGACAGCTGCACTGAATGTACTTGCCAGGTAAAGACTTCTAAAATTCATAGTCTCAGTATGCTTTGGCATTGGCAACATCTGCCTAAATGACATTCATCGTGTAAAAGTGAATCATAGTCCAAAATAGACTCGCTTCATCTAAAACCAGTAATGTATTCGCTTGTGCTATAAATGTGGCTTTCATATGCCAATTCTAAAGAAGCATTTTGAGAAGTGGAGTATGCTAATATACCAAACTGCAGTGGTACACTACACCATATCTATTTTAGTAATCCAGGAAACGCCTGTATATTTACACACACAAAATTGTTCTAATAGCAGCTACCATGCTTCCTTCCTTTGAAATACTCTGGTTCCAAACTCTGTCCTCAAAATGCACTGTTTTCTCATTTGATAGGCAAGCATCTTTTCTATTTTACATGAAAACCAGATGTATTGAAAGAAAAGTCTGACTCTTTAACAGCCCCCCCACCCCCCCGGAGGAAAAACAGAACAAACAAACAAAAACAAAAAAACTAATGCAATTCAGTTTGACTTTTTTGAGGCCTGCAAGGAGTAGCAGTTAAGCATATGACACAGGAAGCGTCATGCCCTGTTCCAGTGGAGTGTTGTAAGTTACGCTAAACGTAACTTTTCACACTTGTCTTTGAAGCTCCTTGTATGATCTTCCTCAATCTTATTTATATACTCGGCTTAATTTATTTTTGGGGTACAGATCCACCACATCAAGTCTCTTCTACTTCAATTTGGAAAGCACAGGCTAAGTATTAAAAGTATATGGATATTTATTTGTAGCTGTGCAATACTTGGCTTTGGGCAAGGATCTATATTGAATAAGAAGAGGGTAGGTTTTTGTTTTTTGTTTGTTTTTTGTTTTTTTGTTGTTGTTTGTTTTGTAGATCTTTACAAGCTTCCAACTTGTATCCTGTTAGTGGTATTATAATCCTCCCCACCCTTCTACATGTGGAAATTACTGTACTTGAAAATAGTGGGGGGAAAATGCCTGTAATAGCCAGTCTATTCCTATGACTCGGCTGTTGCTATTGTCCTTCTAAGAAACAAAACTGTCAAAAATGAACACTGCATTTTGGTTCTCATTCAGATGAAGTTTATGTTCTTGTTTTGTCTCTTGGCTCAAAGATCAAGGGCATCAAAGTATAACTTATGGATTTGGGGGGGGGGGGTGAGCCAACTCCACTAACCTTGCTTTTATCTTTTACCCATATAACTAGGTTTAAATTCAGATAAACAATCAAGAAACCTTAAATCTTTGTTCATTCTCTCTTTTTAAAGTCTGACTTTACCATAAAGTTTGACTTGTACATTTGGCAGTTTCCCTTGGTTAACTTATACAAAGCCACAACACTTTCACCCTTGACTGAAAAATAATTGAAGAATAACTTGGGGAGAACTTGGTTACAAGTGACTGAACAAATACTGCTATTGTATTAGCACTAAGCCACAAGAAGCCATGTACTATACTTAACATCAAATCTTTTTGAGGTGTTGCCAATGAGTCTCTCTTGCATTCTTCAGCGCTAAATTCAGAATTCCCAGTTATATATAATTTTTAAATTTGCTTAATTCTTATTTGTAGAACTCTGCCACCATATGCCGGAAAGTGTCATGCCCTCTCATGCCTTGTTCCAATGCCACTGTTCCTGATGGAGAGTGCTGTCCACGATGCTGGCGTAAGTACTTAAAAATGGCTAACACTTCTGTATAATGTGTTCCATTAGTCCCATTTTACTAGGTCTACTGTTCTGAAAAGCATTCTAGATACTATAATCCAGTTATAGTATAATACCACAGAAGTACCATTAGCCTTACACTGCTTATGATTAACTGTTGACTGAGACTCTCTCAAATGATTATGCTGACCTCTTCTAAATAGGCTGTAGTTCAGAATTTTGCTCTACTAAATTGTAATAGCCATTTCTCAAAGTTATGACCTCTGTCCTCCTAGAAACATGAGGACACTCCAGGTAGACTAGGCATAGAATTTACCAAATGTCTTTAATCAAAGGAGTGATGGGTTGAATGTTTACACATGCAGCAAGCTACTTCTGAATGTCTCTTGAGGTGTGTCTACATGTTCATTAATGCGCATTAAATCTAGTACCTCCATTGTGAGGTACTGGAAAAGGTGTATTAGCCTATTTTCGTGTGCATTTGCAAGCACATGTATTTTATGACACTTTAATGTACATGAAAATGGGCTAATGCACATATGTAGATGCACCCTTAATGGCAGTCATCCAAAAGAACATAACACAAGTGGATTTGCAGTATAGGCCACTAGGGAGAAAAATTTTAAATAAATCTAGTCTGATGTACTCTATACTAAAACTGGAGCATTCTGAAACTATTAGAACATAAATTCTCTCTAAATCACTTGGATTTTCAGTGGACAACTTTCAAAGTAAAGTAATCATAACTTTCTTGATTGTAATTATAGAACGATGAATTAAACCTTGTTTACATTGTCCCAAACTGGTTCCTGGAGAGAATTTGATATGATTTTAATTTTAAAACGGAATAATACTGTCTCCCCACAAAGTGCATTAAAAAAAATCTCCCAAAGAAACAGTGCTTTTTAATTGTCTTTTCTGATGAGATCTCTTCTCTGCATATAATACAGATCTTATAAATTATAAGAAGATTCTAATGATGAAACGCCCACAACTCCACTGTCTAGGTCCCAAACAAGTTTTCAGTAACTGAACTGTGAACAAAGAATAACACTAATGTATCTATGAACTTAAAAAAAAAAAAAAAAAAAAAAAAAATAGAGTGCAAGTTGTAAGGGCACTTAATTTTGAAATACTGCAGCTATTGCTTGACTAGGATCTGAACCTAGAAAGTTCTTATACAACTTGCTTGTTTTTTAAGCATCTTAAAGGGGGTGATGGAGGAAATAATGTAAGCATCAGTTTCTTCAAGATTTTAAATACAGATGTGCTCCTTTCCAGCTAGTGACTATGCAGATGACGGTTGGTCTCCTTGGTCTGAATGGACTTCATGCTCTGTGACCTGTGGAAATGGGATTCAGCAGAGGGGCCGCTCTTGTGATAGTCTCAATAACCGCTGTGAAGGTTCCTCTGTACAGACTCGGACCTGCCACCTCCAGGAGTGTGATAAGAGATGTAAGTGTTTTAAGAGTCAAAGACTCTGTTTTTGGGGTTTTTTTGGTGTTTTGCTTTTTAAATATAAACTTAACCTGTGTTAGCCTTTGGCTTCTATAGTCTATTACACTAACACGTTAGGTTAATATACCAAGCTACTTAGAAATGGTATAAGAATTGAAATATTGAGGGTCAGGCAGAAAGTGGAGAAAACAGAATGTATGTTTACTGACTCATTATGAACTGAATTAAATGCAGCATCTTGCAAGACCACACACACACATTCTATTTGACTCTTTTTTTTTTTTTTTTTTTATGGTATCACAAGGAAATTGGAAAAAAAAAAAGTGCAGGTTTGTTATTAGAATTGATTATAGTAGCAAAAGAGTCCTAGGAAATATGTCACAAGGAGCTAACAATGTTGTACCTGTAGTAACAGATATGTCTCCTATTTAGTTAAACAGGATGGTGGTTGGAGCCACTGGTCACCCTGGTCATCTTGTTCTGTTACTTGTGGCACGGGCATGATCACTAGAATCCGCCTCTGCAACTCTCCAGTTCCACAGTTGAATGGCAAACCTTGTGCGGGTGAAGCAAGAGAAACCAAATCCTGCCAGAAAGATCCTTGTCCAAGTAGGTACATTCAAATGAAGGCCATGAAATAACTTGACACAAGGCTTATGGTTGAGCTAGAAGTGCAACTTGTTCCTGATAGCAGTTGATTTAAGTGATGACAGCTAAGTAAAAATAACAACAGGTTTTGGGGTTTGTTTTTTTTTGTTTTTTGCCCCGAGTATTTTTGTTTTTGGTAATACTTAAGATGTAACCTTTTCAGTTGGCTACTTGAGGCTGACACTCTCTAGCCTACATTGTTCCAGTGGCAGGATGCCATGGCATCTTACATGGATGCATCAGAATCTAGTCATAGAGGGGTTAGAAGATGGCATTTTAACTTCCTGATTTTATTTTTTTTTATTTTAAAAAGTCAGCTCTCTGGATGTTAAAGAAGTTTGTGTTATTCCTCTTCTCCTTCCTTCTTTCTTTGCCCCCACCACCCTCCATAGTAAATGGAAACTGGGGACCCTGGTCTCCATGGGATGCCTGTACAGTCACATGTGGAGGAGGCCTTCAAAAACACAGTCGTCTTTGCAATAACCCTGAGCCCCAGTATGGCGGGAAGGATTGTGTAGGTGAACCCACAGGGACTCGGGTATGCAACAAACAGGACTGCCCAATTGGTGAGTAAAAAATATAAAAACCTGTATGCTAGTACTGCTTTACTGCACAATGCCCTAAGGCTAGAAGAGTTAAAGTTACAGTGTTCTGAGGCCTATGCTGTCTGCATCTTTCCAATGTGGAAAATGGAGGAAGTGTAAATCTACTTTCAGTTGCATTGATTTCAATGGCATTACTTGGATTTTTCCCTCTGGCCAATTCAGTTAAGCATCACTGCCCTAGAAAATCTTTAGATCCGATCCTAGTTTTACTACTGGAGTCCCAATTCTCAGATCTTTGCCACTAACTCCTACATGTAGCTGAGAAATGCAAATGGTAGTCAGTGGCTCTTCTTAATTTGGCAACCTAATATTGGTTTCCATATAGAACTTTAGCTTTACTGATGAATGAAGTTGCCTCCAAGAGGTTGGGGGTTTTTTGTGTTTTGGTTTGTTGTTTGTTTGGTTTTTTTTTTTTTTGTTACTATTATAAAATACTACCATCAACCTCTGAGAAACAGATCCTAGAATTGTATATATGTTGCTAACCTGTCAAATGTTTGATGTTTAACACTTTTTTTTTTTTTTTCTTTTTCCTAATCTTGTTTCAGATGGGTGTTTGTCTAATCCCTGCTTTGCGGGAACTACATGTACCAGCTCTCCTGATGGCTCCTGGAAGTGTGGTACCTGCCCCACTGGTTACCATGGAGATGGTATTCACTGTAAAGATATCGATGAGGTAAGGAGGCTACAACTCTCTTTTTTTTTTTTTTTTTTTTTTTTAATGCAGATATTCTAAAAATCCAGTAACATCTCCCTCTATCGTAATCTCTCACTCTGCAGTGTCAAGAGGTTCCTGATGTCTGCTTTGTCTTCAATGGAGTGCACAGGTGTGAGAACACTGAACCTGGATACAACTGCCTGCCTTGCCCACCACGTTTTACTGGAACACAGCCTTTTGGCCGCAGTATTGAGGATGCTACAGCTAACAAGCAGGTATGGCAAATGAGAACTCCTTCCTGGTTTTAACAAACCTCAGAACTACCTTCTGTAGTCTAAAGCAACTTCCAAAAAGGCTTAACATGTCCAGGAAGGGCAAAAAGTAAGCTTTTATCCAGCTTTCACGGTTTGAGAAACTTAAAACTCATCTGAAAAGAGATGGACTAATAAGCGCAACTGAATAGTGTGGGGGTTGTGGGGGGGTGTCTTGCTTTGGTTTTGTTTTGTTTTGTTTTTGTTTTGTTTAAAGCAGTGCCTCCATCTTAATAGGTTATGAAAAGGTGTCCCAAACTTGGGGGAAGAGTAGCTATTTGTGTTGACATTTAGTTGGAACTTTTAACAAGGTCTAAATGAAGAGGTACTTACAGTGTAAATACTTAATGCTGTAGTTGCCCGGTTCCCTTTTGAAGACTAAAGGTTCGACCAAGAAAAATGTACAGTTGCAGTCCTTGGTAGTAGTTTTAACATGGGGGTTGGGTAGTGGCAACAAGATCTGTGTGGTTCCTCTTGGGTCCTAACAGATTTAGGATAAAATTGCCCTAAGTGTTTTTTGGTGGGGTGTGTGTTTTTTTTTTACCTTGCTGGTACATACATACAGGGGATCTGACTTTACTCTTGTATGTGGTCTTCTAGGTCTGTAAACCACGTAATCCATGCACAGATGGAACTCACACCTGCAACAAGAATGCCAAGTGCAATTATCTTGGCCACTTCAGTGACCCAATGTACCGCTGTGAATGTAAGCCTGGCTATGCTGGCAATGGCATTATCTGTGGGGAAGATACCGACTTGGATGGATGGCCAAATGAAAACCTTGTCTGTGTTGCCAATGCCACTTACCATTGCAAAAAAGTAAGTAAACTTCCCTGTTTCCCTATGTATTCTTTCAGTAGTACATAACTAAGGAATGTGCTAAATGGCAAACTCTTATGAGACCAAAGCAGGCCCATAGCTAATTACAGGTATTTAAACTTCTTTATCTACAGTGCAACTAAAAGTACATATTCCCAACTTCGGGGATCTCCTGACAATGCTGCAACAGTGTTTAATGCCAAGACAAACGGCAAACCTACTATTATGCTACTTGGTTGAGTCATCCCTGCAGCATAAAGGAATTGTTAATTCTCCAATAACCATAAAATGGCACATGCAAGCTGCTAGGAAGAGCTTATTCTTGGCCACCCTTAAACATTCATGAAGAAAAGCTTTAGTTCCTCCCCCTCCCCACTCCATTGCTAGACCAATGGAAATACAGGGAAAGACCTTTTCTTACAAGCACCAAGACTTGCTTTTAAAAAATGACCTTCACTCTGGCTCTCAAGTCATTTAATCTTAACTACACTCCTTAATTAAAGAACTAGTTTCATTGTAACAAGATTAGTGAGAAAACAACATTGGGATGGAAAACTACTTTTCTAACAAAGAATGTATTGATTATACCTTCTGTACCTTCTTCCTAGGATAACTGCCCCAACCTTCCCAACTCTGGCCAAGAAGACTACGATAAGGATGGAATTGGTGATGCCTGTGACAGTGATGATGATAATGATAACATCCCAGATGACAGGGTAAGGTACCAAGAAGCCTTCAATGCCTTTTTTTATAGCAGCTTACTGTCTCCCCCTCACTATCTCCCAACTGAATAACCAACTCCTAGCATCTGACCATAAGTTTAACAGGAGCCCCACAGGATATTTTGAGATGTAACTAGTAACTTTCCTTCTCCTGCTTTACAGGAGTTCAAAAGGATATGCTAACAAATAGTTTCAAACTGAAATTACAAACTTGATCATTTATTTGCATCAGTGCTGAATGTAATGGAAACAAATACAAACAAAAAAAAAAGTTCGACTAATTTCAGTGTGAAATAGGATGTATGATTTTTCTGTTATTCCACTTCTTCCCTCCCAGATGCCGTTGTAACCTGGAACGTATAGTGGGGTTTGTTTGTTTGTTTGTTTGTTTGTTTTTTGTGGGGGGGGGAAGAGTGTGTGAACTGAGGTTGTGGTTTTTTGTTTTGTTTTTTTTTGGTTTTTTTTTTTTTTTTTGTCAGTTGAAGTAGTAAGTTCAACCACTGAATTTTTGGGCATTTTCTTTCAACTTGCACATAAATCTCCTCAAAGTCCTATTAATAGTGGTGTCATGCCTTTCTCCTTTTGCAGGACAATTGCCCATTTATTTACAACCCACAGCAATATGACTATGATAGGGATGATGTTGGTGACCGTTGTGACAATTGCCCCTACAACCACAACCCTGATCAGATAGACACCGATAACAATGGTGAAGGTGATGCATGCGCTGTGGATATTGATGGAGATGGTAAGAGACTTTCAGTAAATTAAAAGTAAAAAAAACTTCTACCCTCCCACTATTTTTAGTTCAAGGTTTTTGGACCTGTTTCTGAAGTAAATAGTCTTGAGTCCTTATCTTGTACCACTGGGTAGGGAATAAGTAATGAAGTCCTGTGTTTTATCCCAGGGCTGTAACAGGATCTCTTAAGTTATTATAGTATGCAGGGCAGAAGTATTGTGACTTATCATTTTTTACTTTCCACAGCAAGCTTATTGCACTTTTATAGTCCTCTAATGCCACTTACATTTTTTTTTATATACATGCTTTATTTGCTGTCTAGGCATTCTAAATGAAGGGGACAACTGTCAATATGTCTACAACGTAGACCAGAGAGATACAGATTTGGATGGTGTTGGAGATCAGTGTGACAACTGTCCTATGGAACACAATCCAGACCAGGTACACTTTAATACTCTAGTGTCTAAAAATAATAACTATAGCAAAATACAGTATTTAACTGTTCACTACTATAGTGACACATGGCAAACAATAACACCTCACTGAGAGTTTATGCAGCTATGAGCTATTCTTTGAAAAGCAAAGTAGTGGAAATTTTTTTTTTTTAGGCGTTTTGCACAAACTCTCTGAGTCTCTCTGGAGCACTTCCAGTGGGAGGCTCTTGGGACTTGTCCATTGCAGCAAGTCCTGAGAGAACAGCGTGAAGTTAACAAGGGTAACATTTCTTTAAATAGTGTATATATTCCCTTTTTGATCCCACAAGACAGTGTGAAGTATGGCCATACAGATATTCTAGGTAAGAATAACCAGGAAACTATAAGTTACAAATAAGACATGAACTGAGGTTAAGGAGTTTGGATGCAAAATGTTTAAAGTGGAGGAGAAAAGTGGAAAGCAGTGGTGGACTTTTCTGCCTGAGCTTATACAATATATTTCAGGCATTGACATTCATGGTGTATGCTAGCAAAAGAGGTAGAGTATAGACAGGACTGGAGAGTCATAGCACATCGCATTTTTATTTGTATAAATACAAGCTGCTTTCTTAAGGACAAAGGTTATAGTGACTTTTAAAGGCAACATTGCTCATTGGCAAAGGCAATACTTTGTCTAGATGCCTGTTTTTCTTTTGCATCTTTTTAGAAAAATGCATATTCTAACACTTGTAAAGATTTATATCTTTGTATTGATCATAAGATGGAAAGAGGGAAGACCGTTCCACTGTATTTGCTCCTGCTTAAACATTTCAAAGGCAGCAGCGAGCGAAGCCTGAAGTTATCTTTTAATAGGCAGTAGGATTAATAGCTTCAGGGACATAACTGGAATGCTTGAGTAGTCAGAACAGTTGCTGCAAATCCATGGAATCCAGTGTAAGACTACCTGTAGGGTAAATTAGTATTGCATGTGAAGATTTGAATCAAGCTTATAAAATCACTTGCGTCAAGGGACAAGTTTGACTCCTTCCCAGGGCTTTTCAGGTGAGACAAGGTGGCTAAGTGATCCATTTTGCAATCCGTTTCTCCCCACCCCCACTACAGCTTTCATGGATTTTTCTCCCACCAAATGTACAACTATTGACCTGTAAACATTCTGAGGATGCAGAATATTTTGAGGTACAGGGGGAAATCTTCCTCAAGAACCAGTAGCCATTCAGAAGATATGTGAAGTGCCTACAACACCATGAGAGGAATTCACAAACCATTAAACTAATTATTGAGGCAGCCTTTGGGGGCAAAAAAAGGAAGGAAAAACCCAGAGACCCTTTGACCATAATACAGAAACTGAGTAAATAACTAGATGCTAAGCTGTACACAAACTTCACATAGGAGAAGAATAACTTCTAGCTAACCATTAAGGGAACAACTGTCTTCTTTCAGTACTACTTAGCAGACATACAGACAGCATGTTCTTTCTGTGATTTAAGAACATGGACACGAAACAACAGCTATAAAACAATGTTTTGATAGGCTAGATACTAATAGCCTTGATCTCGCATGGTGCTTTGAGGATCTAGAAGTCTGCGGGCATGAAAGGGAGGGGAAGAGAAGTGAGATCTCTACAAGTCAGAAGGAATAAAGGATGGTAAAGTAGCACAAACTAGCAACAGAAACAGCTCATTGGTAACTGTACTCCATGTGGGAGGGATTGGAGCCCACATTCTGCTACCAAAAATTCAGTTAATTAAGCTAGAGGCACTTTTTTAAGAGAAGTAGCTCAAAACAAGGTAAAAGCTCTTGTATTAACTAAGGAATCATAATTTTTAACACCTTACTGCTCCCCATTCCTGCCACAGTCCTTGTTCCGCAAGTGAATAGAAATCCTAATTCATTCCAGCCTTCAAGTCCTATTTGTCTCACTCTTGTTGTCATCCTCATGTGGTGGAAGAAGTGGAGTGTGTATCTTTTATAATTTAAAAAAAAAAAAGCTTGTTCTTTTGTTTCTGCCCTTCTTTCCTACCAGACAGACACAGACTCTGACCGCATAGGAGATAAATGTGACAGCAACCAGGACATAGATGAAGATGGCCATCAAAATAACCTTGATAACTGCCCCTATGTACCTAATGCCAATCAAGCTGACCATGACAAGGATGGCAAAGGTGATGCCTGTGACCATGATGATGATAATGATGGTATCCCTGACGACAAAGATAACTGCAGATTGGTTGCCAACCCAGACCAGGTGGACTCTGATGGTAAGATAACCAGTACAATATCAAATAGTAAATACCCAAACAGCTTGCCTAAAATGCATAGATTATTTTTTTTTTTTTTTTTTAAATTGCTGTAAATAACTTCTGAATCCTTGACCTATTTAATATTCTTCTTTTAAAGAGAGAGCATATATACAGGCTGTGTTTAATGTTATGGTATTCCTTACTCCTGTGAATTTAGCATAAAATCTTCCTATAAAAATGCCTAGCTGCAAGAAATATATAAGGATGAGGAAAAGAAGATTAGCATACATTACAGTAGCCAGAATCTTTAGATTCACCTGCAATTTTTGTGATATGACAACATTGTGTTTTAAAGACCTGCTAGGCTTCTTGGCTAAATCAATGGTTGGCTAACTCTATGGTTGGTCCAATAAAAGATATCACCCTAAGAAATCCTTGCCTCTTGTAGGCTGCTTAAATGAATTCTGCCTTGTGGTTATGCCTGTCACAGCCAAAAGCTTGTAAATGAGACTTTGTCGTCATATCATTGCAAAACTTGTTAATTTGTTTCCTCCTCAAATATTTATGCCAATACTTGCTTTTTCAGATTTTAATGCAATATTAAACCTTTCTGTAGGTGATGGTCGTGGCGATGCTTGCAAAGATGACTTTGACCAAGATAATGTGCCAGATATTGATGACATTTGTCCAGAAAATGTTGATATCAGTGAAACTGATTTCCGACGATTTCAGATGGTTCCCCTTGATCCCAAGGGAACATCCCAAAATGATCCCAACTGGGTTGTTCGTCACCAGGGTAAAGAACTGGTTCAGACAGTCAACTGTGATCCTGGTCTTGCAGTGGGTAAGTAGAGCATTTTTAGATCCTTTCCCAAATTTGGTAACTTGTCTAAGCATCTAGGACCTGTATAATGCTAATAAGCAGAAGCTCAAACTTGTTTTCCTTTAACTTTTCACCCAGGTTTTGATGAATTCAATGCTGTAGATTTCAGTGGCACATTCTTCATCAACACTGAGAGGGATGATGACTATGCTGGCTTTGTATTTGGTTATCAGTCTAGCAGCCGTTTCTACGTAGTGATGTGGAAGCAAATCACCCAGTCCTACTGGGACTCAACACCAACCAAAGCTCAGGGATACTCTGGTCTTTCTATCAAAGTAGTGAATTCCACCACGGGTCCAGGAGAGCACCTGCGTAATGCTCTGTGGCACACAGGAAACACAACTGGACAGGTAAGAACTGCAATTTTTGGCTGAGTCTTTCCCACACCTAAGGTCAAGCATAGCAATTCTTAAAACATACATGAACGTATATGTGAAAATGTGTGTGAGCAGCATAGGAAGGATTTTTTTTAAACTGCTAAACTTGCAATTTTAGTATTAACTTTATTTCCTCTTGCATTCAGTGAAGGGAATACATGAAGTGCATGCTCTGGCAGTTCATTGTTTCTGACAGTCAGGTTGAGAGATTCAGTTATACACATCCAACTTAAGTGGAATTATTCCGATCCTAGAAAGGTTCTCATTTAATTATTTGAATAAAGTGGGTTTCAAGAGACTCCAGTTTCGGAACATAGAGGTGTATGACTACTATATTTTTAAGGCCTTTGGCTCATGGTGTCAAAATACTAACTTAAATTCAAATGTCTCTGGCTAATTAGTTTTATTCTTATTTGATAGGTGCGAACCTTGTGGCATGACCCTCGTCACATAGGCTGGAAAGATTTTACTGCCTACAGATGGCGTCTCAGCCATAGACCAAAGACTGGCTACATTAGGTAAGTATCATTCTAATATTTGAAATGAAGGAAAAGTGTTTGGTGGTGGTTTTTGTTTTCTTTGTCATTAAACTCATTCTAAAGATGGTAAATTTATCACAATTGACACTTTTTCTTCTTCTTCTTCTTTTGTTAATGCCCTTTGCAGAGTTGTAATGTATGAAGGAAAGAAAATCATGGCTGATTCAGGACCAATCTATGACAAAACTTATGCTGGTGGTCGGTTAGGATTATTTGTCTTTTCACAAGAAATGGTGTTCTTCTCGGATCTCAAATATGAATGCAGAGGTAAGAATAAGATCTTGTTGGCATAGCATCTTAAATATACTGAAAATATTAACATTTCCCACCGCCCAGGTAATTCTCAAATTAAAGAATTTTAAATGTTACTTTAACTTGGGGGGTTTGATTATATTCATGATCGTATTTATACTCTGGGGTCTTAATAAATGGGAGTTAGAAAGCATCCATTTAGTAAACTTTGTAGTTATGTTTTTGTGGGATTTTTTTTTTAGCATCCCTTTTGAAGTGAAATGTTAAAAGCCTTTGCCATTGCAGGATATGATGTTTTAAGAATACTTTTTAACTACCTGTAGCTGTAGATACAAATATTTTAAAAACACTTGGCCAGTTTCTCACCAATATGAAATGCAGAATCTCAACTTAAGTAAAATGGTACCTATGAGCACATGAAAATACTGTCTATAATATGTGCACAGCTCCTGTGAATCGGGACCGATGTGTGCATACATACCTGAAAATCTAGCCCTATACTATATTATTTGAACTCTTTCTTTGCCATTTCAAAAGCATGGCTATCAAAAGGAAAAGACTCAGTTTTATAGATTTAACTGGTAGTTATTTGATTAGCAATATCAAAATATCTTAATGGAATCTAATTCCCCCCTGCCCTCCTTTTTCTCCACAGATCCATAATAGCAAGACTGTTGCCTTTTAAAGACTATCTAAAAATGCTGGTATTGCACCTTCTGAAACCATTTAATCTTTATGAACCCTGGGACCATATGTTGTTTTTGTTTTGTTTTTAATACCTACATAAATGTGGACTCAAAACACATGACCTGCCTCAAGTGCTTTTGAGCAAATGCAAGTGAAAGCAAACGCAGTATTTGATCTCTGCTGACATGAAAGGAAATGTGTCATTTTCATAAATGAGAAATGTCTTCCTCTAAGAAGCACACACTTCAGTAGGAAAGACATTTTGTTCTGGTGTTCATCACAGTGCGGTGTCACTGCCTCTCCAACTGGAGGTCCCATGAAGTAGCATTTTCATAAGAAGAACATCATTGGATGTGCTTTGGACTACTTTTAAAATAAAATAAAACCTTTCCTTGTAGTGAGGGAAGGGATTTGGGGTGGGAGGATAGACTCTTCTTAAGCAAAAATTGCCCTGCTCCCCTAAAAAGGGGACAGTGCTCCCTAGGGTTTAAATCCAGGTAGCTTGGAGGGTCTGTTACATATTTTGTCCTAAACATGTTTTTCAGGTGAAAAATGTTGTCCTTGATCTTATATTGTAAACTAGCTGTATTGGCTAGCTAATTTGTACAGTATAAAACATAAGTTGTTTAACTTAGTGGAGGTTTGTTTTTGTTTTTTTTTTTCCATTTGAAGAAATGAGGGGGCAATGAAAACAGGCACACTGGATCACACCAGTGTGGTGAGAATTGAGATTCCCAATTGGAATCTGATGAAAAGTAATGTACTACATGACATTGCCTGACTTTTTTGTTTTTTGGGGGTTTTTTTTTTTAAGTGTGTATATTTGTGTGCTTTTTTTTCTGTTCCAGTTGTAACAAGAATATAAAGGTGCCAGAAAGCACCACCAACTCAACTGGCACTTGTGCTGGCTTCCAAGGTATACACATCTGTTGTTTGTGGGGGGGCAGGGGGGGGGTTAATTTTTTATTTTTTTTTTATGGTTAAAAAGGCACAAAATGATAGTAGCAATTAAATGAGAACATTCCTTCTCTAAAGAGAGAAAGATACTGACTTTTTTTAAATAAACCTCCTCACTTTTGGCAGAGGGGGCCTGTAGATAAAACATTTTTTAAAAAACGTAAAATATTTATTTTACCTTTAGACTATTGATAAAGCAGGAAAATAATGCGTCAAGACTATCCACATAATCATTGTTACTAGTCTTTATGACTGTAAATACAGATTATTTATTAACTCTGTTCTATACTGAACCTAGATTTTTAGTTTAGAGTTGTGGTGTTTGGTGTTTGTTTGTTTTTGTTTGGTAGGGTTGGAGGGGGCAGGTTTGAAGAAGATGGTGGAAATGGAAATGTATTAGCTACAAAGAGCAACTTTCCCATAAAGAATGTGGGTTTCAAGAAGACTAGCAGGTGGGGATAGAATGTTGTTCTCAGTCTGCACTTTTTATGTCCCTGCCCCTACCCCTTCCTTCACCCCTGGTAGTTGGTGGTAGTCTGGCAGCCTACCATTCTGCTGCTTTAAGAAACAACACCTGCTTCTAGTGGCTGTTGGTTCCTTTCTTTCTGTCTACTGCTTGAGAGGGAAAAGCATCCTTTTATCTAGTGCTGTTAAATGTACATGGTGCTTGACCATTGGTCAGTGTGCCAGACAGAACAGAATCCCTGCCCAAAGGAAGTTGCAGACTGGGAGCACAAATGGCTACAATATCTAACCATGCAAAGAAGCTCCTTCCTTCTTTTGTTTTTTATTATATAAAACTATATATAAATTTGCAGACTGCACATTCTAACTAGCAGTGTGCAAATGCAGAAGTAGGAATGCTTCGCATCCTACATGGGATTTTTGGGAATCCCTTGTGGGTGAGGGAGGGGCTTGATGTATGTTAATGAAAGATCGTTTTGGGTGTAAAGGGCAAAATGATTATACCTATATGTATTTTTTTTTTTTTTTTTTTTTTTTTTAATCTTTCCAAAAAGGAAAAGAAATGAACAAGGTGAAACTCTTATGTACAAATATTACCTCATTGTTGTATGACTGATAACGTTTTGGATCAAGCAAAGTTTAAATGTATAGCAAGCTTTAAGGCTACTGTAGTACTAAAAAAACCTAAATGCTGTACATAATCAAAAAAACTCTTTGCAGAAAAATATATTCCCAGTAAGGAAATGGCATTTGAAGAAAAATGTTAAATACTGTTTCTAATGTTGTGTTTTATATTTTTTTTTTCTGTCATCTTGTATACCATTGCTTGTGATTTATAAATTATTTTCTCATTGCCATAGGAATAGTTAATCACAATTGTATAGATACGCTATTTAAATAATTTATCAGAAATGCTACTTGTAGCGTTAGTATTTCTATTTTTATAAAATGTTTGCACACTGAATTGAAGATCGTTTTTGCTTCCCTCCCCATGTTTTTTGCTATTAGCATAATTTTCTAAGAATGTGCTCCTTTTGGTTTTTTTTTTTTGTATACTTAACCATGTTACACTTTAAAGCTGTGTAAGTTGTACAAAAATTTCTTGCATACAAGGGACAATAAACCAATATGAACATTTTATATTTATACATCCTTATGTCCGCTTCACTTCTTCCCCATGACTTAACATTTGATGGGTCAGTTTAAGTGGTCTAAATATTTGAATCTGGCTTTCAGACCTGAATGAAATCTAAACAGCAGTTCCTGCATGAACAAGCCCAAACCTGCATGTAGATGCCATGAAATTGGGGGCATTTGCTATAACCAGAGTAGGATGAGGTCCAAAATACCCACCATCCAGTGATCCTGGTCAAAATGAATAAAATAGCAAGACTCCTATTGATTTACAGTGGATCTAGAATTTCATCCCTTCTGCTAAGCACAAAATTAAGAGCTGGTGGACTTGCCAACATGTAGTCTGTATTTAAATGTATATTGCATCAAGGGTTGGAGGTTAACTTGAAGTTTGACTAAGTTGATGTCAATTCCATCTACTCACTGGCTCTTGAAACTTACTATGGCAGCAAGTGACTTCCTGGTACTACTATGGTGACTTCTTTCATTGCTAGCAGAGGTTGATTAATGTGAAGTTGTTCCTCCTCTCTTCCCCAACACATTTTTAAGGAGGTTCATATTAGAAATAGTGTTCCCCTACAAGGCTGAATGAAGAAGGCTACTATCTGTGGAGTATATTTGTATCTAAGTGTGCTTAACCTGCCATCAGGAGATGGCAAATTATGTATCCCTTTTAATTAAGAAAACATGGCATCTACATCAAGTAAACTAGAGTCTGGCATATACTTGGGGGAGGGAAGGGAAACCTTAATGGTGTATATGAGGATGAGGGTTGGAAAGTTATGAAACAGAAGTTCGATTGCTCTGAGATCTCCTAATGGCTTCAGGAGCACATCTTGATAACCATTTAAAAAAAAAAAAAAAAAAAAAGCCAACTTACAGAAATCCCTGCTGGGTTTCAGCAGCCAGTGCTACTTGGTCAGTTCTCACCTTCTAGAAAACTGATAAAACTCATTTTCTGCAAGCTAAATAACTACAGCAGACATGAAAAGCACACAGATCACTGTACTAGCATCCATATCCTATCCTTAATTGTTACAACTGAAAGGCTTTTTTAGACCATTTCTTCTTTGAAAAATCAGTAAAAAGTCCTAGGTAGTTTTTTGGTGCCCCAGCTTCGTTTGTTTGTGGTTTGGGTGTTTTGTTTTGGTTTGTTTGTTTGTTTGGTTTTTTGGGGGGGGGTTCTACCTCAAATGTATAGATACGGGTACTGCCTCACTAGGACTTGTTCTCTGTAAAAGCTGGGAAATAACTTTGGAAATATCTGTTATGCTAAATAAGCATTTGCTGCAAGGAACATTGAAAAGGGAACCAGCAGACCATTACCTTTTGTAGAATAATTTCCTCCATAATATGGATCTCCATAGTTTTCCAAAAAGTATACACACATGGCAGTAGACTACTGCACTGCTATAACACTGCTTAATAGGAGGGAAAGCAGGAATAAAATCTTAATTTGGTTCCTCATATCTTGTGCAAGTAGCAGAAGATCTGAATTTGATTCTCCATAGCTTTTTGAAGTACTCAGTACAAACTCTTTACCACAACCAGGATTAGATTCTTAGTGGCACAGAAAGCCTGGCAGACAGCTAAGTTGCATGTGTCTACACACACACATGAATGCACAACCCAGTTCTTTGTACCTCCTAACCCTAGGCCATGGTTTCACTGGTCCAGGCATTGGTGGAGCTTTACACAGCCTCACAACTTCACGTTCTTCCCTCTCAGCCTTACACCCAAGGAACTGTTCAGCCATTGAAACAAGATGGTTAGATGTCAGAAGTAAATTTTTTCTAACTGTAATTTTTCTTTCCTTGCAGTAGGCTATGATGCTCCACATCCATTACAGCAAGATTATTTCCCCTTACCTTCTAAGCAGAAGCTCTCCTTTTTTCTTTTCAGTAGTATAGGTAGATTTCTTCAGTGAACTGATTGCCTCTCTAACTCTACAGCCAATGACCCAGATTGAAAATGGAAATGACAAAATATGATTAATAACCACGTTGAAAAATAAAGAATCCTTCCTAAAGTTCATTAATCTTCTACCCATTGATCCTTTTATTAGAGTAAAGATGAATCTGAAGTTGCATAGCAAAGTAACATCCCACTGTAAGGAAATCTTAAGATTTCTTCATCTCTCGTAACAGAAATGAGCCCTAAGGGAAAAAGGAAAGATTGAAATACTACCCTGCCCAAACAGCAGGGCAGGTTCCTCCCACCTGTCAAAAAAGGAGGTTAAAAAATTCCTGTGGTCATAATCAGTTGCAATCCGCTGCATCTGTGTGGCTTTGTTAATCTGGGGGTAGTGTCTTTAAAAAGGAGGACCCCCTGCACTGTGAAAAACAAATATTCTGAAACAAGCTCATCAGGAATGAAGAGCTTTCCTAACATGGGCTCCAGAGTTACGTATGGGGAATGACATATATGTACCACCTGCGTAAGCTTTTCCGAGTAACAATAGATAGGCTAGTTTTGCTTTTTTATTATATTATTATTATTGTTTAACATTGAGACCCAATTTGAGTTTTAGCTAAATGTGAACAAGACAAAGATTGAGGCCTCTTCCAAGGGCCTGAGGAATCAAGTGGATTCCTTTTTTTGCCAGAGCCAATAGGAACCCAGCCTGCTATGGATTATACAAGCACTTTTATCTTGGACTGTTTCACACCACAACCCCTGTGAGAGGGTGGGATGCCTAGGAGATGTAGCCAGAATAGAATTAGTCTATAGAACTGCTATCAGCTAGGAAGGGTGCCTGAGATGAGCAAGATTCTTTATCTCATTGTGGTACCTAGGAAACATGAGCTGCAAGACCCTTCCAGCTGGAATTTCATGCAAGGGAGGTGATGCCCTGGATGGGGTCTCATGGCGTTCCAGACACCCACTTCAAAAAAGGAAAAATTACAGCTAGGTAAGTAAGCATGGCCTTTCTACCCCCACCTCCCTCTTCCCCTCCCCCTGAGCCCACCAGTGCTCTGTGATTTAACACTGGGAACTAGCTAGCAATAAAACAATTGCAGCTAGCCAGGAACTTAAAACATCCAATAAAAACTGAAATGGGAGGAAAGGTGGCTATTCTTGGTAGATAGGATTTCTGTTTTTCCTTCTCTGTTATGCAACATAAGGAAAAATCAGAAAGAGACTGTATAACCCCTTGTCCAAAAGTCATATCAAGCAAGGGCACCAATCTGTCTTGGAAGTGAAACTCACTGAAGACCAGGGAGCCATATGGCAAAATGACCCAAATAAACCTCTTCCTTGAAAACAGCCATATTCCTGATTGTGTGAGCTTTACAGATGAAGAGGGAACTTTTACGATGAATTTATGAGCTTGACAAACCCTGCAGTTAGTAATTGGGAAAGGCTAGGGATTCATAGATTCATAGATGTTAGGGTCGGAAGGGACCTCAATAGATCATCGAATCCAACCCCCTGCATAGGCAGGAAAGAGTGCCGGGTTCAGATGACACCAGCTAGATGCTTATCTAACCTCCTCTTGAAGACCCCCAGGGTAGGGGAGAGCACCACCTCCCTTGGGAGCCCATTCCAGACCTTGGGCACTCTAACTGTGAAGAAGTTTTTCCTAATGTCTAGTCTAAACCTGCTCTCTCCTAGCTTGTGGCCATTATTTCTTGTAACCCCCAGGGGCGCCTTGGTGAATAAAACCTCACCAATTCCCTTCTGTGCCCCCGTGATGAA
>NW_005841904.1:2723087-2741185 GCF_000455745.1 Alligator sinensis
GGTCTGACCAGTGCCCGATAGAGGGGAAGTATCACCTCCTTGGATCTGTTCGTCATGCATCTGCTGATGCACGATAAAGTGCCATTAGCTTTTCTGATGGCTTCGTCACACTGCCGACTCATGTTCATCTTGGAGTCCACTAGGACTCCAAGATCCCTTTCCACTTCCGTGCCACCAAGCAGGTCATTTCCTAGGCAGTAGGTATGCTGGACATTTTTCCTCCCTAGGTGCACCACTTTGCATTTTTCCTTGTTGAATTGCATTCTGTTGTTTTCTGCCCATTTGTCCAACCTGTCCAGGTCTGCTTGTAGTTGTTCCCTGCCCTCCGGCGTGTCCACTTCTCCCCACAGTTTTGTGTCATCCGCAAACTTGGACAGAGTACACTTCGCTCCCTCGTCCAAGTCGCTGATGAAGACATTGAAGAGTATTTGTCCTAGGACCAAGCCCTGCGGGACTCCACTGCCCACACACTTCCAAGTCGATACCGACCCATCCACTACGACTCTCTGGGTGCGACCCTCTAACCAATTCGCCACCCACCGGACTGTGTAGTCATCCAAGTCACAGCCTCTTAACTTGTTCACTAGTATGGGGTGGGATACCGTATTGAAGGCCTTCCTGAAGTCTAAGTAAACGACATCAACCCCTACTCCTGTGTCCAGGCGTTTTGTAACCTGGTCATAAAAAGAGACTAGATTAGTCAGGCATGATCTACCTTCTTCAATAGGTCACCTACATTCTTCACTAGGTCACCAGTCAAATCCTAAAACTGAAAATGGACTCCAACCCCTCTTCCCTCAGAATAGTTTTCACCTAAGCAGAACTTTAATGTCCTGGGCATATCTAAAGCATGCAACAAATTCTTTTATGGATTAGGAATGCAAAGTGGTTTGAGTGAAAATCCTAATTCAAGGGACAGAACATTCTAAGAAGCAAACTAAGAATTATCTCATTTAGGAAATACTGCACAAAAGATTCCAGAGGGATTAGATTTAGTAACTTCAGATTTTAAGTTTCCTGGCCCATGTAGCTGCTATCAGGAAAAATACTTTACTACAAAGTGTGAAGAAGGTTTCCTGCTTATTGAAAAGAAGCTTCAGAGATTGATTTGTCGTTTCAGGTATTCTACTAATTTCCTGTCGGCACTTCTGCAGAGCCAGCATTAAGGAATTAGGAAATGAAGGTACTGCAGAAAAGGGGCTCAAAAGAAGAAAAGCATGTTACAGGTCCCTGGAGACTTGGACCTTCAGATAATTAGGAGTTTGCCTTCCAATATTCTGCCTGAGACACAAAATGGGGTTATAATCCTTCCAAGAACACCACGATGCTCAAGGTTTTAACAAATCTGTGTCATGCTCGAATATGTGGACGGTTTCTCATGAATGCTCTAAAAGTCAAAACCTCTGACATTTCAGAAGAAGAACTTCAGGTGCTGGGAGTTTGATAGGTCTCTAAAACAGAGGTCTCCCCCAGTACAGGGGAGTCAACGATGCTGATTACATCTTACTGATGAATCACGGATGAACAACCAAAGAACCCTTTGGAAGGGGAACAACTGTTTCATATGACATGCTTGCAGTAGCGTCCTTTGCTGCCTTTTCATGGACTAGAGGAAAGAGGGAAATCAGGAAACCTTCTCAGTGGGTGTGTCTACAAGAGATACTAATTGCGCAGTAGAGTAATAACACTGAGTAGTAGCACGTCACAGCATGGGCGGTGCTAATATGCTACACTGCAGTATTATTAGGCTACTGCACAGTAGCATCGCTAAAAGCAGTTCACCAGCACTACTATGCAGTAACTCTGGTTACTGCACATTTATTTAGTACTTGGTTATATACTGCGCATTAATGAATGTGTAGACACACCCAGTCTGTCTCATGTGGAATTTCATTTGGAAGTGTGAAAAATCCTGTTCTAAAAGGGGGGAAAATAATAGAAGCACAGAGTGAAAGTGAGCTCTCACTCTCTATATTCCACCCCCCCCCAGGGGTGGCAGGCAGTGAAATATGTGAAGGTTTCTTAGTGCAGATTTGAAATAATCACTTCAAAAATAGAAGAGCAGCTTCCCCTATTGAGCTCCCCACCCTTATGCCTGTAAACATTTTGCTTCTGCCACAGATGCAACTTGTTCTTTTCCTTTAAGAAATCATAAAATGCCTTTCTGAACACTGAGAACCTGGGCATAGAGGGTGTACAAGGCTGACCATAACAACTCACACTTAAAGTCTTGCTCATGCACTAATTGTTTGAACTCTAAATCCTCCCTGAAGTGGTTTGCAGCTGCATAACAATAGTGTTTTCCTCTCTCAATGCAAACAGTTCAGTCCCACATTGCAGTCCTTTGGGCTGTCCATTGCAACAGGCAGTCCCAAGGTATAATCAACATCATGGGGTGCAGAGAGAAGTGACAATTTTTGCCCGATCTGGCCACAGAAAGCAGTTTTAAGCAGTGACCAAAAACAAGTGCATGGCTGCAGACAGCTTCAAAAATGGCCAATCGGGTGAAAATCTGACCCTTCATTGCATAAGGTATCAGATGAAGACATTTCAAAATATAGCATCTTTTGTAACTTGTGTTTGCTCTGCCTCCCAGCCTGTTGCTATTTTCAGAATGGGAGTGGGGAAAGCGAGCAGAGGGAGTTCAGTCTGGGGTTTTTTCATTCCCCACCCCCGAGGTTGGGGTGGGTGTATTTGAGCTGCACCAAGGTGGGGGAGGGCTCCAATTCAATTCAACCACTCCACTCTTCAGCACAAGCTGGGGAGCCCCACGAATAAGCTCCTTTCACTGCCTTTCCCCCCTCCCATTCTGGTAACAGCAAGCACCGGCAGAGAGCCATTGCTGTTACTATGGGAAGCTGGCTGCAGGCTCCCAGCCCACAGCTAGATACCCCACCTCCTGAAACCAACAGTGAACTTCTGTTTGGTCTGGGGTAACAAAACACTTTGCAAAAAACACTCTGAGTTACAGCTGGGAGCTGCACTTCTGTCTGCAGTGGTCTCAGCAATGCCACTTGGATGAAAGGTGCCATCATGCTTCTGTCACCCTGACAGCAAGCAGAATTATAGTACAATGCCTCCTGTCACACCATTCTCCCTGCTAGTAGATAGATGCAAACACCAATCAGAAATTGGTCTAATAAGAATCTCTTATTGTTTTGCCAACAGAGAAGCAAAATGTACAAATGTGAGAGGAAAAATATGCTAAGGTTCAGGTAACCTAAAAAAGGCTCTCTAGCAATAAATATATACTTTTTATGTATGAGCGTTACAATTTGCTTCTTTTTCTTTTTAATAGATGGAAGTGTCACCTGTAGTAATGTAGATTCAGTTGAAAGTAGCAAACTACTTCATATACACACAAAGCTTTTATGGCAACCACTGTACTTGGATTTCTTCCAAGTCTTCAGCAAAACGTATAATTGGATAACTGTAGGTTATAGCTTTAAATGGTCTTCAAGAACTCCCGTTCTATTTAAAAAGGGAATGCTTCTCCAAAATTCAGTTTCAAGTAAAAGAGTACTTGTTTAAAAGAAAACAAATAAATCTTTTAACAATAAAGATTGGATTTTATAATTACTCGGGTGTTTTTATCTAGATTTCAAAAACCTTTATCTTAACACCATCCTGTGTATCTACTAACTGTCAGGTGTAATAAGATCTTTATAGCAGAACTGTCTTTGTGACCTCTATAGCAAGGAGCACATTATTGGCATTTGTAGTGCATGAATTGCTGCCACTCTTTTCTATTTCCAAACTTTTCCATTCTCTACTGAAGCTCTTATGTACCTATACCTACTTTGTCACAAATCATGCTCTTCCTCTCTGAACTAAGTAGCAGGCCACTCTTGCACAGTCTGTTCCTATGTTGTGCTCAGACTTTCCACTGATACTAGGGGAGTTCTACATGGGAAATAAAAACAAAATACACACTGGAGACCCATAATGTGGATAACCATCTAGTCTAGTCTGGAATGAGTATTTTGATTGTAGCATTTTGTTTACTTTTTGGAGGGGAGATTTATGTCTCTCTTAGCATAACTATAATTAACCCTAATGGGAAGTTTGTATAAACAGCAATAAGACATTCTATTTTCCATAATTTTACTCTTTTGCTCTTATCTGTAGCTCAAAAATCAAACTATCAGGGGAACTATAGGCCCCACAAAGCATCATGAAATGTACCAGTCTGAACTGATGTAAACTGGCATAGCTTAATTAATTTCTATTGAGCTACTAGCTGAGGCTCTGACCCCCTAGTTTTATTATTTTGTATTGCTCTCCTCCATTGAAACCGACACCATGCAGCTCTCTGAATTCCATATGGAAACAGAAATAACATAGCACTCTGCAGATCAAAGGGAGATACTGATTTCTAATTTAAAAAATTAGTAGATGAACATTAAAAAGGTCTCAAATTAGTGTTTCACTGACAATGGTAGAATTAATAGGTTATTTCATGCTCAAAAACATATGTGCTTTGCCAAAATAGTCTCTTTACAGTTGTTAAAGTGCCAAAGACTGTGCAAGAGAAAAAGAATAGTCTGGTTACTCACTTGGTAAAGCACTTTTAGTAAGTCTTACAGTTGTGGAAATGAATTATTTTCAACATGCTTTGAAATAAAACAAGAAATACAAATTAATATAAAGCTAAACATAACCAACCCTTCTCTTTGCATCTTAAAATCCACAAACAGAGAGTTTGTGGAGTAACTTTAATTGTTAGTCTCCTTGACTCTGCCGTGTGCTGGGACAGGCAGACCTGGAAAGGCTTAAGAAAAAACATATATGGTTGTTAAATGCTATTCTATTGCAAATGATTCTATTGAAATAGAATTGAAAGTGCCTTTTAGTTCATGAAGACATCTTTCAAA
Organism: Alligator sinensis; assembly: GCF_000455745.1. Lineage (NCBI taxonomy): Eukaryota > Metazoa > Chordata > Crocodylia > Alligatoridae > Alligator > Alligator sinensis. The sequence continues at coordinate 2,727,962 of NW_005841904.1, forward strand.
ATCCTCAATTTGGTCACAAATGAAAAAGTATTTAAAGGTCTTAACCACTAGTGTTGTATCACCACGCAAACTAACAGTCTCTTACGTTTCAGCCCAGCTGGCAGTCTGTTCAAGACTGGTTCACAAGGAAAGGTTATTATAGGTCATGTCTGTAAAGCACTGGAAAAACTAGGGGAAAAAACAAAGACAAAACTATTCTTCTAGGCCCCGTCTGTCCTTCCACGTTTCGCCACTGGTATTTCAACACATGGAATATTGTCATCACCACATTCTGTCTCCTTCGATGTTTGTACAGTTCAGAAACAGAACATCAACATACATTTTAAAAGTTTTGTTTCCTGAGATATTACCTAAAAGAATTTTAAGGCAGGTTTATTTTTATGTCTCAGTTATAAAACTGTACAAATAACACTACTCAAGAAATGTGGTTATAATCAAGAAAATTAGCTGTGATTTAACTAGCTGTGATGAACACCAAATGCAAATGAATGTATGAGTCTATACTTTCTAACTCATTTTCTGAGTTTAGGTATCTACCCACAGATACCTAAACTCTGGGCTAGATTTTTACAGATAAGGACTCACAGCTTCCACAGACATCGCTGGAGATCTGAGTGCTCAGCACCTCAAACTATTAGGCTGACCATGCTTCAAGCTGAGCACCCAAACATCCAAGGCAGCTTTTTCACATTTTTAATTATTACGTATCTTCAAGTCTGATCTTTGAAACAAAGGCTTCAAAACCTTGCACTACTACTGTGATGGAGCAAATGATTTTTTACTCTTCATCCCAACAACTGCAAAGTCTTAGTTAGGCGATCTCTTCCAGGAAACAGGCAACCAGATGAATCCAAACGGTCCCCAATGAATTATAGTGTGAACTGTTTCTTACTCTAGGCTTTCTACCTACCTTGCTAAGATGGAATTAAACTTGATTGCTTCTATGTGAGAACTGCACCATCTGCTTTCCTTGGCTAGGGACAGAATTTCCACATAAACCGGTTTATGTAATCAGAAACTGATTTAAACCTGTAGTTCAGTGCACACAAACCAGTTTCAAAATGGCTGAAACTGGTTTAAGATAAACCTAATTGAATGTAGTAAAAGACTTAACTGATTTGGGTCAAACCAGTTATGAAACTTCTGTCCCAGACCCCTTCCGGTTCAAGTTAAATCAAAGTCTCCTAGCATCCCCACATGCTTTGCATGGGCTGGGCTGTGCAGTCTCCTTCAGTAGAGAAGAGTTGGGAGGGTGGGAGGCAAGGACTCCCTGCTCTCCCACTTCCCCCGGCAAACCCTTGTTGGGATCTGGAGTCAGGGAGGGGGTTAAACCTCCCCTTCCCCCGAGTACAGAGCTGCCCTGCCCTACCCTGCCCTGCTAAACTTACTGCTAGCTGCGACTGTGGACTACAAATCCCAGAGGCACAGTGCTTCTGGTCCACTTCCAGGTTCACTGCTGAGCATGCTGGGGCCCCCCTGCACTCCCATGGGATGCTCCATCTGCGCCAGCATCTCAGCGTTCACGAGCCGCCTGAGGTATATAGAAAAAACATTTAAAGCTGTGTCTATGTCCGAATCATCAAATCTCTCTGAATCGATTTGGATGGTTCTGATTTGGGGAGATTAAAGGGTCTTCTAATTCGATTCGGATTTGGAGATTCAGCCACTGAATTGGGATGAATCTCTGCTGAATCGAATCAGCAACCCTGACTGTGCAGTAAAGCATCACCATCTACACATGCAGATGCTTACTGTACAGTAAATTAGTCAACTGTGTAGTTAATATGCTACCTGCAAACACAGGTAGCAAATGAACTATGTCGTAGTTACTGCACAGTAGCCAACATGTAGATGGCTGAACAGGAGGAAATTTGCTCCTAGTCAGTTCAGGCAGCAGGGGTCAGGAGAACAATCCCTTCCCCCCAGGAGCTGCCTGCTTACCAAGGCAGGTTCCGAGTGCAGAGCCTGGCTGAGGCAATTTCGCCTTGCCCCAGCACCAGGCAGCTCCCAGCCCCAGCTCTGCGATCAGAGCAGAGGTTAGGACAATGCTCCCTGCCCCTAGGAGCTGCCTGCTGCCAGGGTGGGCTCTGAGCACAGATCCCAGGCTGGGACTATGTCCCCCCGTCCTGGCAGCAGGCAGCTCCTGGCCCTGACTCCACAACTGGAGCAGGGGCTGGGACATTGCTCCCTGCCCCCAAGAGCTGCCTGCTGCTAGGGCAGGCTCCAAGCACAGAGCCTGGGCTGGGACAATGTCCCCCTGAACCAGCAGCAGGTAGCTCTTGGCCCCAGCTCCACAATCAGAGCAGGGACTGGGACATTGCTCCCTGCCCACCAGGAGCTGTCTGCTGTAATTAATACATTACACAGAATAATTTTCCCACAGGAGAAATGCATATGATGGAACTCTTCAGGTCATACTACAAAGAACCAAATATGTCTCTTTGCATTTCAAAAAGTTGTGTAGCTTATTAATTTTGTAATGCTAAAATGAAGATCAAAAGGCTCAAGTAGATCAAAAGATGCTCATAGTTCATAATCAAAAGACCCAAAACAAAAAGGACAGAATCTTATTTCACTTCTATGTACTCAAATAATAGTATTCCATCTGTGTAACTTGTATTTTTGGTACTCTAGACTTCCCAGGTCCAGTGGTCTAACCCTCTCATGTTGCAAGTTTGGTATTACCCAGTCCCCTCTTCAGCTCTCCTTTTGAAGCTGGGCCACTGCATCTTGTATTAAACATTTATTGGCTAAACAGAGAGCAGTGCAGGGGGGGGGAGTTTCTTCCCACTGGGAGCTAGAGTCCAGGCTAGAACCCAAGACTTGCCCCTTTCCAGAGCAGCAGCCATCTCATGAAGGCAGACTCCCCTCTAGTTTTTGCTTTTTCTCCTGAGAAAGATAGAATGTGTGCGCCCATATATACATACTTATGTATTTCACATATTTTAATACAGTAAAAGCTGTGTTAACTGGCATAAGCAGGGTAAGTGGGGTGTCAGGTATCTAAAAATTCCGATTATCTAAGGTAGGGGTTTTCAACCTTTTTTGAAACCCCTTGCAGATTTGCTGGGGGGGGGGGGGGGGGGGGGGGGGGCCTCACCCCCCCTGAGATCTGGAGTGGCAGGAGGAAAGGGTGGTGGGGGGCAGTGGCAGCCACATGCAAACTCCCCTGCCCCACACCCCCTGGTGTCCAGCAGGTAATTCCAGTTAATAGAGTATTCCAGATAGTAGAATGCCAATTAATACAACTTTTACTGAACGTATATAAAAAGAGATTGTTAAGAATTATATATACACATATATATGCACATATGCACACACACACACACACATATACATATATATATGAATTATATGCGTATGTATTTTTTCATACATATAATATACAATTCTTAATCTATTTCTATATACGTATTAATACTCATAGACATATAAATATGCATTCTTATGTATAGTAATACTTGCAAATCAACCAACTGAATAGACAGAAAACATTAGAAGTTATTCATGTTATCTAGATAGCCGGAGTAGAGTCATAGAAAGCCACAAGAGTAATTCAAAAAAATAATAATCTGTTTCAAAGCAAATACCTGCAAAAGTTTCTCAGAGTCATTTGGAAAGCATCCTACAACATTAGGTATTCTACATAAAACAAACAAACCTAACTATGGAACCCTGCAAGAAAATGATGGAAATATTTAGGACATCATTTTAAAATGTTCCCAACCTTGGCTGCTTACAAAAAAAGCAAAAGAGTGCTTTAAACTCAGCATGCTCTCATGCCAACCCCAGTGCATGCCAAAAAGCACTGCATTAGTTGGACATGGCTCACTCAACATCTGTATAGATTGGGCGCTTTTATATAATAAATGATTGATTTTTAATTTTTTTATATTTTATATTTATATTCATACATTTTATTATATATTTTTATTTTTATATTTATATTAAATTATTAATAAAATAAATATAATAAATTATTTAATCTACATTAAGTCTCAACATGGACACAACCTATAAAGCAAATATAAGAATGAACTAGAGAAACAGTTTATAGGACAATAGAGAGAGAATCCAACAAGCATGCCCCACAAAAACCTGAATAGACCAGCAGAGGGCCAAAATTAATGATGGAAATGCCATGAGGTCTAACAGAGGATAAGGAACAACCCTCTATGTTGATTTTCCAGAACATTTGGTACCTTTGAGCAATATTATCAGCCTTTAACTATTGAAAATAATGTTTCCTTACATACCAGGAGGACCTGAGAGAGACGGACATAATTCTGAATATCTTTGCCCTTTGAGAGACCCTGGTGCTGTGATTGCTCCTCGTACTTGAGTCAAATATTTTTTACTTCATTAATCCCCTGGCTCAAAGTTTGTGAAGCTACCATTGGAAACAGTGATGCAGGGAAAGCTACAGTACCATCACTATACAGCCAACACTCAGCTCAGTGCTACAAATAAATACGTTCTTTGGCGATGCAGTTCTTTAGCTTTCCCAGTTATCCAGCCAAGATTCTGGCTTGGGTAAAGGAGAACTTTCTGAAGTTCAGTCCAGAGAAGACATTTGCTACTAACAAAAGCAGATAGGGTAAATGACTGAATTAATATTTCCCCCCAGTAGGCCTGCATTTTTAAGTAAGGTGTAAAGCTGGGTGTCCTATTAGATCTATAGCTACTGCTGAAAAAACTGCTCACCAAAGTTAGCCATAATCAATTCCATACAAGATTACTGCAATGTGCTTTACATGGAATATGAAAATACTGTTAAAATATGCCTCATGTAGAATACTGGACTGCCTGCTTAATACTTGTAACCCAGGTATACATGGGTTTGTACTCCCCTCTCCAATTGAGGGAATTATTGGCAGGGCAGCGTGCTGTGGAGGGACACAGCAGCCCAGCGGCCACCACCCCCCCCAATAGAGTCAGGCCCAGTCAATCAATTACTTAACTACAGGCAGTCCTCGACTTACGTTTCGAGTTACGTTTCAAACTTACAACGTCAATAAATTGACACCCTGTTTCAACTTTCTGATGTTAGTTTCGACTTTACAACGCTTAATCTGACGCAACGCCACACCAGCAAACAAGTTCGCTGTGTCACCCATGTCCCTGGAGAACGTGTGTCCAAACTTGCTTAGACACTTTCTTTAAGAAAGCAGACAAGACTCCAGAAAAACCTGCAGCCAAGACCCTTTCAAAAAGTCCAGCAAAGTTACCTCAAAGAAATCCTTCCAAATCAATATGATTGCTATTTATAATATAAATGCATTAATGTAGTTATATTATTCATCTGTAATTGATTGAGTACAAAATTCCGGGTTATTTTTGGTGAAAATAGGGTATCAGACCTTGGTTCAGGAACCAATCCCCATTTATAACATTGTTTCCTATGTTGTTTCCTATGAGAAAAATGGTTCCAAGTTACAACGTTTCAACTTAAGATGCAGTTTTCAGGAACCAATTATGTCGTAAGTCCGAGGACTGCCTGTGTATACAAATTTATTATTACAACAAAACCATTAAAGGGTAAGGACATAGATTATATATATGTACAAATTTACAAAACAATAAACCCTAAACCATATATATACACAACCAATTATTCAAAAATACAAATGAACCATAGAACAACCCAGAACAAAATATATTGATCAGGCAACCTCATATCTCTATTAATATACAAACTATTACTTCAACTTATTCACATAAACTATAAGGCACAGTCTACAAATATAACAAGCAATCCTTAGACTACCTGGGTGCCCTCCAGGGCAGGGGCCTCACCCCCAAGGTACCACTACAGGAAAGGAGGTGGGGGGAAAGAAAAGGAGAGGGAGAGTCCAATGACTCCTAAGTCCCACCTATCACCCAGGAGTGGCCCATGTGGTGCCCCTTCACAACCCTGGGGTTCCCTTCCCCTGTGGGGACCCTCTCTCCAGGGTTACTTACTACTTCAAAGTACTGGAGGGTTGCCTCCCGTTCTCTGGATTGAGCTCTGTTCCCCATAGGGCTTTCCTGCTGCCTGATTCTGCTGCCACTGGCCTGGCTTAGGGCCACATGCACTGCTGTGTGTAGCGGGTGCTTCACCTTGTGCTAGGGGTTGGAGGCCCAGGCAGCCTTGTGCAGCACCGAGCTCAGTCTGCTCCCAGACCCTCTGTGCAGCAGCATCTTCACTGAGCTGCCAGCAGCTGTAGACCCAAGCCACCTCAAGCGGCTCCCAGGATGTCTCACCCTCTGCACAGTGCCTCCTGCACCAAGCTCCCGGTCTCGTGCAGAGGTTGAGGACCTGAGCCACCCAAGCTGCTCCAAAGATCCTGCTCTGTGCACCGTGTCTCTGGCCACATGCCAAAGGTTGCAGACCCAAGCCACCTCACACAGCTCCCAGGGTCCGGACACCATGTGCCGTGCTGTGCACCAAAAGCCTAACTGCTGGAGCCATCCGCAGCTCCCCGCCGATGGAAGTTTTCAGGGGCTCTTCTGGACTACTGCTTCGCCCTGCTGGGCAGCTCTCCTCAGCTCTTCTAAGCCCTGCTCTTCTCTCTTCTCTGTCTCTGACGCATCTCCCTGGTGCTGGGCACGCAGCTCCTTTTATACTCTCCAGGGCTCCACCCCAGAAGTCTTCCGGAACTGACAGTGTTGCAGTCTTCAATCAGGTCTGGGAGAGCTCTCCTTCCCCCTGCCCCCTCAGGAAAGGGGCATGACTTCATTTCTCTTGCTGCCTCCTGATTGGTGGATGGGCTACACCAATCAAAACAGCAGAATCTCAAGCCTGGGACTCAGCCCAAGCTCTGAAAGGCAAGCCTGGTACATACTGCTCTATGTACAGACCATGCAATAAGCCCTATCATCTGTCCTTCTTTGTTTCAGGATATAAATTAAGAAAGGCGTGTATTCATCACCTCTTGATAGTGCTTGAGCGATACACTGAAGCACAACACTCTTATTGGTCACACACTCCAATGCACTCTAAGGCAGTTACATTACAACTGTGTGAGGGTTTAGCAGGTCTGAAACAGACATACTGTGCTTCACTGCAGTGCTTCCTGGCACAAATGTAAGGGAACTGAGTTATGCCCACAAGCAAGCTTTTCTTATCTTTGTTTGTACAGCACCCAGCACAACAGGTTCTTGAACCTGACTGGAGATTTGGGATTCTATCTTGATAAGAACAGTTAACAATAATATCATTTGACCCCTGGATGCCTCAAAGACAACCTGCAATGTCTTCTAATGTTGTGGCTGTAATGCCTACAAAAATTGGTAAGGTAGGGTGCTGGTGCACTAATACACCTGCCTGTCATGCTGACCAATTTTGCATCATTGTTTCCTTGCATTCCCATCTGTCTGTCTGTATTTATCAGTTATCTCTTTAAATAGTCAGATCTTTGGAGTAAGGAACAGCTTTTTGTTCCATATTTGTATAGTGTCTAGCATAAGGGGGTCCTGCTCCATAACCTGGGCTTCAAGGAAATAGGATGGTATAGATAATAATGATGATTAAGAGATCTCAGATTTAAAAGGGGATAAAACTAGCAGGGCATTTTTAGCGAAGGGGCCTGGTCTCACTCCTGCAACTGGCTCCTCTCCAGGCTTACTTTGCTAACCTCAGATATGCTGCAATACCTATCTATTTACAAAGACTTTTCCTTTGGGTTTCTGGCAACAAACCTTTTTCTTTTGAAGAAGGTATCTGAAGTGTTTATATGATTTCAGTATGATTTAGGTTTTGGAAGACGATGGACCAAGGGAGGCAGTAGTTATGATGAAGGTTTCCTGACTTTCTAATCTTCTGACCAACCTCAGCTCTAGTGAATCTGTGAGGCCGTATAAATCATTATTATAATTCTTCTTTATTATAGAATAATATCATTATTATCTAATAATATAATCATTATTACAATATATAATAATGTATAATTAATAATATTAATATATAGATATATTATCTAATAATTATAATCATTATTATAATTCTTCTTTATTCTTCTTGGTAAACTACTTTAAGAATGAGCTATTACCTGTCTTAATCTGTCACAAAGCTGTTATCACTGTATATGAAAGAAAAGCTTCGTTTTCTAGTATAAGGCTTCCCTCAATAACCACTCTTGCAAGATATATGTAGTGATATTAAATTAATACAGTAGTGCTCAACCCCTGGCCCACAGGCCAGATCCAGAGGCACTGCTTACAGAAACTCCATGTGAAAATAAGTGAACTGTTAAAAGTGTATAGCCAATGTATAGCTCAGCATGAGTACCATGTGCACATAAAAATGCTACTGAACCGCCAGATGTCTTAACTAGGCTTGATTACATTTATGGTATTGAATAGATATTAGGCACAGATTTATAGCTTTAAACACTCTTCAGAAATAAATTCAATTGAACAGCTTTGCACAAACTTGGTGAAATCTGCTTGCTGTGAGCAGATTCCTAATTTTATCCAGGGCAGTGTGGACATGTAAAATGTCTAGCTCTTGTGAAAATATTATTGTTAATTGATTTAGAAATAAAAATTTGAAAGACTGGCTACAAAGTAACATGACTGAATTAACTTTCAAATCTCTACAGTAAAAATATTAGGGGCACATTTGCTTAATTGAACTTTCAAGAAGTATAGTCTTTTTATGTACAAAGTGTATTATCACTGACTATGCATATATATCAGTAGACTATTCAGTTACATTACCTGCAAGTGCAACATGGATTTTGCCTGAACTAATATTTGATTGATGCCCTGATTTGAAAATTTAGCTGTATCATTCTTACTTACTCTGTCCTTCTTTCAAAATTGTCAGACCAAATTCATTTGAGAGGGCATCTCAAAGAAGATCCCAAGGGTTCTGTCCTGGGACCAGCTCTATTCAATATTTTAGTAATGATTTGGATGGTGGAATAGCAAGTATACTTATAAAATCTGTGGATGAAACTAAGCTGGAGAGAATTCCAAACACTCAGAATTCAAAATGATCTTCAAAAATTGGAGAGACAATCTGGAATAAACAAAATCAAATCCAATAATGACAAGCAATTTGCTACATTTAGTAAAGAGAAATTAAATGCATGAATACAAAATGGCAGACATTTGGCTACACATCAGTATGACAGAAATAGATCTGGCAGTTATAGCAGATCACAGACTAAACATGAGTAATGATATTGCAAAAAATTAAATCTCATCTTAGCATTTATCAATGTTAAGATTGTGTGAAACATCAAATGTAATTATTCTGCTCTACTTGGTGCTGGTGAGGCCTCAAATGGAAAAAAATGTTCATTTTTGGTCACTAGACTTTGAGAAAGATAGAGATCCATTGGATATAGTTTAGAAAAGAGTAACAAAAATAAAAAATAAATTTAATAAGCATGGGCTATGAGAAAAGGCTGAAGGAATTTAGTTTGTTTAGTCTAGAAAAGAGAAGGCTGAGGGGAAACACAGTAACAGACTTCCAACAGTTTTCTGGATTAGCTCCTTCTATACTTTACCTTAGAAAGAGGACTGGAATATGAAGAAGGAGGTGCAATAGGCAGCATTGGAATATGGCTTTCCAATAAAAGTTAAGCAACACATCCACAATGAGATCTTTTCAACTGTTTTTACATGGCAGACAAAGTAGGTGAGCTTCCCTGTAATAAATTTGACATCCAAGCTAAATAGCTCACTCAGTATTCATGAAAAAGGGACATGGCTGGGGCCAGAGAATTTGGTGTTCACCAGACCAGCTCACAGAAATCAGTGAAAGAAAACTAAAGAATATCTGGACATGGCAGTTATAACAGAGTTCACGCACAGTTTCTCAAAAATCAGAACGACTTTATGCTAAAAGTTTTTATTAACCACTGTATTTAAAATACATATATAAACTGAAGGTAATACACAGAACACTACTATGTAACACATTCCCAAGAAGTTCAATTAAAATGAGTATTTCTTCTTTTGAAGTCAAACTAGCAGTGTGTAACGTAGTTTCTTATGAGGAAAATTGTTTCAGTAATAACTCTTCCATGCAATGATTAGTCACTGTATCCAGAAAATCAGAAATGATCATATATTAATGTAAAACCTGCAAGGTGGAATTTACTAATGTTTTATAAACATGACTGAGTAGATAATTACTCCTCTGCTGCATCTTCAACCTTCAAACCATCTACACAAAAGAAGAAATTATACACAAATTACTAAAAAATTAGTAATATTCACAAACATAAATGAAAGCGGTAACCATTGATTTTAACCAATCCCAGACACATTTAGACTAATGTAATGTATATTATTTTTGAGGACCAATGTCAATTACACTGACATCCTGAGTGGACAAATAAGCAGCTATCTAGACAGATGCTTGCAGTCGGCAGTGTTACAGACTAACATGAGAGAAAAAGAGCTGGTAAATGTCCCTTTGCATACAGCAACCAGTTACCCTGGAATATCTTCAACTCATGTAATTTACACCAGTGTAATTTTACCCCTAATTTTTCAGAGACTAACTTCCTGGGATTCAGTATTTTACACTGATGCAGAGTTGTCAATATGGATATGTTGATATTGGTGAGATAACCGTACTTTAAGAAGGCCCTTTTAAGGGTGCAGAAGCATGCTATCTCAATGTGACAGAAGAATGGGGAGTGAAACAGGACGCCAGCCTGCCTAGACAGCACTCTCTTCAATGGGTTGAAACTCAAAATAAATCCTATAGAAAGTGGAAATTCAGTCATAGTACTAGGGAAGAGTACAAGTGCATCACATGGGCGTGCAGGGGGGAAATTGGGAAAGCCAAGACGCAATTTGAGATGCAGCTGGCTATGACCTTTTTAAAAAATAAAAAAGGGGATTCTATAAGTATATCAAAAGTAAAAGGAAGACCAACGAAATAATAGGTCTCTTACGGAATGCATAAGGCAATATAATTATGAATGCAGAGAAGGCTAAACTATTTACTGCCTTTTTTAGTTCAATCTTCATGAACAGTTATAACTATCAGATGACGTGTACAATTGGCAGAAAAGCTAGGGAAGGAAGCAAACACCTTAGAGAAATGGTAGAACAGGTTAGGGATTACTTAGAGAAGCTAAATGCTTTCAAGTCAGCAGGGCTGGATGGAATGCACCCTAGGGTACTGAGGCTGAGGTAATTTCAGTGCCATTAGCAATCCTCTTTGAAAACTCATGGAGGTCAGGTGATGTCCCAGATGATTGGGAAAGGGCAAATATAATACCCATCTTAAAGAAAGGGAAGACTGAGAATCAGGGAATTACAGACTAGTCAGCCTGACCTCAATCCCTGGAAAGGGAAAGCAGGTCCTCAAGGAATAAATTGTGAAGCACCTAGGAGAGAACAGGGTGATCAAGAACAGCCAGCATGGATTCACCAAGAGCAAGTCATACCTGACCAACCTGATTTCCTTTCTATGATAAGGTGACAGGCTCCGTGGATGGGAAGAGAGCAGTGGATGTGATGTACTTTGACTTTATAGCTAGGCTTTTGACACAGTTTCCTATGATGTTCTCATTAGCAAGCTAAGGAAAAATAGATTAGAAGAAAGTACTGTAAAGTGAATACATAACTGGCTGGATCATTATGCTCAATAAATAATTTTCAATAACTCCATGTATAGTTTTTAGAATGTATTATTATGCTTAATAAATAATTTTCAATAACTCAATGTATAGTTTTGAGAATGTATTAAGTGGGGTTCCCCAAGGGTTTGTCCTGTTCAACTTCTTCATTTATGATTTGAACAACAGGATCGAGTGCATACTTACCAAATTTGCAGATGACATCAAGTTGGGTAGAGTTGCAGACACACTAAAGGGCAGGGCTAGGATCCAGAATGATGTAGATAGACTGGAGAAATGATCTGCAATCAACCAGATCAGATACAGCAAGGACAGGTGCAGTCCTGCACTTGGGACAAAATAATTGTATGCACAAATACAGACTGAGGAACAACTAGTTGGGCGTTACTACTGAGAGGACCCTGGGGTTTATAGTGGACCATAAGCTGAATAAGAACCAACAGTGTACGCTTGTTGCGAAAAACACCAACACTGTATGGTATTAACAGAAGTTTAACTTGCATAACTGGGAAAATGACCCTTCCACTCTATTTGGCACTGGTGAGGCCTCACCTGGAGTGCTGTGTCCAGTTTTGAGCTCCAAACTTAAAAAAGGATGTGGAGAAATTGGAAAAAATCCAGCAGACAGTGATAAAATGGTTAGAGGCATGGGAAATATGACTTATGAGGAAAAACTAAAAGAACTAAGGTTATTTAGCCTGGAAAGAAAAAGATTAAGGAGGGATTTGATAACAGCCCTCAAATACCTGAATGGTGATTATAAAGAGGATGAAGATGGGCTTTCATCTGTGGCCATATGTGACAGGATTAGGTGCAATAGCCTCAAGATACAGCAGAGGAAATTTAGATTGGAAATGAGTTGGAACTTTTTGACTCTGAGGGTGGTCAAACATTGGAACAGGCTGTGGAAAAGTAGTGGAATTTCCTTCCTTGGAAGTTTTCAAGAGCAAGCTGGGCAGACTCTTGGCTGGGATGCTTTAGGCAGGGATGATCCTGCCTTAAGCAGGAGGCTTGACTAGATGACTCCATAAGGTCCCTTTCAGTCCTACTTTCCTATGACCCTATGTCAACTGACACTGATGTTAAGAATCATTATACCAATGTAAATGTCATTTGTCCCACAAACTTTAATATTCACACCCTTATATGTACATAAGTTTGGCTTCTATTTGTTCTAACAGGCAGCATATGTGCATCCAGAGGCGCATTTGACCCTAACTACATGTCCTTACCAACTCTCAAGACATAACTACATGACTCCTCTCTAGTTGTAATCATAATGATTGTGTGATTATTTTATGATAATGCTAATCATACTTCTTTTAAGGTGTTTTATTTTGTTTCTATATGTAATTTTGCATCACAAATCACAATGTTATACAGTCTACAAAATTAAAATAGAAGCACTTTTTGGCAACGAACAAGTACCTTTATACTTCTACATTACCTGAAAATCTAACATTAACCTCTACTTAATTTAAACCACACCAGAATATGTCTGAGTTCATGAACTAGGGAAAAGGCTTAAATTTCACTGAATAAGAGTTGGGCTACAGAGCTGTACTGACAGCTTCTTTCCAGGTGAAAAGTTCTTTCTCAAAACAGGCAGGCAGAAAGAGAATAATTAACAGCAGGA
>NW_005841904.1:2741216-2751872 GCF_000455745.1 Alligator sinensis
TTTAAGCAAGATAACTGGGCATAGATATATTTTAACCCATATTATTAAAAGCCTTTTTTTTTTGCACAAAAAATTTACTCAAAAGGGCAACCACTGTTGCCTAAAGGACAGTGCCCTCCATGGAACTCGGGACTCCTGGGCTGCATCTACATGTGCACTTTAATGCACAGTAGCCTATTTTACTGCGCATTAAAGTATCACGTAAAAAACTGTGCTATTATGCTTATGCACAGTAAAACAGGCTACTCTGCATTGTGTCACTTAAAAACTGTGCTCATTTGTTACTGTGCATTAAGGCAGCCTAATGTGCATTTGTTTAGTACCTCACATTGGAGGTACTAAATTTAATGTGCATTAGGAAAAGTGCCTTAATGCATGTGTAGATGCATCCCTGGTTTCTAGTTCCTGCTTGATTACTAGCCTTCTTGGTATCTGTGAGCAAGTGAATTCACCTTCCAGTTTCCCCACTTAAAATGGGGATAAGCACATGGACCTCCTTTGTAAAGTGTTTTGAGAACCGGTGGCAAGAAGTGGTATAAGAGTAAACACTGTATTATTATTTATTTATTGTTACTAAAAGCATAAAGTGTATGAAAAAGATTAATGATATGAAGAGAAATACAACTAAAGACTAGTCTATTATATGGTTGTACATTATGTGCTTTCTATTTAACACAATTATAAAGATACAATTAAGAAGTCAGCTGTCTCAGAAAGAGGTCTCTAGCAGCCATTCTAAGGAGTGCTTCCCACAAGTCTCAAGTTACTTGCCTATTTTCATGCCTTATGGAGTTATCTGGCAGAGGATTATTTTTCACTTAGTACCAAAATTGTAACTTTTGTTTGGATTCTTCCATTCTGCCTAGGCTGAACGTGTGTTTTTATTCAACAAAATGATATGGCAAGATACCACATTTCTTGATGGTTAATAAGTTCTATTTACTTTTTTAACGATAGGAAACAAGGTGAAAGGGCCAAATTCTGTTCGTCGTTGATCAGAGCTCTAAGAAATCAGCCTGCATCTTGAGGCAGAATTTAGCCAACTCTTTGGGAAAAATGCCTGTGTGAAATTACATGCTGCTTTATTCTTGTTTTCTTTTTTTCCCCCCTGATATTGAAATGCCTTACATTTTCTTAAGACAAGTTTAAGATTTTCCACGCATGCCTGCATAGTAATACATGGTCAAAATTTTAACTCTTAAGGTATAAAACAGATATTGATGTAGCTGATTGTTTCTGAGTACAGAGCGTTTCTGCACTGACTACTACAATGGAAATTATTGTGAAGGTCTGGATGTTTGCTGCCTAAACGTCTCCCTATGTTAAGGAAGCTGATCTAAAACTACTAGCGTATCTGGCAAATGAATTTTACAAAATAGGAGGTGTCATGGCAAATATTCAAAAACAGGTCAATAGCAGACACAAGCTTTTGAGTTTCTCATTCTAGTTGTTTTTGGAGGGATACCATATAATATCCACTTCAACAGGTAAAAAATGTCAGTGCTCAAGAGCTTTCTTCTATTCTCTGAAGTAATACATTTCCTCAAATTATTTAAAGAAAAGCAGATGTAATACAGAAGCTCAGCAAAGGCAACCTTTTAGAGCTTGTGTAAGACTTTCCTTTCCTAAATAAGATATGGCACAATGGACTTTCTTCTCTCCTGAGCTTTGAATAGCCCAATGTCGTTCTTACAAGTGCTACATTATTTCTAGTAAAAACAACAGAAGCTTTAGTAAAAATTATCCACGGTACAAGTAATAATTCCTTGACAAATAAAAATCATGTAAAGCCAACACAGACATTCTGTTTCAGAAGGACAACAGGTGAATGCCCACACTCCACTAGCCTTCTAGGACAGTCTCATCTGAAAACTTGATCAAGGATTACTTAATATGATTGCAGTGGAAAATACTTATATTTGAAGCAAATTTACCATATGTAAAACATCTGGTATAACAGGGTTTTATATAGTGTATATACACACACACACACACACACACACACATATATATACACACACGTGTGAGAGAGATTCAACATTCAGCAGTACAGTATATACTAACCCAAATATTTTTTTTCATAGAAATGTATATATGAACAGTATGACTTAGCAGAGCATGTATCATGATACATCCTAATGTTATTTCTATCCTACAGATCAGTTGTTAATTCAGTGCTCTGGATCAAATCTTGCCTTTAAGTAGCTGTGTTGGAGCAGTGGCTGGCAATCTGTTAACGCCTTTTAAGACCCAGTTAGGTTCAGACATGGGTAGGTAGGCACTAGGACCCAGTCATCACTTCTGCTTGTCCCTGCCCCAGAAAAGGGGAAAACACCCACTGCTAACACTTCTCTCTGGTCCAACATGGGAAAAGTACCTGTTGCCGCTGCTTTTCCCTGCACTCAAAGCCAACACAGGAAAGGTACCCACCACTAGCATGAGGAAGGCACCTGCCAGTTTTACACTGGTATAACTCCATGTGTTTAAAAATACCACTTTAAAGGCCCAGGAAAAGTATATACCACAAATCAAAAAGGGTAGCAACTAGACTAATAAAATCCCTGCATGGTTTAATAGCAGTTAAAGAGGCCATTCAAGGCAATAAGGCATTCTTCAAAAAAAGATGTAAGACATGCCCAAATGAGCAAAATAAGAAATGTCACAAACTCTGGCAGGTAAAGTGTAAATGCTAAATAAGGCAAGCAACAAAAGAATTTGAGAAGCATCTAGCAAAAGATGCTAAAGTTAATAATACAAACTTTTTTAAATACCTCAAAAGCAGAAAGCCAGTGAGAGAACTGCTGGGATGATTTGTTGACCAAGGAATAAAAGGTGCATTCTGAATGATAATGCCATAGCAGAGAAGCTAAACTAATTATTTGCACACAGAAGAGGATAAGCACAAGGAGAGAAGGTAGAAAGATGCCAAGGGTCTCAAGAAATGTATACATATCCTTTGCAAGATAAGTTATCACAAGAAGGAAAGAGTTTTGTCCATGAACATCTCAAAATTCACCAGAAAGGTAACCTGTGCCCTTATGATGTGCAGAACCAGTACAAGCAGGTCAGGAATTTTTTCCAAATGGCTAAAAGCCTCAGAGCAGCTGATGGTGATGTCTCTGATCTAGGATAGAAGGGAGAAGAACTTTAATTCCAGAGTAAACTTGGATTTGAATGCTTTCCTGGAACAGCTTAGCAACTATTCAGTGAAGACTCTAAGGAATGTGACTATCCCAAAAGAAAAGTATAACCAGTTCATCACAAACATGAGGCCAAGTTTATTAGAAGGGGGAGATTTGAAGATGGAGGTATATATTCTTTAGACAGACTACATATAGGAGGTCTTCCTTGTACAAAATCTGTAGTATGGACTGAGGGATCCTGAGCTTAGTGTGCTAGAGCAAAGGGTACAGTAACCTCTTTGGTTTGTTGTCCAATTACCTCATATTTTAGTGCCTGATTTTTAAGTCAGGTGGAAGTCAGAGACAAATGTCTCTAAATGAAGAAGGACAATGCCTGGAACATAACTCAATGGCAGAATGTAATATAATTACCCAAAATGTCCCAGGCATGCAGAGGCATGGGCAGGATTTTTGATATAAGGAAAGTTTCTTTCTAGCATGGGAGAGGCTACTGGATGTAGTCAGGTTGTTGAAAGTGTGAAAAGTGCTGCTGGTTTAGACAGCCATGTCTGCAGGAGGAGACAAGCCCAAAGAGAAAGGACAAAGTAGACAAGATACGGTTTTTACTATGGTATAGGTCAGGGCTGTCCAAGTGGCAGCCTGTGCGAGGCTAAGTTGTGGACTCTGGGCTCCGGTCCAGCCACCTCACCCCACCATCACTCCAGCTGCAAAAGCAACCAGTCTCTAGGCTCCCTCTCTCCCGCTGGCTGCTGCTTCCTGCCTCCAACCCAGGGAGGCAGGGCAGGGTGGCAGCACAGGCACGTACAGGTGAAGCTGGTGCCACACGGTGCAGTGGCAGGGAGAGGTAGGAGGGAGAGGTGGTTGCTGGTGCAGCACAACAGCAAGGCACCCACCCACACAAGCACATGGCATAGGAGGGGATAGAGGAGAGGGTATGCATGCAGTGGTGGGAAGTGGGAGGGAGCATTCACAGGGCGTGCAGCCTAGGGGGTCTGTGGCTCACCCTGGTGCAGCCCACAGGGCACACAATTGACACAGGTGCAGCCCATGAGGTGTGTCGTCCCCAGACTCTTAGAAGTTGAACAGCCCAGGTTTAGATCACTAGGGAAATGCAGAGTTCTTACAGCAGCAGAGCAAAAAGAAGGAGCAGGGGTGAGGAAAAGAGAGTTCAAAATAGGCAGCAAAAACCCCTGAGGGGGAACTGAGAAAGCTTCCGATAAAAGGGGAGGCTTGTCCTCCAAGGAGAGGCTGGTTTTTGATGAGTAACTGAACTCTGCAAAGAAAGATACTGGCTTCCTGACTTATCTTATGTTCTTCTCCAATCTTTCATCCTCATATTTGTCACTTCGTTATTTCTCTTGAGAAGGAAAACAAAAAGGAGATCTTGTAGGGTTGCTTTTTCATGCTCCCTGAATGAGAAAGTAAGTAAAGACTGGGTGTGAAGAGACGGGCCATATTTGAATAGGCTTAGTTACTGACAGTCTTCTTTATGTCCTGCTTCCAGGTATGTGAAGTCATGTTAGCGTAACTTACAGTATCTTTCCTACAGAATGAAAAAAGAAGAATAACATACAATCAAAGAAACAATTATAAGCAGAGCTTGACAAACTAATGCCATAAGAAGATGATAAGATACTCTGCTAAGTTAGAAATGAATCTACAAAAGCACTTTCCCAATTTGAAAGAGCTTACTAACATAATAACAACTCATCATTTGGCAAACTAAATGGATTTTAAGGTCCTCTATAATCAAACAGCCTCAGCTCAAACTCAGTAAAATCATGACTTGCTACTACTGAACAGAAAAGACAAAAAGCAGTTTGTAGAAATGAACAGCTTATGCAGTGTTGTGGCATGTCAATGTCTTTTTGTCATACAGGGAAGAAGTTTCAGAATCAATTTGATTGTTTTTCTTCTAACTAGATCACAACGTAAGTTTATTTTTTAAATATATTATTTGTCATATTAAATAAACATACACAAGAGGTATCTCCTAGGACTTTTATGTGAATTATGGGAACGACTATGAGAATACAGTTTCTCTGACAACAGAAGGAAAGTTCAGATGAAAAAATGAGGAACATGATTTTCTATTATAAACCAACACTCTATATGTGCAGCCAGCTTTATTTTCCAGTTGACAGAATTAATCACCATCAAAAGTATATTTCATAAGAGGACTAATCTCATGGCCAAATATGTCAAGGTAAGAATTTTGATAAACATTTAATTCAGTTTTTTGTGTTATTTCTGGCATAGTGCTTTGCTTCATAAAAGTACATCCTTGCCCCACCATAGTAATCATAGTACATTAGTGCATACCTTTGGTAAGAACCTGCTTGGTATTTTCATCATAATCAAAAGCCTATTTAAAAGATTGTTAAGAGCCTCACCTCCTTTGGTTTGCAATGGTATGCTGGGAATGTCAGTCTCTGTGGATAGCTCATTGTTCACACTGATGCCATAAAATGGTTCATCCAAGAAAGGTTTTTTCAGGCTTTTTGTGCTGAGTGCTCTTGACATAAAGTAACCTTCAGCAGTATTCTTATCTGCAATCTCCTGTAGACTTTCTAAGTCATTAGGTTCTTCTGTTTGGACCACCAAATCCTTTGATAAATTACTATCAGCTATTGCTTTGGTGAGACAGAAGCCTGGGGATTCATTCTCTGCACAATTGTGTTCATTTTTGTCCTCAAGTCCAGCATTCTCCTGATCTGCTGACATCCTTACACTATGGGTTTCACCCAACGGATTAGAAAGAGTGGACATTGAGAGAAGGGTAACATCTTGAGTTGTGTAACATGAGAAAAAATTTTCATCAGAAAGCAATTCCTGAGATTTTGACATGGGAACATTGCTTATTGTTCTCTGAGACTGCATACATTCTTCCAGAAGGGTCTTGAGCTGTTCTTCAGAGAGACAAGGTAGCTCTTCAGGCTGGAAAAAAAGGAAACATTTCTTTCTGTCAAAATAAAGAATAAACAATTTAAAAGACACTAAAAAATAACTGGTATCCTTAAACTGCAAGGCCAGGGTTTTGTGGCTAATACTGAGATTAGAAATAATTATACATAATAGTACTATACAAAATCTCTCCACAGAGTGCAAGGAGAATAAGACACTGCAACTTATGAAGAATGTCTGCTGTATAGTGTGCACTGAACAAGAAAGGTGGTTCATTTTACCTAAGATCTCCCACACAATTTAAATTTGTTTCTTAATGATAAAAGCACAAGTCACAAAGTTTAATATTTACTTCTAAGTTTCAGTTATTGAGAGAAAAAGAGTATCTAGCCAAAAGATGCATTGCTGTTTGGCTAATATATTTGGAGAGCTTGCATCATATATCCTCTTCTCAGTCAATTTCTTGCATACACAATAACAAAATGGAGAAAGCTTACATTCATGGGTATTTCTTAAAATCTGATACTAAATATGGAGGAGGTCTTAAGTTAGCCTATTGAAGTATCATAAAAGTGTTATAAGATTATTGGAGGGGACGTTAGTCATAGTTGAGCCAAAGCTTAGTTATAAGCAATGATTTAATTACAGCTGCACTCATTTATGCCAACTAATATCTCCAGCACTGCAGTATTTACCACCTCCATTCTGGGGCGCTGATCTCAACTCTCGGAGAAGACTGTCACCAAACAACAATAGTGCCTACAATACCTGCGTTTGCTCTGCAGGCCACTTCACCCAGCTACTTACTTTAGGTACATGAACTGATGTGATCACAGCCTGAAGAGAGACAGTTGTATGGTTTACAAGGTAAAACTCTTGATTCATGTTTGTGAATGTAAAGAGCTTTCAGTGAGGAGGAAATTAATGCTATTTTGTTAAACATATCTTGCTTATTCAAAATGTCAAATTAATGTTACAAAATCAACGGGATGGACATAATGGGTAGAATTCTATTCCCTTTTGTGTGTCCAAATGGTAGCTTTCTAGTCATGTGAGTGGCATTTTTGTATGCATACACAGTATATGCACATAGGCTGAGAGTGTGCAGTAGGATATGCACTGTCTGGGTACTTATACAACTACGTACACATGCCCAATCTGTGTCTAAGGCTTGGAACAGATGTTACACATAAACTGGTTTAAGTGATCAGAAACTGGTTTAAACCTGTAACAGAACATAAGTTCAGTGCTCACAAACCAGTTTCAAAATGACTGAAACTGGTTTAAGTTAAACCTGGTTGAATGTAGTATCAGACTTAACTGATCTGAGTCAAACCGGTTTATGAAATTTCTGTCCCAGACCCCTTCCTGGTTCAAGTTAAATCTCAGTCCTCCAGCATGCTTTTCAGCCCTAGGCTGGGCTGTGCTGTCTGCTCCAGAGAGCAGGGCTGGCCCTACCCCTCTGCTCCCTAGCTTGAGCAGTGACAGCTGGCTCACTAGCCTCACTTGCTGGCTCACTGGCCACCCCAGGCTCGGATCTGGGGCCAGAGAGGGGGGTTAAACTCACCTTCCCCCAAGTATGGAGCTGCCCTGCCCTGCTAAACTTAGTGCCGGCTGCAACTGTGGACTACAAATCCCAGGAGCACCTGGAAGCAGAAAGAAGAAGTGACAAGCAACCCTGTGGAGTCCTGCTGCTCTGATGCTGGACTGCAAATCCTAGAGACATTGGAGGCAGCAGGAAGAGTAAGCGAATACACCTCCCAGGCTGTGTTTATAGTTTTTTGTTTATAGTTTTTAGTTTATAGTTTTTCAGAGAAAGAACTATTCTTGTTCAAGCTTTTATGAATTCAGTGTTAGTAGAGCTCCCCCAGTCAGAGACAGAGCCCTGGCCTGGGGCCTGGCCACACCCCCTCTCCTCCAGTGTGGAGCGGGGAAAAGCCTTGGAGGGCATTTCTCTTCCCTCCTGTTTAGTGGTGCCTGGCAGGCATGCTCTAGCACTCTCTGGATTCTGGTTTGAGCCACTGCAGGCATGTGGCTGCATTTCCTGAATCAAAAGTAAATGTGTATGTTCATTTGCTTATCATTTCAAATTGCTACAGCTTAGACTAACCTGCAAAGACTGAATCAATTCATCCTTGGGCTGTTAGACTGTCTGTACTTAGCCAGATCATGAAACTGTAGGAAAATCTTGACTAGTAGCGAGCGGGGAGGCGGCGGAGGACAAGGAGGGCCCCCCCCTATGTAGGAGTAGGGGCTTCCCTTGCATTTAACAGTCATTGGATAAAATGAATTCAGAGCAGTGCAATGGGGTAGTTTCTGCCCTGCTGGAAGCAAAGACATATCTACCACTTGTGTCTGCTGAGAGGCACCTTCAAAAGGAGCACTGGAATACAGCCTGGGTAATGCCTGACATGTGGTATGGTGGTTAGAGTGGTTTTTATAGGTGGTTTCTCCATGCTGGGAAGTCACAGAGATACAGTGTAAAACCTTCTCTGGGTAAGTGCCCAGACCTGTGTTCTGCATAGTTCCATACTTACTGTACTTACAGGTTAATAATTTACAAAAATTTCCTTATAACCATTCTTTTAGATTACTTGATTTTTGTTGGGACAGGTCTCTTGTACCTACCCTGGTCCCTCAGACCACATCCGAGGGGGAAGGGCAGGAGTGTGTCAACAACTCTACCTCTGTAGAATCTAAAAATATGCACTATACAATAGTGCAGCTCAAGGCAGCATCAGCTCTCCCATGAGCAACTGGTGCCTCCTGAGTCAGGGGAGGTCCTTCCCCCCCCCCACCTCCCAGCAGCCAGTCAGTGACTGGGGGGAGGTCCCCCTGTGGCCGATAACACTGGCCTGGAAGTACCAGCAGCATGCTGCTGGCATTTCCGTGTCGGTGCGATTGCCCACGGGGGGACCCCACCATTCGGTGCAATTGGCTGCAGGGGGACCGCAGGGATCACTTCTCCTGGCCCTCCTAGGCACATGCCCCCCCCCCCCGTACACCCCCTATGCATTGCCACTGAGCTCGCCTCAACTTTATCTGAGGCTGAGAGAGATTTTGGTGGATGGAGAACAAGCAGAACACTTTATGTGGCTCCTCCTCAGTGCCTTCTCTCCTTCCCTCCACTAAGTTTTATGAGGACAAGTCAGGTAAGTATCCCATCACAGTACCCTTTCATGATTTGTTTTACTGATTTTTTTAAAATAATATAAAACTTTAACATTTAAGACAGGCACAAATACTGTAAAGAATTCTATCTATAATAATTCCATGTTACTAACTGTCCTTGAGATGAATTTCCATAAATAGTTGTATATTTTGTAGCTTCTAGATAGGACCACACTAAGTGTAGACAGCTTCCTGAATAACCCTATGTCATTTCTTCATAAATTTGGGGCACACAATCAATACTTAATTCAGATCAAAGCAGCTGTTTTTTGTGTGTCTGTCTAACTATGGAAGACTGGAGAGTCACTTTAGGGATATCAGAAAAAATAGAAAATAAAAACATAACTTACATTGAAACCTATTATATATTTGCAACCAAACGAACACTTAAATACCTATGGCACTATACTGTATCAAAATGTAATAATTGTATTTGTGTCAAAAAGGTTATTTTATTGTTAATTGTAAGCAGTTACAAATCTCAATGGTCAGGATAAACTGTGTGGTCTAAAGCAAGTACTAAAGACTGTAATTCTCCTCAGGTGTCTTTACTCTAGAATACTTACAAAATTGCACTAAGTTACACTAAAGACAAAATATTTACAGAGATACTATTTTAATAACATATAAATGTGCATAATGTGTATTATTCCAAAGATGGAAATGGCATACTGGACAAGGGGAAATGAGCAATGAATTCTGATTCTTATTATGACTGGAAAAGTTCTAGTTGTTCTCACTAATTTTTAATATGAAACTGAGTACTATTTAATCATTAGGCTTTTTACTGCTAATGGTCCAAGAAATGAATTCCTAGCCTGGAGATTGGGATGCCTGCTAATGACCTTTTCAGTAGGATTCTGTTTGTGCATGCAGCTAATGTTTTCTGACCACAAGTTGCCTTTCTGTACCTGAGGATCTTTTGTGTTTAAATGAATTCCTCTGAGGCATCACTCTATAGGAAAAGCTTTACTGCATGTGGTAGGAATGCAAACTTGTAGTTACTCTGTGTACAGACCTACTGTGACTCTGGGGTTACAAGTACAATGCTTCAGGACTATTTTCAAAGTGATACAGTAAAAGAAATAGCCTACCACTGAAAAGTCCATATATTATGTCTCAAGACAGGGAGAGAGATAATATATCAAAACTGGGAGATTCTAAATAGAGTAAAAGACAGCCATATATCACTTGCAATAAACAAGAAAGCAGGCTTCAATATTTTTCAAATATAGAGTATGACTAGAGAGAAGAGGGAATTAGCCTCTCTGCTTTGTGATATTTGATTTGGACAGGGTGACAGTAAACTGTTATGTCTATGCCTCTATTTGTTTGAAATTATCACTTTGATTCATTAAAGTTCCCATGGATGTATTTAACTGCAGTGAATGTCAAATGTATGGTTGTAATCTCTGAAATAACCTTTTCCCTTCCTGCT
>NW_005841904.1:2751911-2752861 GCF_000455745.1 Alligator sinensis
TGCCTGCTGAAAAAAATCCCTTACAAAAGTGCAATAATCTATTAAAAACACTCTGGCTTTTGGTATATCAGCAGTGGTAACTTTTGGAAGTTTTAGATTAGTGATCCCTAAAGTGCACAGCTCTACTATGTTAGCGATAAAGAAATCCTTGTCCTATACTCTGTATTACAATCTCATGCCTACATGTAATATCATTTGAAAGGCAATGTCATGCATCACTTTCCTTCATCAACAATTCCACGTATTTTGTCAGTCAACACCACTCTTTCAGAATATTTAATACCTTCACATGAAAATCAAATGGAGACAGTTTATTGTTAATGATTTGTTTGAAGTTTTCCAAAGCATACTAATGAAGGCACAGATTCTACAAAGACACACATGCTTAGCTTTAAGCAAGAGAGTAGCTACTTGCTAAAGTAAGGACTGTGGTCTCAGAACTCACAAAACTGATTTAACTTCTAGGATCTTCAGGTAACAAGACCCATAAACTCATCTTACGAGTGCAGTGACCATATGACTAATGCATTTCTAAATGTTTAGCAACACTAAGACCGGAAAAATAAAGTGAAGACTGCAAAGAAAAAGATTAGTCTGACATCTGTGGGGTTTATTCCCATAAGATGAAGAAAAACAGTTTAAAAAGATGGACACATAGCTGCACCAAGATGTCTGGCCTAGTGTTTACAGAGAAATCCTCTGTTCTACAGACATTAGCTCTATTTTTAATGGCACAAAATTAAAGGACTGAAGTCAGACTAAATTCCTTTAGGTATCACTATGTTTGCATACCTTAATAAGAATAAAATTGTCTTATTCTGAACACACTAGCCAGTTGCCCATCAAGAATACTGGGTGGGGAGGGGAAGGGGAGGACAGAGCGCCACCACCCACCCACCCGCGCCACCACTGCCTCCCAGGAACAGGGGAGCACTGGCACCCAGTGGCCG
>NW_005841904.1:2752901-2754788 GCF_000455745.1 Alligator sinensis
GGCCTCATGCGCCCTTCCACCCCCTCACTTTGCCCCCCCCACTCTGTGTTCAGCCCCGCACGCACCGCCCCCCTTGCTGTTCTGTGTCTGGGCCCACACTAACACCCTGCCCCCGCACTGCCTCCATGTCCAGCCCCATGCCCAGAAGTAGATTAATGTGTATTGGCTGGGGCCCTGGACAAACAAAAAATTTAAGGCCCCCTCCCCCCACAGGAGCTGGGCTGCACGTGCCCACCTCTTCTCCCTGCCCTGCTATGGCCAAACATACACACACACAGGCATGCACACAGATGGGCACGCACTCTACTCTCACTCGCTCTCTGCACATGGACACACAGAGACAAACACACTCTCCCTCCTGCCATGAACACAGACACACACATGCATGCACTGAAACATGCATGCACACACTGACACGTGCATACACACAGACAGACAGGCACACACTTTATTCACTCGCTCTCTGCACATGGACACAGAGACAAACACACACTCCCTCCTGCCATGAACACTGACACATGCACGCATAGACACACGCATGCACACACAGATACATGCATGCACACATGCAGACAGGCACGCAGTCTACTCACTCACTCTCTGCACATGGACACACAGACACAAACACACTCTCCATGTCATGAGGAAGAGGAGGCAGAAGAACAGGTCCCCAGAGAAATTGAAGCTGCTCGACCTACATCACCAGCTCAGAAGAAGCGCCCTGAGAAGAAGGAGACACAAAGTTCTGGTCACTGGGGACTCCATCCTGAGGGGAACCGATGGTCCAATCATCTGTCGCTCACAGCTCTGGTCGCGGCAGGTCTGCTGCATGCCTGGAGCGAGGATTCGCAACATCACAGAGACCATCCCTAAAATCATCAAGCCCTCTGACTACTACCCACCGGTTGTGGTCCATGTAGGTACAAATGATGCATCCAGGGGCAAGCCGGATAACATCATGGAGGACTAAAAGGCCTTGGGACACCAAATGAAGGAGACAGGAGCCCAGATGGTATTTTCCTCCATTCTCCTGGTAAGCGGACGGGGTAGGCATCATGAGGCCTGCACTGACGTGGTTAACCAGCAGCTTCAGAGCTGGTGCCACAAGGCAGGGCAGGCTTTGGGTTTTTTGACAACGACCCATGTTTTTGTCAGGAGGGCATGCTGGGGTTGGATGGGCTTCACCTCTCCCATAAGGGCAGACGTATCTTTTCCTCTAGGTTGGCTGATCTCGTACGGCGGGCTTTAAACTAGCTTCGCCAGGGGAAGGGGCCAGTTCGAGTGGAGAGGATGCTTCACCAGCATGGGTGACAAGAGGAAGGGAGGCCCAGGTAAGCATCAACATCCTGGGAGTAGGGGGCCACAACTGTCCTGGGAGTGGGAGGGAGGCTCGTACACCCTCAGGAGGCCTCAGGTGCCTCTATACTAATGCTCGTAGTATGGGGAGTAAGCAGGAGGAACTCTCTCTCCTGATTGCGAGTAAGAACCCAGACTTAGTAAGGCTCACAGAAACCTGGTGGGACCCTACCTATGACTGGGCGGTGGGCATTTGGGGATACACCCTATATAGAAGAGACAGGACAGAGAGGAAAGGTGGGGGGGTTGCGCTCTATGTCAAAGAGCACCTCACATCATCAAGGATTAGCTTCGGGTTAGAGGAGGGTCAGGCAGAGACACTATGGGTCAAACTACAAGGCGGGGCGTGGCGAAAGGGACCTTACAGTGGGTGTCTACTACAGACCATCTGGGCAACCAGGGGGAAGAGCTGGACCAGGACTTCTCCAGTCAGCTTATGGAGGCGGTTCGGTCAAGGGATGTTCACAGATTCATAGATGTTAGGGTCGGAAGGGACCTCAATAGATCATCGAGTCCAATCCCCTGCACAGG
>NW_005841904.1:2755146-2755880 GCF_000455745.1 Alligator sinensis
CCCTTAACCATACGAGTGGCCCTTCTCTGGACCCTCTCCAGGTTATCCACATCCCTCTTGAAGTGCGGCGCCCAAAATTGCACGCAGTATTCCAACTGCGGTCTGACCAGTGCCCGATAGAGGGGATTTATCACCTCCTTGGTTCTGTTTGTCATGCATCTGCTGATGCACGATAAAGTGCCATTAGCTTTTCTGATTACTTCATCACACTGACGACTTCTTGGAGTCCAAGATGTTATTGTCATGGGTGACCTAAACTACCCAGACATTTGCTGGGAGAAGCAGACAGCCAGGTCTGACCGCTCGTGTAGGTTCCTGGCTGTATTACAGGCCCATGACCTAATCCAGGAAGTGCACAGCCCCACTAGGGGTAACGCCTTGCTGGACCTGGTCTTGGCCACAGGGGATGACCTGGTGAGGGGACAGCAGGTCCTTGACCACCTGGGCAATAGCGATCAACACCTACTGGATTTCACTATCCAACGCAGGGCATCAAGGGCTTACACCAAGGCTAAAGCCCTTGACTTCAGAAGGGCCAACTTCAATGAGCTTAGAAGGGGACTAGTCGGGGAGGCACTAAGGGCCCAGAAGGTAGAGGAGATGGGAGTCCACGAGGGATGGTCGTACCTTAAGGGGGCGATCCTCCAGGCCCAAAGAATAACAGTTCCTGAGAGAAGCAAGAGGGGTAAGAGTGCTCGGAAATCCCCTTGGCTCAGCAAGGGCAATCAGGAATG
>NW_005841904.1:2757034-2766234 GCF_000455745.1 Alligator sinensis
CTTCTTGAAAGCACAGAGGCGGAAAGGGATCTTGGAGTCATTACTGGCTCCAAGATGAACATGAGCCGCCAATGCCAGACCGCAGCCGGCAAGGCCAGCCATACCTTGTCCATCTCAAGCCGGTCCAGAGAGGTGATACTCCCCCTCTATGCAACTTTGGTCAGACCACAGTTGGAGTACTGCGTCCAGTACTGGGCACCGCACTTCAAAAGGGATGTGGCCAGCCTGGAGAGGGTTCAGAGGAGGGCCACCCGCTTGGTGAGAGGGCAGCAGGACAGGCCCTACGAGGAGAGACTGAGGGACCTGAACCTGTTCAACCTCCCAGGTTACACTCCTCAGGGGAGATCAACAGCAAATAGGTAGATCCCTTTTCTCACCAGCACCACCTGGGGTGATGAGGAACAATGGTCATAAGCTGATGGAGAATAGGTTTAGGTTAGAGATCAGAAGGCAATATTTTACAGTTAGGGTGGCCAAAATCTGGAATCAACTTCCCAGGGAAATGCTGCTCACCCCTACCTTGGGCAAATTCAAGAGGAGGTTGGACGATCACCTGTCTGGGGTCTTGTGAACCCAGCATTCATTCCTGCCTATGGCAGGGGGTCAGGCTAGATGATCTGTTCAGGTCCCTCCTGACCCTAGCTACTATGAAACTATGAACACAGACACATGCACACACACAGACATATGCACGCACACATTCAGATGGGTGAGCACTCTACTCACTCACTCTCTGAACATGGACACACAGACACAAACCGTCTCCCTCCTGCCATGAGCACAGATGCAGACATGCACAAGCATGGACACACAGACACATGGATGCACATGCAGACACACGCATGCATGCATGTGTCACAACCCAAAGTTGTGATTTTTGTTTTTGTGTGCGCTTTGGCACCACTGAATTATTTTCCCAATTTGTAGCTTTCTTTGCAGTGTGCATTTCTTCTTTGCAGCACAGAGATGCACAGTGCAAAGAGTTCCCACCATTTGTATGATAATTCGAGCCCCATTATTGGCTTGCGTGAAATTATTCACACGTGGCGGCTAGTGATTGGCTTGCTAGCCGTATAAAAGGCTTGAGTGGTTTCTGCCCAAGTTGGAGGACTCCACGAACACCAGGAGGAGGAGACTTCACGCTGTGTGAAGATCTCTAAGCGCTGCGGAGCCTATCGGAACCAGCGTATTTAAAGCAGGCAACAGGGGTTTGATCAGCCTCTAGCCTCTCCCCATCACCGAGCGCAATCCTCGACGTATCCCTCTTCCCTGTGCACAAAAAGATCCACGGAGCCTAGCAAACTTCGTGTGAGTCTATTCAGAGCTCTTCACTTCGAATCCCTGCGCGCAAGTTCCACGGAGCCTAGCAAACTTCGTGTGAGTGAATTGTGAGTGAATAAACGGACCCATGGAGCTTCAACAACTCCATGGGAGAGAGCGAGCTCGTCGTAGTCCTCAAACGAGGATTTATTCGGCCCTGTGCCTGGAAAACGGTCCAGCCTACACCGCGACCATCTTCGGTGTAAGTAAATAATCTTTAAATCAACCATTACGCGTCCGTGCCTAATTCTAGTGTGCCGCCCGTTCTCTCCGACCCCGCGTGCCCGGGCTGCTGGCCACAGCCCGCGTGCGCAAAAGGGCCGCGGATCGCTCCCGGCCAGCACAGCATGCACACATGCAGACGGGTGAGCACTCCAGTCACTCACTCTCTGCACATGGACACACAGACACAAACACAGTCTCTGTCCTGCCGTGAACACAGATGCACACATGCACATGCACGCACATGGGCGCACACTCTACTCACTCTCTGCACATGGACACATGGAGACAGTCTGAAAGCCACAAACAGTCCCCCACCCCTACCCCGATGGCCCTCAGTTCCGACCCACACCCCCAACCCCCTTCCCTGCTGGTGCCCCTCATGCCTGACCCACAGCCCCCCAGCACTACCAGTGCCCCGCACTCTCAACCCACAGTCCCTCACCCCCACCCTGGTGCCCCTCACTCCCAACCCACTGACCCCAGCCCTGCCAGTGCCCCTCACTCACCAAGCTGTAGTACCCTGCCCCATGGGCCCTGATAGTGCCCCTCACTCCTGACCTGCAGCCCCCACCCCCCAACCTCCGTCTGTACTGGTGCCCCTCACTCCTGACCCAGAGCTCCCTGGTGCTGCCAGTGCACCCTGCACTCCCAAAGCACAGTACCCAGCCCCTCACTCCTGGCCCAGAGGCCCCTGCCCCACCAGCCCTGCTGGAGTGCCCCAACTGTGCCCATCCTGCCCGGGCCAGAGCGTGGTGTCTCCGATTCATGCAGGCGGTGGTGGAGTGTGTCCAGCCCCAGCACGGGCTGGAGGGAAGAGGAGGGGAGGCTTGTGGCACCCCTGCCCTGGGATAGGGTTGCAGTGCCCTGTGGGCAACCTGGCCATGGCACCGTCCCCCTCCTTCCCCCCATCCCCAGTCAGTGGCTCCTGGCTGCTCAGCCCCTCCAAGCACAGGAACCAGAGCCAACACTGCCGCCCGGCCATGGAGTTCCCGGCTGCCTCCGCACCCCTTTCCCCTGCTAGAGAACAGGCAACCCTCCCCCCCACCCCACCCCGGGGGTGGGAGTAGTGTGGAGGGCAATCAGAGCCAGCAAGGAGCACCACATGGGTCTGCATGCCTACGTAGCTGCAGGCAGGTCCAATACACCAATTTGTTGAGATCCCTCTGAATCCAAGCCCTATCCTCCAGTATATCTACTACTCCCCACAGCTTAGTGTCATCCACAAACCTGCTGATGGTGCACTCCATCTCATCTTCCAGATCGTTAATGAAGATATTGAACAAAACTGGCCCTAGGATTGACCCCTGGGGCACTCCACTTGATACTAGCTGCCAACTACACAACGAGCCATTGACTGCTACCCTCTGATCCCAACATTCCAGCCATTTTTCTATCCACTTTACAGTCCAGTCATCCAACCCATACTCCCTTAGCTTGCCAGTGAGAATGTTGCAGGAGACCGTATCAAAAGTCTTGCTAAAATTAAGGTACACCACACCTACTGGTCTCTCCACATCCACAGAGCCAGTCATCTCACCATAGAAGGTAATTATAGTTTCATAGTTTCATAGTTTCAGGGTCGGAAGGGACCTAATAGATCTTCTAGCCCGACCCCCCGCCAGGGCGGGAGAACAACCCAAAAACACAAACAAAACCACTCACCCTAAAAACAAAAACGGGACTCAAATGAGTCCAGCCAGGTAAGTATCCAGCCTCTTCTTAAAGATCCCCAGGGTAGGGGCCAGCACCACCTCCCTTGGAAGTTGGTTCCAGCTCCTAGCCGCCCTAACTGTGAAGTAGTTTTTTCGGATGTCCAATCTGTACCTCCTCTCCATCAACTTGTGCCCATTACTCCTTGTTATGCCAGCAGGGGCTAGGGGAAACAGCGTCTCCCCCAAACCCTTCTGGTTCCCCCTAGTGAGTTTATAGACGGTCACCAGGTCCCCCCTCAGCCTTCTCTTGTGGAGGCTGAATAGGTTCAAGTCCCGCAGTCTCTCACTGTAGGGTCTGCCCTGTTGTCCCCGGATCATGCGGGTGGCCCTCCTCTGGACCCTCTCCATGTTGTCCACATCCCTCCTGAAATGGGGCGCACAGAACTGGACACAATACTCCAGCTGCGGCCTGACCAGCGTCGCATAGAGGGGGAGGATCACCTCCCTGGCTCTACTCGAGATGCACCTGTGGATGCACGACAAGGTCCGGTTAGCCCTGCCAACCATGACCTCGCATTGTCGGCCCATGTTCATCTTGGAGTCAATAATGACACCAAGATCCCTTTCCGCCTCCGTGCTCTCAAGTAGGGAGCTCCCCATCGTATAAGTGTGCTGCTGGTTCCTACTACCCAAGTGCAGCACCCTGCACTTGTCCGTATTGAAACGCATCCTGTTCCTGTCTGCCCACCCCTGTAACCTATCCAGATCCTTCTGCAATCTCTCTCTCCCTGCTAGCGTGCTCACCTCCCCCCAAATTTTGGTGTCATCAGCGAATTTAAACAGGTTGCTCTCCACCCCAACATCAAGATCGCTGATGAAGAAATTGAACAGCGCAGGCCCCAGGACCGAGCCCTGGGGGACTCCACTACCCACCTCCCCCCAAGTCGAATATGATCCATCCACCACCACCCTCTGAGTGCGACCCTTCAGCCAATCTGCAATCCATCTGACCGTGTAGGCATCTATGCCACAGTCGCCTAGTTTATTAATTAGGATGGGGTGAGAGACGGTGTCAAAGGCCTTGCTGAAGTCCAGAAAGACTACATCCACCGCGACACCTGCATCCATGGCCTTTGTGACCTGATCATAAAAGGCAATCAGGTTGGTCTGACATGATCTCCCCCTAATAAATCCATGCTGATTGCCCCTGAGCATCATCTCGGATGCCGGCCCATCACAAATGTGCTCCTTGATGATCTTCTCAAAGAGCTTCCCCAGGATTGAGGTAAGACTGACGGGCCTATAATTGCCCGGGTCCTCCCTTTTCCCTTTTTTGAAGATGGGGACCACATTAGCTACCTTCCAATCGTCTGGCACCTGGCCCAAGCACCACGATCGCTCGTAGAGCCGTGCCAGGGGCCCTGCAATAACCCCAGCCAGCTCCCTCAGCACCCTGGGGTGGAGAGCATCCGGACCCGCTGACTTGAACGCGTCCAGCCCCTCCAGAAGCTCTCTAACCCGGTCCTCCCCAACCTGAGGTCTGAAGGCGATCCCCTCGCGTCCGGCTTCTATCACAGCAGGGAAGTCCCGGTCCCTGCACAAGAAAACGGAGGTGAAGAATTGGTTAAAGAGGTCCGCTTTATCCTCTGACGCAACCACCAGATTGCCCCGCATATCCTGCAGGGGCCCCACATTACCCGGCGCCTTCTTCATCCTCCCAATATATTTGAAAAAGGACTTTTTGTTATCCTTAATCCTGGACGCTAATCCGAGCTCTATCTCCGCCTTGGCCTTCCTAACAGCCCGCCTGCAGGCCCGAGCAGAGGAGGTATACTCCTCTTTGGAGATTACACCCCCCTTCCACCGGGCGTACGCCACCCTTTTGGCAAGCAGGCATTCCCGGACACCCTTGGTGAGCCAGGGGGGCTTTTGGACACTCCTGCCCGCCTTGCTTCTTGTCGGGATGGACACCCCTTGGGCCCCGAGTATCGTTTCCTTAAGGAACGACCACTCCTCTTGGACGCTGAGTTCCTCTGCCCTCAAGGACCCCAGTTCCTCTCCCACTAATCTCCTCATCTCACTGAAGTTGGCCCTCCTGAAGTCTAGGGCCACCACCTTGCTGCGGGCCCTTGACACTCTACGCTGGATGGTGAA
Source organism: Alligator sinensis (assembly GCF_000455745.1). Lineage (NCBI taxonomy): Eukaryota > Metazoa > Chordata > Crocodylia > Alligatoridae > Alligator > Alligator sinensis. The sequence goes on from NW_005841904.1 coordinate 2,762,386, forward strand.
TTCCAGCACGCGATGATCACTATTGCCCAGGTGGTCAAGAACCTGGAGGCCTCTTACCAGGTCGTCGCCTGCGGCCAGGACCAGGTCCAGCAGAGCATCTCCTCTGGTGGGACTGTGCACCTCCTGAATCAAGTGGAGGTCCTGCAACTCGGCCAAGAACCTCCTGGAGCGGTCCGCGCACTACATTTGCCCTTTTCCAATCATTCAGGACCTCTCCCAATCACCCTGAGTTTTTAAAGATGATGGACAGTAGCTCTGCAATCACATCAGCCAACTCCCTCAGCACCCTCAGGTGCACTCCGTCCATCCCCATGGATATGTATATGTCCAGCTCTTCTGAATAGCCCTTAACCTGTTCTTTTGCCACAGTTGGCTGCTCACCTCCTCCCCAAGACTGAGGTGAAAAAGGCACTGAGTATTTCAGCCTTTTCTGCGTCCTCTGTCACTACATTGCTTGGACCCACACTTCCCCTGATCTTCCTCTTGTTACTGACATATGTATAGAAACCATTCTTGTTACCCTTCAAGTCTCTTGCTAGCTGCAACTCCAATTGTGCTTTGGCCTTCCTGACTTCACCCCTGCATGCCCGAGCAATACTTTTATACTCCTCCCTAGTTGTTTGTGCAAGTTACCACTTCTTATAAGCTTTCTTTTTGTGAGTTAGTTTACTGAAGAGTTCCCTGCTACGCCAAGCCAGTCTCCTGCCATACTTACTAGTCTTTCTGCACATTGGGATGGTTTGTTCCTACACTTCTTTAAAAGTACAGTCAGCACCCCTGGACTCCTCTCCCCCTCAGACTGGCTTCCAAGGGGATCCTGCTCATTAGTTCCCTGAGCAAATCAAAGTCTGCTTTTCTGAAGTTCAGAGTCCTTACTCTGCTGCTCTCCTTTCTTCCTTTTCCTCAGGAGCCTCAACTCAATCATCTTGTGGTCACTGCTGCCCAGTTTGCCATCCACTACTACATTACCCACCAATTTTTCCCTGTTTGTGAGCAGCAGGTCAAGAAGAGCACGGACCCTAGTTGGCCACTGCAGTACTTGCATCAGAATGTTGTTCCCAACACTCTCCAAAACTTCTTGGATTGCCTGTGCACTGCTGTATTGTCTTCCCAGCAGATGTCATGGTGATCAAAGTCCCCCATGAAAACCAGGGCCTGTGATCGGGAAACTTCCACTAGCTGTTTGAAGAAAGCCTTAAGGCATCTTTACACATGCTCAAGGGTGGAGGTGGCGGTGCTTTAACTAGAGTGGCTCTCAGAAGCTGCTCTAATTAAAGTGTCTGCAGCGTTTCGTGTATTTGGCATCCCACACTTCAAAATTGTGATGGGGTGCTTTAACTAAAGCTCGTTCAATGAGCTTTAGTTAAAGAGGCGCCTCCGCTACCATTTTGAGTGCAGGGATGATGAAAACACATGACACTGAGGCTGCTGGAGCATGCTAATTAGCACGCTCCAGCAGACTCAATTAATCAAGCCTGACTAATGTGTGCTAATTAGTACACATCAGAGCAGGAGTCAGGTATGTGTGTAGGTGCCCTTAGAGACTAACTGATTCAGAGAGGCATGAACTTTTGGAGGCAATAACCTACTTCATCAGATGCTATCTGCCTATGAAAGATGAAAGGCACCACCACCCTGTGTACCTTTTATACTGTATTATACATGTTTGTGTATTGCAGCTAGAATTGCCAAACCTGGGTACCTAGATCTGTATTTAGATGCAATGATCCTGGATAAACAACAGTATAACTTACATTAGTTTTGTACACAAATAAATACAACAGTGCCCAGGGCATGCAGACAACCTGCTCTCCTGCATAGCGTCTTCATGAGGCAGTATTACAATTCCTTGAGATAGTGGATGCCAGAGGAGCTGATAACAACTTATTTCCACTAAGCATAAAGCTACCAATATATGTTTACTGCCAAAGTTTTCAAGCAAGTCTGACCACTGAACTAGGGAAATAGTTAGCTAAGCATTTGGAACCAGTGTTTGTTGAAGCAATAAACTAGACTTTGACAGTTATAGCCTTTTCTGCAGGTACAGTAAGAATACTTTCTGTGTGTCAGCATATTAAGTTTACTTCAGTTCAAGAACTAATTTATTCAAAATGAAGAAAACAACTGGGAGTTGAAAAAGTTGGAACATTTCTGAGCTATGAATAAAAATGAGAAGCTGGTAACATCTAAAATTTTGATGAACAAGGAGACCAGAAACACTAAGCTTACTTTATTAAGTATAGATAATACTTTCTTTGTGTAACAAATCAGCTCATCTTAAATGCAGAACACATTTTTATAAACTTTTCCCTTATATATTTGACCCATTTAGTGAAGCATTATTTAACTAATAGAAACACATTTTAAAATGCTGTTAAACAGAATGCTATTTCCATCCAAAAGCAGCTTGACATAAACCACTAGTAGAAAGTACTCAAGTAAATATAAAATATTGTTCACTATTTGCTAACATACTTAAATGAAAAAATTAAGCTATATCATTGTTTAAATGTATCCACAGTGTACCTGTCAGTTAGCAAAAGCAGTAATAATTTAAAGCAAAGGCTATATACCTAATGGTCACCAATCAATAGTAATCAATGCATTTTTAAGGAAAATAATTAAAAAGAGCAAATGCAAATGAAGATAAAATTCATTATTTAAATCAAGGTTTATCATATGCTAATTTAATCATAATTTAAATCAGTTTGTACTTAAATCAGTCTGTCCTCAGGACTTATTAATTAGAAGGAATTAGTCTGGATGATTTTGGAACTACTAAATTCAGACCACTTGAATGTCTAACTAATTAGCAAATAAAAGAATAAAACACTTTATTGTTGATCACTGTATAAGACTTTTCATGTCTAAAATCTGGCTTAAGTTAAAGGAAAAAACAAATGCTTTTATAATTATATAAATTAATGTTTATATAATCCCATTCAGCCTTCTTTCCCTTCTGCTTATTTTAGGGGGGAAAATAAATGTTTTTGTCTGGACATTTATTCTTCCTGCCCAAAATTCTGCCCAACATGAATTTCCGTTTTTTAAAAGGTATAAACATGTACAGGATTTCATTTGATAAAATGTGATGCAACTATATCCACTGAATATTATTAAACTGTGGCTTTAATTTTCAGCAACCAATAGAGAAGACCAAAAAATGCTTAGATGTGGTTGTGGCTGTTTCCTGTTACATAACATCCATACACTTTTCTTTTTTGCTTTTCCCTTTATCTTCTTAGAAGTACAATATGAAGTAGCAAGAGGAAAGTATATTACCCATTATCTCAACTTTTAATTTCTTGTACAAAATCCAAGAAGATACTAGGAAAACTCATGGGTCACATACATTCCTAGACGTAGTGAAGAAACAAAAAAAAAGTCTGAACAAAGCTAGTAGCATAAGTTGTGTTTTTAGGACATCCCCAAAAATGACTAAGAGTAATAGTGCACTGATACAATTAACATATGTCTGCCCAGCTAAAGAAAATAAAAACACAGCAGGCACATCCAGACAAGCACACACGTGCCTCTCGCACGCTGCAAATGAAAAAATGTTCCCCGCACTACATATCTGCAGTTCAAAATTTGATACCTGGAAATCCAGGTATCAAAAAAATAAACATGGGGGGAAAAAGCGGGGCAGGGCACGGTCCCGGACCATACCTTGAGGCACTCTGGTTTCTGGCCAGAGTGTCTCGATTGTGCTTTTGTTGCCCCAACACATGGGGCATGCACCCTTATCATGCTGGGGCAAGCAGAAGAGCAGGGCAAGGCTGCGGTGTAGGCAGGACCTGGGCACTGTCCCAGGTAAGTTAGGGACATGGGGGTGGGGGGGTGGTTATG
>NW_005841904.1:2766336-2786023 GCF_000455745.1 Alligator sinensis
CCCACAGGCACAGCCCACAGTGGCACAGCGCTGCCTGATGTGGGCTCTGTATATGCTGAATGGACCTGGCCTGGCCTGGCCCACTAGTGCATGGCTTTGGACAGGACCAGGAAAGCCGTGCGCTAGCAGGCCTGGCTGGGTCCATTCAAAAGAAAGCCTGTGTCATGCAGCACCGCCACTGTCCCAGCACTGCAGGAGGTGGGTGAGGGGACAGGCATGTGGTGGCCCCTGCTCGAGCCCCTCCACAAACCCACCCACAAAGTGCACATCCCCCCACACTGCACACACCTGGGGCTAGCAGCCAGCCGGGCCATGCCAGCAGCAGTGCTGCTAGACCCGCAGTCTGTACAGGGAGAAAGCATGTGGCAGGACATGACCCAGCCAGGCCCACTAGCACGCCTTTGCACAGGACCAGGAAACATGGATCCAGGACACACACCTCCTATGCAAAGGTGCATGCTAGCTGGGCGGGTCAGGCCAGGTCACGTCAGACGCATTCTCTATGAGGCTCAGGTGGTGATGCATGGCTGTGGCACTGTACCTATAATGGGCCATGGCACATTGCCACCTGAAACTCACAGAAAACACGGACAGCTGTCCTGACATAACCTGGCCCAGCCTGTAAAGCTAGCGTGCACCTTTGCACCAGAGCCACACTTCCTGGTTCTCTGCAAAGGCACACTAGTGGGCTGGGCTGGGTCAGGTCAGGTCCTGCCGAGCACGCTCTCTCCGCAAGATCCCCACTGAGTGGGCGGGGCTCAGGGGGCCCATGGCAGAGCCCCACACACAGTGTGGGCAGCAGGGATCGTTCCCCCACCCGGCGAGTGGGGGCTTTTTTTTAAAGCACTGGGAGCTGGGGCGGGGGGGGGCCCCTGCTGCAGCTGGCAGGGACTGCCTGAATCACCAAAGCTTTCCGAATCTTTTCCAAATCGATTTGGAGAGCTTCAAATTGATTTGGACCTTTTAATTGGTCCCCTGATTTGATTCAGATTCAGAGATTCAGCCACTGAATCAGAAGGTTCCAATTTGATTCAGAGAGATCAAAGGGTCTCCTGATTCAGTTCAGATTCAGAGATTTGTCTGTCGATCTCTTCCAAATCGAATCAGCAACCAAAGCTTCACACAGCCCTGCAACCCAGTATACTACTGGCTTTTTTGCAAAAAGAGCATACTGTTTGCTCACATTAAATTTATCATCCATTTTAACCCCCAAGTCCTCTTCTACAGCACAGCTGCCAAGCCAGTCATTCCTCAATCTGTATTCGTGCATGCAATTATTATATCCCAAGTGCAGAATTTTCCATGTGTCCTTGCTGAAATTCATCTGGTTGATTACAGACCATTTCTCCAGGCTATTCAGGTAATTCTGGATGCTAGCCCTACCCTCCAGAGTATCTGCAACTTCACCCAACTAGATGTCATCCACAAAGATGTCACTGGCCAAGTATGCACTCAATTCCATCATCCACAATATTAAGGAAGATATTAAACAATACTATACTAAGGCCAGACCCCTAAGGAATCCCACTTAATATCTCCTCCCAAATAGACCTTGAACCATTGATGACTAGTCATTGAGTACGATGATCTAAACAGCCACCTGACAATACATTTAGCATAAACCTTAAGGGGCGAGATAAAAATCAGAGGGCAAATTGATTAAAGTCTTTAAAGGATCCCCATAGAAATAACTTTGGCCCCTAGTAGATGCTAAAAGAAAGACGTAATTGGTATCTGAGGAATTTTATGCCCAGACCTAAACATTGTACATCCTGCTACACCATATATGCATGGCAGGGTGCACAATGTTTGGGATGGGGTGTAAAATTCCTCAGATCCCAAATTCATGTCTGCCAGAGCCAAGCCAGGTCTTCGGGCCACCCCAAGCCCATCCTGTGGGCAGCAGGCAATTGTGTCTTAGACACCAGGGCAGCCCCATGACTGATCCCAATGCTCAGTCCAGCAGCGCTGGGCACTAAGAATCTAACTTCAGTGAGCCCATTTGCAAGGCTCAGCTGTGCATTGGGATAGGACACTGGACAGCCCCAAGTCTAAATACCTGCAAGTAGGCCAATTGGGATACACTGCAGTGTTTAAAAGCCTGAAGCACAAGAACCAGAGATCATGGAGAGTTCCTCCCATCTCTGGCTCCTGGCACCATAGGACTCTTAAAAGTAACACATGTGCACTGCAAGGCAAGGCTACAAACACACTGGTCCAGGGTGGACACAAACATGATGACATTTAATACTCATAAATGCAAGGTACTCCACCTCGGGGAAAAAAACCTGCAACATACTTATAGGCTTGGCAGTGCTAAGCTTGCTAGCACCATGGCTGAAAGAGACGTGGGGGGGGGTCATGATTGACCACAAGATGAACATGAGCCACCAATGCAATGTCGCAGCTGGTAAAGCAAACAAAACCCTTGCTTGCATCTATAGATGCTTCTCAAGTAAATGTCAGGATGTCATCCTCCTGCTGTACTCGGCCTTGGTGAGGCTGCAGCTGGAATACTGCATCCAATTCTGGGCTCCACAATTCAAGCAGGATGTCAAGAAGCTTGAGAGAGTCCAGAGGAGAGCCACATGCATGATCAGCGGGCAAGAGAATAGGCCTTATGAAGAGAGGCTGAGAGCCATGGGACTCTTCAGTCTGGAAAAGCGCAGTCTCAGGGGGGCCTGGTGGCTGCCTATAAGTACACAAGAGGTGTTCATCAGGATCTGGGAGAACATCTGTTCACCAGAGCCCCCCCAAGGAAAAACAAGGACCAACAGTCATAAACTCCTATAAGACCGTTTTAGGCTGGACATAAGAAAAAATGTCTTTACTGTCCGAGCCCCCAAGACCTGGAATAGACTTCCTCCAGAAGTGGTGCAGGGACCAACTCTGGACTTATTCAAGAAACACTTGGATGCTTATATTGCTGGGTTCCTATGCCCTAGCTGACTTCCTGCCCCTGGGGCAGGGGGCTGGACTTCATGATCTTTGAGGTCCCTTCCAGCCCTAATGTCTATGAAATCTAGGAAAGTTCTGGACCAGGATAGCACCGCCCAGTTCTAGATCAGGGCTGTCCCAGCCTAATGCTGACAAGTAGCTGCCAACAAGCCAGCCATAAAGATGTTCTACACAGAGCAAGAAGTAAAAAGAACAGCAGCAGACTGGGCAGGAGCACAGGGCAGGAAGCAGCAGACTTGACAGGGGGAGAGGATTAGAATGGCACTTGGGGAAGTTGAAGGACACTGGGGAGGTTGAAGGGAGTTTGTGACATGCTTGCCAAAAAGGTTGGCTTCTACTGTTCTATACTCTGTATGGAATATCTTGGAGGCTGGTTTGCTTTCTATGAAACCATAAGTTGGCTGCACATCTGGAACGTTACAATTTATGGTGTGATAAACATGTTAATTGTGTTTAATTGTGATTAACAGGTAAATCTGCCATGGCCCTTTGAGTCTTCAGTTTTCAGTCCCACTGTCTTTGTTGTTTTGTATTTGTGATTCATCTTACAAAAAGCATAAAAGTCAGGTGTCACATATTCAAAATTCAGGCAGGTATTCTTGATCTAAAATGAGGGTATCTATTAAATTATTGAATCAGTTTCTATTTATTAATTATTACATTTCAGGATCTTTTAACCTGTCTTCTGATCTTGAGTCTTTAAGGTACATACAGACCATGTGTTTATACTTGTTATAAACTTGTTTGTTTATGCTTTAACAGAAGCTAAGATTCCCATGTAATCAATAGACTTCAGGAGGTAGTGTTAAAACAAACCAAATATTGTAAGACACATGATACAACTGAAGAGTTGATAATTAAGTATGCATTTTATCAGAACTGAGATCTTTGTATCACTAGATCTCAGCCTAATTAACAGAAAGGGCTTCACAGACAAAAATAAAATAAATAAAGCCAAAACAGAGAAACCATTTCAATTACTGATCATTATCCCTTCCATTTGCAACCACTAGGCTCCAGCTGAAGAGGCACTTCACAAAAAGCTGTAAAATTGTCAGTTTTTGAAGAAAACCTTTGTGCTGGTGTACAGATAAAATGGAAGGGTAGCCTTAGCATAACTGGGTTTCTGGACAGATCAATTTAAGGACTGAACAAGCATGGAATTTGAATTCCCTAACAAATTCAGTGAGGTTGGTTGCTCCAGGGCAAGGGTGAGGCTGGTAGTAAGATACTGTGAAGAACTTTAAGTTGCAGCTGTGCTCAGCAGTGTGTGCATACATTTTAATGGAGCTATAGAAAATATACTTGGAAAAAGAAAAGATTTCTGACTATTCTCTTGCTTCCAAAATGAAAGCAGAATCTTTGGAAAGAGCTACCTACACTGGGCTCTTCTGCTTCCATACAAAACAAACAAGAAAAGCTTTAAGGAAGAATGTGATGAACGAGGTACTTCCTCAGGGAAAACATTTTCTTAGGCTTTCAAACCTGTTTGAACTAGTTCCAGTTTCCGAGCAAAGAAACTAAGTGCAAGGGCATGAATTAGCCTAGCAGATCAGGAATGCACATTACCAGTATTCCTATTATATACTGAAAGAAAAGTGAAGCAAAGCCTAAGATAAACCAATAGCAACATTAATAATTCAGCAAACAATCTGAATGTACCTTAAAGTTATTCACAAAAAGCTCAAAGATAGCATAATTAGTTCTCTCTTCCAGTCACAAAATAGTAAAGCTTCAGTGGGGTACATTTAAAAAAAGTGGGTTTTGATCTCTCATCAACACAGTCGAGACATCCTGAAAGCACTTAATATTTCTCTTCAGGTATGTTCATACTTACTTAGACAAGGTTCTTTGGGTAAATCCAATATCTTTTATTAGATGCTTCCTCAGCCGAATGAAGGGAATTTGTACCCAAAAGCTTGCAAAGAAGACTGTTTCCAACTGTTTTGAGTTGTCCAGAAGCACCGATGTCTTTGCATCGGTGTTTCTGGACATGGATACAAACACACCTCCCAATGAGACTTTAGTCTGGCTTGAGAGAAATACCAATCCACCAGCAGTTAGCGCTGACCTAGTGAAAGCACACTTGGAGGGGTTGGACGTATTTAAGTCAGTAGGCCCCGATGATCTTCACCCAAGGGTACTAAAGGATTTGGCCGGTGTCAGCAAAACCACTGGCACAACTGTTTGAGCACTCGTGGCGCTCAGGACAGGTCCCAGAAGACTGGAAAAGGGCCAATGTGGTCCCTATGTTCAAGAAAGGGAGGAAGGAGGACCCGGGTAATTATAGGCCGGTTAGCCTCACTGCTATTCTTGGCAAGACCTTAGAAAAAATCATAAAGGACCACATTTGTGGGGGGTCAGTGGGTAATACAATGTTAAGGGGCAACCAGCATGGGTTTATAGCAGGCACATCCTGCCTGACTAACCTGGTCTCTTTTTATGACCAGGTCACAAAGTGCAGGAGCAGAGGTAGATGTTATTTACTTGGATTTTAAAAAGGTTTTCAACACAGTGCCGCACCCAATTCTTACAAGTAAACCAAGTAGCTACGACATGGATTTTTTCACATTCAGGTGAATGGAAAACTGGCTTATGGGACGCACCCAGAAAATAGTAGCGGATGGGTCGGTTTCTACCTGGAGAGATGTGGGCAATGGTGTCCTCCCAGGCTCTGTCCTTGAACCAGTACTGTTCAATATCTTCATCAGTGATTTGGATGAGGGTGTAGAAAGCACTCTGTCCAAATTCGCAGACAACACCAAACTATGGGGTATAGTAAACACACTGGAGGGTAGGGAGCAAATTCAGGTGGATTTAGATAGACTGGGGAAGTCAGCGGATCAGAATAGGATGCAATTTAGCAAAGATAAGTGCAAAGTGCTGCACCTGGAGAGAAATAATCACCAATACACATATAGACTGGGAAGTACCATTCTAAGTAGCACAGCAGTGGAAAAGGATCTTGGAGTCATAGTCAATGCAAAAATGAACGAGTCGCCAATGCAACGAGGTAATAAATAAGGCTAATCGCACTCTTTCCCTGCTCTTTCCTGCATTAGTAGGTGCATCATGAGCAGATCTAGGGAGGTGATACTTCCCCTCTATGCAGCATTGGTGAGGCTGTAGCTGGAGTAATGCATCCAGTTTGGGGCATGCCACACTTCAAAAGGGATGTGGATAACCTGGAAAGGGTTCGGAGGAGGGCTACTCATATGGTTGAGGGCTTCCAGGTAAGATCCCATGAAGACAGATTGAGGGACATGTATCTCTTCAGCCTCCACAAGAGAAGGCTGAGAGGTGATCTTGTGGCTGTCTACAAGCTCATTGATGGGGTCAACAGGGAATAGGAGATACTCTGTTTACCACGGCACCCCTCGGGGTTACTAGAAACAACGGCCGTAAACTGAAGCAGATTAGATTTAGATTGGACATCAGGAAGAAATTCTTTATGGTGAGGGTTGCCAAAATATGGAATGGGCTTCCAAGGGAGGTGGTGCTTTCCCCTACCTTGAAGGTGTTCAAAAGGAGATTAGACAAGCACCTGGCTAGGGTTACTCGACCCCAGTGCTCTTTCCTGCCCAGAGCAGGGGGTCGGACTCGATGATCTAATACAGGAGTGTCCAACCTTTTTGAATGTGGGGCTGGATCATGAACTTTTTATCATCCAGTGGGCCAGCGAGCCATAGTCAAAGACCTCACAGGAAGCGGTAATACATCACCACCCACCCCCATACATCACCCCCCCCCCACCAAAACGAAAGTACAGTGTTTACTTCATTTCCCATTGCAGCACCTCGGGTCTCAGAAAACAGCTTGGAGGGCCACATGGCGGCCCGCAGACCATATGTTGGACAAGCCTGATCTAATAGGTCCCTTCCAACCCTAGAAATCTAGTTCCTTCCCAACTTGACTAGATCCCTGTAGGGCACCTGTAGCCTTAGGGGCAATTTCCATGGTTCCTTCTTCTCTCCTACACTACGCTCCAAGCTCATAGATGTTACAATAACATTGTTCCTTCAGTTGGGGCTTCAGCCTCCCCAGCCTCCACCCCTTTACCTTCACTAGGCCTTTTAGCCGAGGCCCACTGCTTTGGACCTGGCTTCCCTACACCATGCCCCAAGCCTCACAGATGTTATCATAATGTTGTTCTCTCCTGTTGGGGCTTCAGCCTCCTTGGCCTTCGCCTTTTTACCCTAGGCCCACAGCATTGGGCCTGGTTTTGAGGCACTAGCATCCATCTACTGCCTTTGGTCTCCGGGCCCTTGGCCTCTGTCTGCCAGGCTCCTGACCTGCTATGGTTGTGTTCCTCTGGCACCAGGTCCTTGGTCCCATCTCCTTCAATTTCCAGGTTGCTGGCCTCTATCTGTCAGGCCCTTGAGCTACTATGGCTGCACTCCTCTGGTGCCAGACCTGTGGCACCTATCTTGCTGTGACCCTCTAGGCCTAGGCCTCTGGCCCCTGTCTCACTGCGCCTCTCTCTGCCCCTTTAAGAAGGCAAACTTTCTTTATCTCCTTACGGGCATATCTTTCCACCCAGAGCTATTCCCTAGACTATATATTTGGCACTCTTGGGCTTTCAGGCCCTCTAGAGGGCACCTCAACCCTCTGGGACTAACAAAACCAAGGCCACTTGCCTGTAACAGCCCACTTCCTTTCTCAACCCAGGGCACTTGCCTTCATTCCCCAGTCTGCAGAGACATTCATTATAAACCAGGATCCTTCAGGGACACTGCTGCCTTACAGCCAGGAGCTCCTGCCTGCATGATGGTTGGGGAAAGACTACCTGACCGGTACAGGCTCCGGGCTTATATAGCTCCAGCCTGAGCCTTCTTCTGGTCAGGTGAGCTTCCCATCAGCTGCTCTCTGCCACCTGCAAACAATCTCTCAGGCTGCTTGTTCTCTTAAAGGAGCAGGCACGTCCCAGTGTCCTGCTACATTAAGCATACCAGGCAGCTGGAAAAGTAAAGTAATTCAAATTGTTGTGATTCTAATAATGTCTATTATCATACCATGTGACCAGGGACCCAACTGTGCTCATGCAGCTAAAAGACAGAATAAGGCTCTGGTCTGTGTACCTTGAAATTGTGATAGTCTTAGGCCTATGACATCTATGCAGCTGTAAAATACACCTCCCTGTCCTTGTTCCTGCCCTGCACCTCCTCCAAAAAAACAGCAATTCTAATGCTACAGGCTAATGACAGATGGCTAGAAAGCCCACCTATTTTATTTTGAACAGGGCCTCTCAAAAAGTGAGAGAGAGCACCAATTGGAACATTCCATGTTCATCCTTTTCCACAGAATTGGAAAACAAATACCCCAATATTGCTTTAACTACAGAAGTCACTGCAGAAAAATACATTTTATGGAAAACATGTTCCTAAAAGAAAGCATTATGTAAACTGATCATGTATTTGGGACACAAGTGACTCAACTGAAGCTAACTATGTCCTTTTTGCTTATGAGGTCAAAGTTCACATGTCACTCATAAGGTCTGAAAGATTCAAAAGATTCATTTACAAACAGTCTGCAGGATCACATTACAAGGTCAGTGGTTTAAATACAAAGTGCTGTGAAACACAGTAGTTAAGCTTTTTTTTTTTCTTTGCTTTTTTTTGGCTACGGTTTAGAATCTTTTGCCCAGTTGCTTTGATAAAAAAAACAGCTAATATTCACAGCTGTGTTCCTGCTGTGAATTAGTGTTGACATTGTTTGGTTTAATAAGATACTGCACTATTCATATCTATGTGGAATTTTTATCATCATGGCTACTGAATCAGTAGGCAATGCCATAGTCAAGTATGCTGTATATAACTTTCAGGCATTTAACAGAGGCTGCTTTGTTTCATAACACTAATTCAGACAGAGAGCTCCTATGGAAACACTACATGAAAAAGATTCATTGGTTTTTATAAAACACAATAGTAGCAACTTGGGGTGGTTGAAAACTTCTCAAGTCATAACTCATCTTGCCAAGAACAATGCTAAATCTAACATGCAATTGTTATTGAAGTTGGAGCATTTAAATGGTTTCAGCATGGCTAAGCAAACTTTTAGAGTTAAAATGTGCTGGAGCTCTGGCTTAGTCATAGGTCAAACTTAATAAGAAAAATACCAGAGGCATCCATGAAAAAAATGTGAGCTCCTCTGAATGTGTATGTTCCTAACCTCTTGTACACTTTATTTCCTTGATTATATCACCATATATATACCTGTGAATGCTGAAGTTCTGGAAATCTGGTTTAATGTTAATTATAAAACGCCCTCATTTTGAATTGTGATAGGCTCGCAGCCAGTATACCAGCTGATAGGCATGCCCCATCTTCTGGGCCCTATCACACCTGGGTCTATTTGTCTGCCATGACTTGTTGTTATACTGGGTTTTACTTCCATAGGTGGTGTTCACTGGTTCCCATAGGATCCAGGATGACTCTGCTGGCACATCTTCTGTGCGGATTCTCCTCCGCTATACCCCACCCCTTTCCACTTGGGTGTTTAGGATTAGCCTGGATGGTGCTCGGATCTGCCAGCAGGGCCCTCTCCTCCTGCGCTGAGGCCTGTTGACAATGATGGCTGAAAGGGGTTTGGCTGTGTCCCTGTATGCTTATGAAAATTACAACATAATGACAATTCAACTAAAAGAACTTGGACAGTGTGGTAGGCAGGATAACGATGCCCCCACGCCAAGTGCTTTCCTTCAACATGTGGGTGACTCTGTGCCAGTCACACCCTTCTCTCACAGACTCTTAAGTTAGAAACACCCCTTCTGGGCATACTTTCTGATCCAGATTCCACCTGGCCAGGTACTGTAATGCTGTAAGACATGTCCCTTGGCGATTGCACAATGCTTACAGTTCCGCCAATCCCCCGCCGGGGTGCTCTGGGTCTGCAGACACTCAATTGGGATGTGCAGTGCCAGGAGGAACCCATGCTGGGTTATCCTCTCAGCAGGCTCTGGCAGTGCCCACAGGGCCATGCTCTCCCAGCCCCAGCTGACTTGCATACTCTGGCATGGGCACTGCAGGTGCCAGAGACAAGTGTTGAGTCTGGGCCACTTGACCCACCAGCTGCAGCTTTCAAGCTGGCACCTGGTCCAGTCCACGGTGCCTCCTAGGCAATCCAGGCTTTCAGGCTTTTTCTGGGAAGCTTAACACCAGGGAGAGCATCCAGCTTCCTGCCGGCTATATGGAATGTGTCCAGCTCCTCCCTAGATGCTCCATTAGCAGGATGGGCACATGCTGCTTCTTTGGGTGTGCTGGCCCTGCAAAGACACACCAGGTCCCTTCCAGCCATGGGCAGAGCACCAGCTCTGCTGCTGGTGCTCCCACATGTGTCTTCCCCAACAGTTTCTGGGCTTCCTTTAAGCCTGGACACCTTCAGGCGCTGGACCAGCCAGTGGAGCTAATTCCGGCCTGCAGACCAGCCACATGGATGTCAGAGAGGTTCAATTTACTCCTCACCTTAGAAGAGTCAAGGTGATCAGGCTATAAAGCTATTTAAAGTCAAAAAGAGAGAGTAAGGTTCTATAGACTAGGTTAGGGTACTCAATCAGAAGAGGGCTGGTTCCTACTCCCAGACATATGTACTTTATCCAATAACTGCTTAAACTGAGAGAAGGTACCATATTTCCCCATTCATAGCTGAGTGCCTTATCTATTAACTTCTGTCTCCCTCTCTCCTTCCTCCAGATCGTGACTCTTGTATTCCTTTCTACACAGTAGGGCAACTTCAACAAGGAGGTAGAGAGTGTCCATAGCTTACCTTGGTGGTTAAGGCACTCTTCTGGGAAGTGAAGATGTAAGTTTGAACTCCCTCCCGCTGAGGAGGGTCTCTAACCTAAGTTTTCCATTTGCTGGGCAAGTGCTCCAATCACTAGGCAACTATAAAAAGACAAGCATCTCTTCCTCCTCCTTCTCTTGCTATAAGAAAAGTGAGCCCTGCTTAGTTCTTTGAAAACAAAAAAAAGCACATAACCACATTCAGGATGGTTCCAGATACATATTCTAATTAAACAGAGCAGAGGTTGCCAACATTTGTGGCAAAAGTACCAAAATCACCCCAACCTCTACCCACACCTCAACTTGGTGTGCCAGAGATCGGGGAGCTGCAAGGGACCCAGTCCTCATTGCTGGTGGTGGCTTCACACATGCCTCTAGGTGGAAGGCAGGGGAGGGGCCAGGGTTGCATTGCCCCAGTCCCTTCCCCGCCTTGCGCTGTGAGCTGTGTGTGTACCCACTACCACCACAGAGCTGGTGCTGGGGCTCCAGAGCCCAGCACAGCTGTTTGTAGCCTCCCGGCTGCCTGCTTCAACTTTTCCAGGCTCTGGGCAGCTGGAGCAAGCCTGGAAAGACAGGAGGCTGCAAATAGCTGTGCCAGGCTCTGCAGCCCTGACACTGGCTCTGTGGTGGCTATGCATGCACCTCCAGGCAGATGGCAGAGGAGGAGCCAGGGTTGCGCTGCCCCAGCCCCTTCCCTGCCATGCACTGAGAGCTGTGCGTATACTTGCCATCACCACAGAGCCAGTGCTGGGGCCCCAGAGCCCAGTACTGCTGTTTGCAGCCTCCTGGCTGCCTTCCACAGCCATCCCAGGCTCTGGGCAGCTGTAGCAGGTGGTTGGAAGGCTGCAAACAGCTGTGCCGAGCTCTGCAGCTCTGGCACAGGCTCGGTGGCGGCAGCAGCTGCATAAGCCAGGGTTGTGCTGCCCCAGGCCCTTTCCCAGCCATGTGCCCAGAGGTGCACACATAGCTTCCGAAGCCACAGGACTGGTGTCAGGGCTGCAGAACCCCATGCAGCTGTTTGCAGCCTCCTGGCTGCAGCCAGCTCGGGCTCTGGACAGCTGCTGGCAGAAGCTGCCCAGAGTCTAGGTTGGCAACTCCATGCTGCTGTGAGACAGATGTCTACATTCCAGGGAGCAGAAGTTTCAGGCCGACTCCAATGCTCATTAATTTTTATTGGTCAGAACTAGACAGCTCTCTGTTCAGCTTGTTGGGTGGTTTGCATCTCATTCTGAAGCACCATTCTCACCAAGTACTTAGTACTCAATAGAGTGTTCTGCAGGGTTTAGGACCAGATCCAAGTCATTCTTGTAGGAATCTGAATAGGACACAGGTAGAATTTTTAGATGCCCAAGTACAAAAAAAGCAATTCAGGTCGACATTGTACCAACAGTCACAAAAGACATCAAGATTCATGATGTGCCTCCATTCTGGCCTGAAAAGATCATCTAGCCTGCGAATTCTGACCATGCTCAGAAACAATTCACATCAAGTACCTAAGTCTTTAAGTGTTATACAGATCACAGCCAGGAAGCATATAAGCTCTGCTTATGATTGAAACCCATTAGTTGTCTACAGAACATGGACCATTACCATATTAAGCAGCCAATTATATAATACAAAAATCCTCAGCATTTGACTCTTAGACATGCCCAGGAAATCTGGTTCACAGTGTACCGAAAAACCACAAAGTTAACCCACATGTTCAGGAAAATGAACCATATGGAAAAACCCATCTTTTAAAAATATTCAGGAATAATAACCAGACTGACAAAAGAATGTTAATCAATTATATAATAAAGGACTTAAAGAAAAGTCCACGACGAAAAAAAACTGGGGGTGGGGGGGTGGAACAAACACTACTAACCAACTACCCTGGAACTATCCACTGATGAGATACTAGCTACTGGATACTAGCAGTGGGGAGGAGGCAGATGGCAGGGGGGCAGATGGCAGAAGGTACACAGCAGCAGCTAAGCACAGGGTGGACAGGGGACCAAGGGGCAGGAGTGTGGCCCCTCACCCCCCACTGACGCTTTCCCCTCCACAGTGAGGGTGAGGGAGGGGATGAATTTAAGACAACTTCCAGCAATTAGATTCTATACATGAAAAATGATAACAATTTGTTATCATTTTCCATGTATACAAGCTAATTACTGGAGGGGGGTGTCTGTCATAAATTTGAGATCATCTTGGATCCAGATAAATACAGCAGAATCCAGTCCTGCAAAATACATTAAACAGTGCAGTGTTCTCTGTACTTGCAAAATCTTGCAATATCAGAGCAGCAGTCAACTATAAGTAGAGCAATAAAGCTAGATACAAAATAAAATGTCTATATGTGAGAAGGTGATGTCTGAATATTAAGAAGTTGGAGATGTGACATCCTAAATGACTTAATTTATTTTACAACAACAGTTTGAGCATTAGAAACTCTATTCAAAATGCTTTACTGAGAACAATGGCAATGACTGAAGATGTGCTATACTAACTGACAAGGAAAGGGGGCTTGTCTATAACACAGTGGCAATAGCCCCAGCGCTTCCTTTCCTTTTTCATGCCCTTGTAAAAACGTATTTAGCAGAATTAGCAGATCTGTTGGAATATGACAAGGCCCCGCCATGAGCTTTTCTGCTATAGCCTCGAACTTGAAATCTCTGGGCTGTCAACCATGCTCCTTAGGACCCATGCCAGCCCAGCCCCTGCCCTAGCACTGAGAGGCCAGAGCATGCCACACCCATCTGTGCTTCCCCAGAGGCTACATTTCCACTCAACATCTCCTTAGCACTGTGCACTGTTGTCCAGCCTTTGCCAAGCGTGAATCCAGAAGGGAAGTGTGGTTGCACCCCTCTTTGGATGTGCTACACATGAGCTTTTGGCATTTTGTCTGCCAGTAGCCCCTGCTTGCTTTCATGTGACTTGGGAAATCACAGGTAAGCGCTGCCAATGATGCTCCTCTCCCCTGCTGCTCTGGAGCCATGCAAAAGCAGGGGTTATAGCCAGGCCATGTCCGAATCAGCTAGATCACAGATCATGCTTATGTGAAATCTGGCAAGAACCCACACTGATTAGACAGTAAGCTCAGGGCAGCACAGCCAAATTCGGGGGACCCACATCCCGCTTTGGCCCATTCCTGGATCCACTACTGGCCCTTCTCCCTTCACTTACACCATGTCTCTGTATCCAATACTTCCTGTCCCCTAACTTCACACTTATGATGAGTTCTTAAGGCTGTAATGACCTTACAGCCATTATATTGGAGGAAATGTCCTGCTGCCAGATATGGGTTTTAAGACCCCTTCTAGCACTCTGATGTTTTACTCCGTGCATTTCTTTGGTCTCAGACTCTTTAGAAATAAATGACATATAAGCAATGGGATCAAATTAAACTTGCACAGGCAACCTTAATTCTGGCACTTCAAACTCTTCAAAGTGTTTAACTTCTAATCTTATATAGTCTTAATGTCTCTTATATGACATTTTCAAGGATTTTTTTAATAAAAAAACTGAAAAAGTTTAAATTTCATTAAATGACAATTTACTGATCCCTAACCCAGATCATCAGCAAGAGCTGGAACTCAGGACCTTTAAGCCCAAGACACAGACTTCTGCCACTAAATGAAATAATTGGAAACAACAACAGACCACAATCCCTTTGTATAAACAAGTCAATGGAAAGGATACTTTACCAGTGACTAAATGTTTAACTAAACAATGAAGGAATATAAAGGATGAGGAATCCTGATTTCTGTTCCTGACTCAGGAAGGGCATGTTCCGAGTAGTTACAGACAGGAAAGCTGAAAATACCAATTTCGCAAATTCATTTTGAAAAGTAGCTTAGCTAAGGAATGAGACTCAATATATTAGAGACCTGAGATGAAATATTGGTCCCTCATTCTGAAGTCAAAATTAAAACTTGAATTGAGTTCAACAGGGCCAGGATTTCACTCCTGAATTGCTAGATTTGAAAAGGAGACAAAAGGAAGTCCATATTTAATTGCTCACTGACACCTGAAAAACTGCTACATACACAATGATTTAATTTTTCTTTGCAACTGACTGAAAGTATATTCTTGAATACAGCTCATTAGGTCAATGAGATATTTCTGTCTAGACTAGATTTGACACTTCGAATCTACTGAACTACTCCTTATCCTGACCTTGCCAAAATGTGGAAAAAGTCACAGATCACTGTTATCAGGAGCTCACATGACATAATTTTTTTAATAAAATGTGATGACGTATGTTATCCGTATGCAGGTTAAATAAAACACTTCTTCAATTCATGATCGTAAAGTATTTCTTTCAGGTCTGGATAAACATTAATTGCATATGTAGACTTGTCTGTTTTTAATCAGCATGACACAGGCAATCAGTACTGCATGTCTTTCCAACAATTCAACAAAAGGAGATAATGCCAGAAAATAATAAATGAGAAAAGCATTTTGGTTTGAGTAAATCTATATACGTAAAAGGCTTAGTCTGTCTGTCTGTGTGTCTGTCTGTCCATAACACTCTTTAAATGTGAATAGCTTGAAAACTGTAAGAGATAAAACATTTGTGTCTTCAGAGAAATTTCTTTGCTAAACCTTAGCGTTTGTTTAGTGACCATGTCAGGATGATCCTAACTTCCAGAATTGGGAAAAAAGTCAGGGACCAGGGCTGTTTCTACTGAGCTCCTCCTAGGAGGGCGCCAGGAGCCCAGGGCAGTGGGGAGGGCAGAGGGAGGGGCCAGCTGAGGAAAAGTGGGAGCTGGGCAGAGGCGTGAGGCAGCAGGCGAGCAGCAGCAGCCCCATTCCAAGCCCGGAGCAGGGAAGGAGGCGCCTGGGGGCGGCACAGAGGAAGCCCTGGGGTGTGGGTGGCTGTTGCGAGGCGCGGAGCGTGCCTGCCCTTGCCCAGCAAAGAGGCATGCAAGCGGCAGCTGGGCTGCAGCATGGGCGGGTGTGCCTCCAGCCTGCTGGATCAGAGGAAATGCAGGAAGTGATTGGTATCTTCAAATGTTCAGCCTATTTTATATTTAAGTTTTATAAATAACAGTGAATCAAAGTTGCAAATATTTTCTATCAGATATAAAAACAAATCCTTCTGAATTGCAATTCAGAATTCTGTTCTCAATTGTGCAACATATAGATGGTTTCATTAAATTTGTTTCAGGAGGCCAGATTTTCATTATGGTTATGCAGGTCCAAATAACCACACTGATTAATGCATGAAGGTCAGATTCAAGCACTCTATCAAGAAGATTCCACATGAGTTTGAACCATTTGACTTGCTGCAACTCAGTCTACAAAGACAATATCCAAGATCATATCTTTTTTATAGTACCATACAATGTAAAGTTGATCTGATATTAATTTACTACCGTTTGCCCTAACAAAGATACGCAACATAGTTAAACTGTATGAAAGATATTTTAAGTATTTTTTAATGTATTTTACCACATACCACATGAAGCTCTTCAGAACTGTTTTTTAAAAATATTTGTTAGTCATATTCTCTAGCTTGCAGGTGAAGGGTATATTTTAAAAACTTGATGCAGCATTGGACTAATTATGATAGTAACAAATGGCTGTGTTATTTACACATTAATAAGCCAGTTTAAGTCAATGTTAATTGCATGCCTTCTAACTGAAAAAGAAGAATAAACTCAAAGATGATTACCATTTTATATTAGACCCGCTAAGACTCCTTTATTGTTACTTTTTCTTCTCGAGTCTCAAACTCCTAGCACCTTGTAGTATAACATTATCTGGTTTATATCATAACTGATGTAAACATGGAGCCCAGGAGTAAAAATCCCCAGCATGATAGCAAGTGTAGATGCACCCTATGTGAACATGCCCTAATTCTTTCATAATGAGGAACAGAAAGGGGTTGGATCAGGGTAAGTAACAACTGACTGACTGTTAAGAAGTAAAAAAGGAAAAGAAAAAGAAGAAAAAACGGGTATTTTTATTTAAAATAGATTGTATTGTATATATTTAAAATAAAACCTGAATTTGATACAAAATATATTACTAATAAGCCTAACCTTATTATAATTTATTTTAACATTTAAATAAAAAAATAGACTGAATCCATGGGCCTCTATCAACTTTAAGTTACAGACCATGCTTTTCTATTTAAAAAAAGAATTGGGGGAAACATGACTAACACCAGAGGCCAAACGTTCTAAAATGGCTCAAACTCAATAGCTCATGCCCTATGTATCCGTATGTATATACTCGTATACTTTGTGCGGGCCGGGAGCGGTCCCAGGTTCTCAGGGGCGTGCGGCGAGGGCTGTGGCCAGCAGCCCTGGCACGCGGGTCGGGGAATGCAGGCCGGCGGGCTAGAATTAGGCACGGACGCTTAGCGGTTGATTAAAGATTATTTTACTTACACCGAAGATGGTCGCGGTGCAGGCAGGAAAACTTGCTTGAGTTGCGGTTACAGACAGAAAAGAAGAGAAGCGGACAAGAGTTCCTTCCACGCGAACCTCTACCCCAATCCGGATGCAGGCTCTAAACACACGAGCCTGTCATGTCAACCGAAGAAAACAACTCGGAGAAAGAGCTCTGGATACACTCACACGAAGTTTGCTAGGCTCCGTGGAACTTGCGCGCAGGGAAGGGGTTCGTCGAGGGATCGTTCGGCGACGGGGAGAGGCCAGAGGTTGATCAGACCCCTATAGCCTTCTCAAGGTACACGCTAGGTCCAATAGGCTCCGCAGCGCTTAGAGGTCTTCACAAGACGTGAAGTCCTCCTCCTCCAGATGGTTGTGGAGTCCTCCAATTTGGGCGGAAACCACTCAAGCCTCTTATACGGCTAGCAAGCCAATCGCTAGCCGCCACGTGGGAATAATGGGTTTGATCCTGTAGGACACTCAGGGATGTGCTACTGGGCACAAGAGACTGACAAAGCTATTGCAGGGACAGGCAATTATTTGGGCTGGTGGCCCACTTAAAGAGTTTTGGTGACCAGCACCCCCATACCCCGAGTCTGGACCTGGCAGCTGCCAGCTGCATCCAGAGCTGCCCAAACACGGCCAGCAGCTTCCGGGTGTGGGATTCAGGTGGGGAGCATAGGGTTGGGCTTCCTACAGTTGGGGGCAGCAACCAGTGCAGAATCCTGAACCTGCCCACAGCTACAGCAACACCCCCCATTCCCCTCCCCCTGCACCCAGAGCCCCAACGCAGAAGCTGCCAGCTGTATTTGAGCTGTGGATGCAGCTGGCAGCTTCCAGGTCTGGACTCAAGGGGGTGAGGCATGCTACAGCTACAGGCAGGTTCACCCTTCTGCTTCTGCATTGGTGGCAGCCTCAGCCCAGAGAGAGAGAGAGAGAAAGAGAGAACATGAGCCTGGCACACTAGAAGCAGCCCTGCACCCCTCTCCCTGCACCCAGAGCCCCAACCCAGAAGCTACCCAGCACCATGCAATAGCCGAAGTGGATGCCTGCCCATGGGCTGGATCCAATGAGCTGACAGACCAGATCCAGCCTGCAAGCTGTATTTTGCCCATGCCTGAGCTATTGGGACCCAGCCTCTTATTCCAGGAGATATCACATCAGGATTTAATTCCAGTTACCATCCTATAGTAGTTGCCTGATACCAATCATGAACAGAAATTAATTATCAAGTACAGCGGTACTAACTCTGACAGACTGAGCACCACCAATTTAAAATGATACCACCAGCAAATACCACTTAAGTACCACCAGCAAATGTTTATCATATAAAGTAATTATAGGAATTTCTGTTAACGCGTACCATTGACAGGCTGTCTACGTACCACTGGTGGTACACATACCACAGACTGGGAAACCCTGATCTAGTAAACAATATATATTCATAACTTCCTATATACTAAAAAGTTAAAATGAAAAATATTAAGTCACATATATATTTATATTTACAATTGCCCATCAAGAGTGATGGTGGATAGTGGGGAAGAGGGGGCTGGGATGGAGTTCTCCCACCTAACACCCCATGCTGCCACTGTTCTGCCTCTTGCAGGGAGCAGGGTGGGGGAGCTCCCCTACCCCCTGTCCGGTTCTCAGCTTGGCTTTGGAATCATGGCAGTGCTCCCCCACGCTTGGAGCACTCTGATTGGCCGTTTCTGTCAGCCAATCAGTGCGTGAATAAAGCGTTATAGACAGACAGACAGACAGACAGACAGAGGCTTTTATAATATTAGAATGCCCTCTTGAGTAGCAAAGAGATGTACCAAATCAAGTGCAAATGATCTATGTAGTTGTAAATCTGCCTATTTTAATAATTATATCAACCAATGAGAACGCATCTCTAGAAAATTACTGAAGTAAAAATGCAAACATTGATTAAAATAATTATTTAAATCAAAACTTTCCTCTTGGTGACTTTAATAATGATTGAAATTGCTGATGCAAAATCAATCCACCCAGAGTTGCACCAAATGTCATAGCACAGGCCCATACAGAAATTTGGTATTTGTGCACATAATCAGCCCTATCATGGGCTGCCTTGCTGGTCGTTGCCTCTCAGCATAGGAATAAATTTATATAAACCAGTGACAACAGGATTAGCATTCATGTTCATCTCAAATCCCTACAATGTTATGCAATATTGGGATGTTTTCACTATGGAATCAGGTCTTGAGTTTCAGGAGTCAACTCGGTGCACATCCCCGATGAAGAACATTTTTCATTTCCACATATACACCCAACTAAGAATCAAATAAATGATCTTGGCAGTGTTATACATACAAGTAATGAGCCATCAAAGAAACATCCCCTTATGATAAATTACACTGTGTAGTACATGGTAATATATCTTCACCTAGTCAAATGCTTCCTCTCCTAGATCTTTTAATACTTGTGGATGTTTTACATCCATTTTCAAAGAGGCTGTTCATTGCATTGCCTGCAGATACACAGTAGTTTGCATGAAGCATTTTGAAAGGATTTAAGAAATTCAGACCTTACTTTTTTCCCTAC
>NW_005841904.1:2786054-2788829 GCF_000455745.1 Alligator sinensis
TTGTTTCTTTGCTTGCCTTTTTTCTGTAATATTTCTCACTGTTGCTAACACAATTAGTAACAAATATGAGTGCAGTTGTATAGAAGGATGACTGCCTTTTAACAAACTGGGCCCTTCACCCATGCTGAGGGATGTCCAAAATGATAATGCTTAAAAGTGTAATGATTCTCAGCCAAGGTGCTGCAGAACCCGGGGGTGCCAGGAAATGCCATCAGGGATGCCACAATGTCTGGCCCCTGTGCAAAGCAGTAAGTGCATTGTTCACATCTTCCCCTAGCCCACCCCAAGATCCCTCAAACAAGGGACACCCATAGCTGTCCCCTTCCACCCTCTGGCAGCTAGCTGCTCTGAGCAGTGTGCTCTGCCACAGGCAGGCGATGAACAGGCTCAGAGCTGTGCTCTTCAGCCCAGCTCAACTCTCAATTCCCTGCATGGTCCCAAACCTGGTGGGATAGGTGGCCCTGGAAACCAGTGTGCGAGTCCCCAGAGGAGCGGCAGAAGCAACAACAGGGACTGTGCTTCGCTCCTCAGGTACAGACTGAAGGAGAAAAAAGGAGTTCCTCTCTTCCTCCTCTATATGGTCTGCTGCTCCCACTCCATCCTTCCAATCTCCTCAGCAATCTCATGTGCCTGGCACCTTGTCCTTTCCAGCCAGGTATCCTTGGGTTCTGTCTGCTTTGGCACTGGGACCAATTCAGGAGGTCCTAGGTTCAGGATTGCCATGGGATAACTAAGGCCAGAAATTGGCCCAGTGGTTCCCTGTCCCCAGCGGAAACCTGGACCACAGGTGTAAGAAGTCCAGGTGCCACAATGGGAGCAAACAATGTGCATGGGGCCAAGAAGAACCAGTAGGAGCAGCCTTAAGGGGTGATTTTACAGTGCAATTTCTCCAAGACAAACATTAACCTACAGATGAATTAGACACACATTTCGTAAACTGGAACATATCATTACTGCAGAAAATGTTAGAATAGAAATATTCAACCATATTATCCATGATCCATAAGAAACATAAAATGGAAAACATGCTGTTATCTGCTAATTAAAGTTTGCAGAAAGTGAAAAACTTGAATAATTTTAGACATGCTAAATAAAAACCCTATTTTTCCTTATACCTTTTTCCCCATTCTCCCATCAGCAGACTAGTGCCTGGCAGGGACCACAGTAGGGTCCATTTCACTTTTTGTTGCACCATTAATTGCCTGAACATGTGGTCAAGTTACACTTTAGACACGATTAAGTGATCTGCCAGGGGCCCTAGTTGCTACAGTCCAGAAGTTCATGATCCAATCAGCTGCATTTCTCCTTTTGAATCAATACTGAATTTGGACCCTTGAAACCAGTTTCAGGACATTGTGCTAAATGAGATGTAAACTCAAGATCTTAACTAATTGTCAAATAAAATCCAGATCACTTTAAGCATATAGGTTTCAGTATTATTTTTTTGGCTAAATTCCAGCTTACATAACACACTGCTTACTTTAATTCTTCCTCTAAATTCTCCTGGATATTTTCTATCCTAAGTCTGTTGCTGCACACTATTAACACAGCTACGTTTCCATGATTTTTAATGATTTTTGTGAAGGGTGAAGTTTATTAGCTGCTGTGCAAGGGGAAAATAACAATATTTCTAAATAGCAAAAAAAATGGAAAATTTTTAAAAATAAAAATATTGCTCTAAATTATAAGCATATTCCTTTAAACATCTGTATATCAGTGAAATACTGATAAGTGCGTGAAGTCAATAATTTGGTTGTTTCGAACCTGTCTTCCTTCTGCTAAGAGTCATGATTTTTTTTTCAAAACAATAATGCCCTAGGCTGACAACTGCTTTTCTTTTCATATCTGTTACAGCAACTAGCAAGTTTGATTAAAGATCAGTTCAGCTTGGAATGGACTGCAATGAAAGTATGCCCCTCAGTTTCAAATACCTATATAATCTCTCACCTTTATTAAGAACATCTGCAGAGACTCACTGCATTCCGCAGAAGCTACTTACTGAGAGACAAACGAGATAAGCATTCAAACACATTTGGCACTTTTTTCATAATACAGATTAAAATACCACTGTAGATAAATACTTAGTAAATATAGATTCTCAAAAAATTAGGGTCAATTCTATATGGTAAGCTAAGTTTTTTTTTAAAAAGGAATTTCTGGAAGAAAGTCAATAGTTGCAAGTTAGTTTTGGCAACTTCTGTCAACATGCTGAATTGCAATAAAATAAAGCATATCTATAAACAAGCCTACCAGAAAAGAAGAAGGAACTTGACCAAAATTGAATTACCTTGTGAAGCAGCATCCACTGGTAGGAGCCAATGATATCAATATTTAATTTTAATCAAACATTAAAATTAAGTAGGAAAAATATTAAGACAGCTGCTAGAGAAAAATGTAAATAATATTTTACACACTGTAGGGCAGTTACAAGAAAATCTGAACCTTAGTATTAAGCAGGCCTCCAAAGGGACAGGAAAATGGAGGCACAAAAAGCTGTTAAAAGCAACTAGGAGCAGTAAGGGTTTAGGCGTTCGGGGGATTTTGGGAGTAGGTATTCATTCATGCCCAAGTTCTCTGACCACCCTGCAAAGGACTACCAAAAGGCAAATCAAAGCCATAGTTACCTCAGTTGCCATTTTAGAAAATATGCAAAGATCCACATTCATTTAGCCAGGTGTTTCTGACATGGTCAAGTTCATAGATTCATAGATGTTAAGGTCAGAAGGGACCTCAATAGATCATCGAGTCCAACCCCCTGCATAGGCAGGAAAGAGT
>NW_005841904.1:2789302-2799298 GCF_000455745.1 Alligator sinensis
ACCTAGCAGGTCATTTCCTAGGCTGTAGGTGTGCTGGACATTTTTCCTCCCTAGGTGCAGCACTTTGCATTTCTCCTTGTTGAACTGCATTCTGTTGTTTTCTGCCCACTTGTCCAACCTGTCCAGGTCTGCTTGCAGCTGTTCCCTGCCCTCCGGCGTGTCCACTTCTCCCCATAGCTTTGTGTCATCTGCAAACTTGGAGAGAATACATTTCACTCCCTCATCCAAGTCGCTGATGAAGACATTAAAGAGTATCAGTCCAAGGACCGAGCCCTGCGGGACCCCACTGCCCACACCCTTCCAGGTTGAAGCCGACCCATCCACCACGACTCTCTGGTTGCAACCCTCCAGCCAATTCGCCACCCACCGGACTGTGTAGTCATCCAAGTCAGAGGCTCTTCATTTCAGTTCATCCATGCAATCAATGAGAATGTTCCACTGGGCCTCAGTTACTCCTGTTCCTTTATCAATTAGATAAAAAAGCCTGAGCCTATGACTCAAACCCCTAGATTCAGTCTTCTGAAATCATAGTGTCATTTACCTACTGGGGGGTAAATTCCCCCCCAAGAATGAACACTTGTATACTCCCCAATATACTCTCAGTCTGGGAGGGTAGTGGAGCAGCAGACAAACCCCCCATGTGCTCACCAGACCAGGAGCCTTGATCTAGGGAAGAGGTGGAGCAGCTGCTCCACTCCCCTCTCAGACCAATCCAGAAGGGGACTGGAGCAGCCACCAAAGCTCCCTTCCCACTCCCCAAACCAGGGATCCCCAGTCTGCAAAGTAGGTGGGAGATCTGCCCCACCACTTCTCTCCCCTCTTATACTAGACCAAGAGGGGAGTGTACAATCATTCATTTTTCTAAATTCTTGTACATTTGTAGTTTCTACCAGACAGTACCCTGTATGCGGCCCATATTGCACCAAACCACATTCTCCTACTCCATTCCACAGCCCTGCTGCAGACAACAAGTGCTGCTGATAAAAGATCTTTCCTGACAGGCTAATTGTAATTATTTTCTATAAATGTATCCATTTTGGTTCAAAAAATGCTTCAGTTGCCCCTTATCACTTACACTCTTTGCAGCAACATTTCTCATAGTTATGTTTATGAAGCCTTATGGCACTGAAGTAAGAATTTCCCATTAACACACAAACGCTATTGGCATTTTTGTGTCTTGCATATTTTTTGGTTCTACGGGGATTCTTTATTTTACCCAACAGTAATCCAGATGGACACTGAATTCTTCCTGATAAGTATTTGGGCCCAGAGTAGTGGAAGGATGCATTCCTCAGTGGTTGACAATTCCTAAGTACCTTTAACTCATGCAGATGATTTTTTAAACCAACATACACTTGTTCAAGTGCAGTGAGCATCAGAACCAGCAGAAGACCACAGATATCCTGACTTCCTGTCCCAAGTTCTAACAGTTATGAAATTATTCTTCCTTCCATTCAATTTTTTTTCATATATTTAATAATATTTCACAAAATTCCAGTAGCAAGAAAATCAGAAATTTGGCTACCCTTACTTTATTTCATCTCTTCAGAGTGATAAGTAAGCTACACTTTCCAATTATGGTAAGCAAAATTTACCTCACCAAGCAAAATACCCACTGTATTCCAGTTTTTTACTGCATTCTGTGGAAGCAAATTAGCTGAGCTGCAAAAACCATTTGTAAGAAGCACTGTGACAAAAAGTCTACACAATTTTCCTAGACTCTTAAGAAAATCTGCCCCCAATCAGCTCTAATTAGTGGCTAAATTGTGTTTCATTTTCTTTTTCTTTTATAAAATGATGGAATTTAATGCACTAACTAAAGCTTCTATACCCAGCTTAAACCCGCACTGACTATTGCAACAAAAGAAACTGGAGTTGCATGCCCATTGGCTGGCTAGATTTCTGCCACTTCTGTTTACTATACAACACAATACCATTAACTTATGTCACAGTAGAGGAATTTTTCTCCCCTGGAGTCTCATATTCTGGAGGAGTTAATTTTCAGGACAAATATGCCAGGTTCAGTACCTGATTTCAAATCCATGCTGATAAGGATTGAAGGGAATGCAAGGACAATATGCAGTAATGCCTTGCAGTACCTGCAGCTATATTCATAATCACATAAAGAAAACCTATACTTCATACTCACAATACTTCCTTACAATATAAAGTTAGGAATGGACTAAGCCACTCTCATTGAGGGGAACTTGGGCAGAAATAACAATGTGTAGTGAATTGAGAGAAATAATGTAAGAAACAACAGGGGTTGAAGGATTAAAAGCAGTCTGAATTTAGATAATAAAAGAAGCAGACAAAGGTATGAAAAGAATAAGTTTGAAATTTTTTTATCGTTTTTAAAGCATTATTCAGTGATCCACTGTGCTCTATTTAAGTCCTGTTTTAGTAGGAAGAAAAGAATCTCATCAGGGTAGGTATTGTGAAGTGGAATTCAACATTGTTCACAGACATTGTCTATTCATCTCTGCCACCTGGTTTCAAATCCAGTCTCACTAATGGCAACTAAAAGCTTCTTGAATTGAAAAGTTTTAGAAGATTGCAAGTGAAATAAATGCAGAGAGCCTCAGTAGAGCTTTAAGGAAACAAGGATTTGCAGTGCATGCTCTGAAGAGTGTAGAGAATCCATGCTTGGACTGACATGAAAAGTGAGGAGTTGTAATTTTATGAAATGCTTAAAAAGTAATCTACCACTCTCAGAAATCTATAATGGAAGCAGCCAGCTGTAGAAGTGCATAATAAAATAAGGGACATCATAAAAAGCCTATAATAATGATAAAATGAAAATCGTTTTTTTCAAATAGTGATTACTGATACCCTCTATCCTGCTTAACCTGATTAACTGATATCCTGATTAAGCTCTAACTTCTTCCCCTTTTTAATCACATATGATGACGTCTTGTAGCTGCACATAAAAACGAAAATCTTCCAGATTCAATTACTATTATAAAAATAATCCACTTCAGCAATATCATGCTTTTAACCCAATTGCTTTATCTGGGGACTCACCCAGGATGTGAGAGACCCAGTTTCCAGGCTGCCCTCACCCACAGGGTTTTGAACTCACAAGCCGCGTCCAAACGAGCGTGGCTGTGCAGTATATGGTGCTGCAGACACGTCTGTGATGCCACATACCGCACATTCAGCTGTTCTCTGCACTGCAAGTCAAGACCCCATGGATATCCAGAGGTCAAAAATAACCCACAGAAAAAAAGCGGAGTGGCGCATGCAGGGGCAGTGCGTGCTGTTCAAAACCAGAGCCTGGCCAGCTGGAGCTGCACTCCAACTGCTGGCCAGGCTCCATGCACCTGGATCGCTGCTGCTGCAGCTCCAGGAGACCCCCGGGGGAGACTGTTGTGTTGGGGCCAGCCCAGTGCTGGTCCCAGCCTCCCCTATCCCACCCAGAATAACTTAGCGCGCACCAGAGGGTGTGTGGCACAGGTGTTCCCCAGGGACAATTAGCAGCAGCGCAAAGTACACTGCTGCTAGCTGTCCCTGGGGAACCAAATGCCCACACTCATGTGGACCCCATGTGGACGGAGGGCACAATGCTCCTCTATGCGCCTGTTTCCCACTACAAGGCACTATCCAACCTGCCTCTTGAGGCTGAGCCACTGCCCCTTGTATTTAATATTCATTGGATAAAATAGATGGAGAGCGGCACAGAGGTTTCTACCCCATCAGGTATAAGGGCTCACGCACACCCAGTGTAACAATCATCTCACTGAGACATGTACCACCTAACCTACTCATTTCTTCCTGGCGCGCGTGCATGCTCTCTCTCTCTCCCTCTCCCTAGCTCATTACCAACCAGTGAAAAGAACAAAGATACTGTTCATAAAAGCACCATCTGTAGGAACAAAAACATTATAATGATAGCTGCTGAGATTTCCAAAGAAACAAAAGGGAATTAGGCATAAAATGCCAATCACTTCAAATAGGCGTTGGGTGTTTTATTATTTTAAGATCACTTGGGGAAAAAAACCTTTGTCGTATATTATTTCCCCTCTCAGATGGAATAAATTTCCTGTTTCAGGATCTTCAGAGTTAAGAGGTATTTGTCTTTAAAAATGCCACTGGGTGTTGCCTACCCAGTATCTCAGACAAATAACTTAGAAGGAAATTTTGCATTTTGTGAGAAAAATATTTTTGTGGCAGAATCTTAAAAAGATTTTAAAAAAATGAAAGAATAGCAGATGTTTAAATATAATAACAGGTTTGGAATATTACTACAATCTCCAGGGAAGATGCATTGATGGATAGACTTTTGGTCCAGGATTATAACAAACTTTAAAGAATGGTATACTTGAAAGTTTTCCCCAGTATAAATAAAGTGTTGTTCTACAGAAACTGCAGCCCCTGAAAACACAAAATGCTTCCAGAGATCCCCTAAATTGAAGAGTTTAAATTGGAGGCACTTTTCAGTATCTGTGGGAGTATGTCAGTTCTGACAGGGAAGCAATATGACCTTTAAAGAACCAAAAGAGCCATGTTATGTCCCCAAAAATAATTTCTTCCTTGAAGCTCTCCTCAGATTTTAAAGGATATTAGAATCCTTTGTGGATTCAATACCTACACATTGTACTCCTAAAAAACAAACAAAAACAGTGAAAACCCCATAAAACTGCCTTTCCTATTTTGCTTCTCAGTGTCACCATTATTAAAAAAATAAGCAACTGTTCAAAAGAAATCTACATACAGTACATACCATAACTAAAATCATAATTTTCAATAGCAGGTGTGCACAATGGTGGAACAGGTGTTAAATTAAACCATTCTTAATGTCAATATGAAAAACCTAAGGTAAGTAAGTAACAACAACTTCATTTGCCAAACCAAATACTTTAAAAGAAAGGAAATGATAGTTAAGCACATCATAAAAATTACTTTGATCCCATTACAAACAGACACATTAGCTAAGATTTTAAAGCTGATGGAGAAACGTAGCCATACAATGACCATTCATTTAATTGGAGCTCTGTTGTTAAATCCTCTAGGCAGCTTTGAAAATGTTAAAAACTGTTTTCATTAACTGTAAGAAAAATGTATTTCATCACAGCACATTTATCTTTACTGTGATTCTTCAATAGATTGTTTTAACAGTGCGGTTTATTATCTTGTTTTTGGTACCTAACTGCTTTTTTTTTTTTAAAGGACACGGTTACCTAAGAAATATTACTGTTGATCAGTGATTAGAAGATTTCTTGATAAAATAACATTATGTGTTTAAATTTAGTGGAAAGGGGGTATAAATATTGCTTGTTCCTGTCACAGTCTATAATGTAAGTGGACTTACATTTGAGATTCATCACTGTGCTACTTATAAATATATGCAGGATGAGCTTTTCAGAAGTTCCCAGCATCGGGAACTAGCTTGTTTTTATTAAATTTGAAGAGCTTTACAATTGGTTTTTACAATTCTACCCATAAATTTAGTTTAATTTTTTTAAGTTCTCAATTAGATTTTTACTTTGGGTTTACTGATTATTCCTGAGGTCAGAAGTAAGATTGTTGAGAGTGTGATGAAATATTCCTCTCTCCCTCTGTTTTATTAGAATTACTGCATTTAAGTTTACTATGTGTAAAGAAGTCTAAATTGTATTATGTCATTTACTACTCCTTTAAAGTTTGTGCCTGCAAGACAATAGGATCCTAGGGAAATAGGGCTGAAAGGAACCTCACAAGGTCATCTAATCCAGTCTCCTGCTCAAAGCAGAATACTCCTTAACTAAATAAACCCAGCCAAGTGTCTGTCCGACTTGCTCTAGAAAATTTTCTGGGACAAAGATTTCACAGTTTCTTCAGGTAGCCTATCCCAATGCTTGATCACACACATACTCAGAAAGTTCCTCCTCATCTCCCGCCTAAATTACCTCTGCTGCAGTTTGAGGCCATTTCTCCTAGTCCCACCCCCTACAGCCATAGAAAAAAGGCCACCTCTATCTTCTCTATAATCACCTTTGAAGATTGTTATCTTCAGTCTTCTCTTCTCCAGACTAAATTGTTCTAGCTCTTTCAATCTTTCCTCATAAGTCATGCTTCCCAGGGTTCTAACCGTTTTTATTACTCTCTGCTGGACTCTTTCCAATCTACCCATATCTTTCTTGAAGTGTAGGGCCCAAAATTGGATGCAGTACTCCAGGTAAGGCCTTACCAGCGCTGAACAGAATGGAGGACTCACTTTCCTTGATTTGCAAGTGACACTCCTGATGATACAGTCCAGTATGCTGTCAGTATTTTTTGCAACAAGAGCACACTGTTCACTTACATTCAGTTTACATTCACTTACATTCACCGTAACCTCCAGGTCCTTCCCCGTAGTTCTGTTGCCTCGCTAGTCATTCCCTAGTCTATATTTGTGACTGCAATTTTTTCATCCTAAGTTCAGGACTTTGCACTTGCCCTTGTTGAATCTCCTCTGATTGCGGATTATTTCTCCAGTCTATCCAGGATCCTAACCCTACCCTCTTGAGCAGAGGTTCCCAACCACCAGGCCATGAAGGGTTGGCTGCCAGGTCATGGCTTCCACTGCTGGCAGTCAAATGTGGGGTTAAAGCTGGGCAGTGGGGCAGCCCCGAGAGGGAGGCACCCCGCTCCGTGCATCCCATCCTGTTCCTGCCACCATGGCCAGGCCTGGCGAAGCACTGCCCGCACAGCTGGGCCAGGCAGGACCCTCCAGCCCTGCCTACAGCTGGGAGCAGGGGAATGTGGGCAGGTAAATGCCTGGGGCAGAGGGCGGCTCCACTCCTTGCTCCTAGGGAAGGCAGAGGAGCCCCTTCTTCCCAGGCAGCCCCAGCTGGGTCCCCCTGGGCCACTGCCTACACAGCCCCCTCCCCTGCAGGATCCCCTGGTGCCCTGGCTGCAGTGCCCAAGCCCAATCCGATCCTTGCAACACCCCCGCTGTAAAAAATAAATGTAAGTATGTACATTACATTTAAATATGTAAATCAGATCATTTCTATACCAGGTCCACCAAAATTATTTGAGTGAATTTGCTGGTCCGCAGTATAAAAAAGGTTAGGAACCACTGCTCTAGAGATTCTGCAACTGCACTCAGCTTGATGTCATACACAAATTCGCTAAATGTGCACTTGATCCAATCATCTGAATCATTAATGAAGATACTGAACAATGCTGAACCCAGAACAGGCCCCTGTGGAATCCCACTTGATACCTCCTTCCAACTAGACATTGAGCCATTGATAACTACTCATTCAGCATGATGATCCAACCAGTTACATATCAGTGCTTTGGTCTAGTCTGTATTTCCTTAGCTTGTTAATGAGAATGTCATTGCAGACTGTGTCAAAAGCCTACCTAAAGCCATGCTCCCCCCCAGTCCACAGAGCCTGCCACCCTACCACAGAAGGAAGTCAGGTTGGTCAGGCATGTCTTGCTTTTGGTGAATCTGTGCTGGCTCTTCCTGACCAACTTGATCTCCTCTAGGTGCTTCAAAACAGATTACATGAGAACCTGTTCCATGATCTTTCTAGGTATTGAGGTCAGATTGATTGGTCTGTAATTCCCTAGATTTTCCTTCTTCCTTTTCTTAAAGATGGGCAGTATACTCAGGGAAAGCAGAAGGGGGCAGATAATTGGGCTCAGCCCCCACAAACGTGGTCTAGTCTGTATTTCTGCGGGCAGCAGTAGGGCTGCAAGGTAGCCCGACTAAGGGCTTCCGGTGCAACAGGGGTGGGGAGGGAGTGGGGTTGGGGCTGAGGCTAGGGGAGGGACAGGCGCTGCACAGCCGGTGAGGTGCGGGACTGAGCTATGAATGGATTGTCCAGGGGACATGGCTTCTGCTGCTACCCACACCCTGGGAGGCACAGGGGCGCGTGCCCTCTGATATGCATGGGGCAGGGGAGGTTGCCACTGCGAGCTAGGGCCAGGGCTACACCAAGCTGTTCCCAGGAGGGCAGGGGGCTGGGCTGGGAAGAGCCCAGCACAGCATCCACCCCAGCCCAGTGGCACACTGCCCTGTCCCACACAGATCCAGGGGCACGTGCCCCTCATGTGCTCCCAGGACATGTGTAGTGGCAGGAGACACCACCCACTCCCCATGCCCCCAGAGAGCAATGACAACTCGGGGTGGGGCAGGCATCCCAGGGACTCCATCCCTTCCGGGCTGGGGTTGCAGAGTCATTGGTGCGGGGGGCGCTGGAGGTGGGCAATGACCCTGGGCACGGTGGAAGGGACAGCCTCACAGGCACAGCAGGCCCCGGCCCCAATCCCCAGATCAGCTTGGCTCCGCTCCCTCCCAATCCCTGCCTGGTCCTAGGCCCACTCCCTCCCCCACTCCCACAGCCCTTTTCCCTCCCCCCACAGACTTTCCCACCTGGGGTGTGTATGCACTCGCGCATATGCACTCAGCCCCCACCCCCGAAAAAAATTTCTCCATTTGCCTATGACTATACTTGACCTTTATCGATCATCTAGGTAAAGGGCATCATCCAACCTCATGTTCTCAAGAAGGACAGTTAATGGCTCTGAAATTACCTCAGCCAATTCCTTCAGTACCTTAGGGTAAGCATCTTCAACTCCCACTGAAGAATCTTCAACTCCCGCTGAAGTTAATAAAAACTAAGGACACTCTGCAATTTGTAAGAAAAGACCTTATTTGCTTCTAAGTGCCTAGATTTTGTAAATGAGGTGATAGACAAATACATATTTAATGATTTTTTAATACAAATTATAAAATAAGCAATATTAAATAGACAAATAATATGGACACTAAATAATTTATAGTATTATTAAATATATTTCACCTTACAAACCTTCCACAAACAAAAATATTAAATTTCATCTTTTCATATTAATCTTGGGGTCAAATATGCTCTTCATAGCTACCTAATTTAAGTAACAACATTAACATTTGGCAGTAAATCACCTTCAATGTTTTGAATGCCTTTGGTATTGAATCCTAAGTCTACAGCTAGGAAGAAAGACCACTCTCCTCCTATTACTCAGCAGGATATGGATTCCTTTTCCTAAGTAGAATTCCAGACATTCCATCTGGTTCCCATAAAAACAGAAAATAATAAGTCTTAAAGAGGATCAGTAATGGTGCACCTACAGTAGAACACCAGAAAAAAAAAAGCCAGCCAATATACCTATTGTAAAAACAATTCTGTCTTTTTCTAGAATCAAAATATATAGATAATTACCTTCGAATCCTTGATGTGTGTGCACGTGTGTGTGTGTGTGTGTGTGTGTGTAAATATATCAAGCTGTTACTCTCAATACATACACACACGCGCGCACGCACACACACATTTGGAAATCTACAAAATAGTTAAGACCATCAAAAGGATTTCAAGTTGCTTAACTAGTAAGCAGATAAAATCAGCTCTGTATCAGATTTACAAAGCTGCATCCAAGCAAACTTGCAACTATGAGGACAGAGAAAGATAGAAATACCTCTCTCCCATGCCCTTTCTATTCTCAATGATATTGGCATCAAAGCCACAGACTCCTATGATTTTCTATCTGGTCAACCATAATTTTTTCACATGGTTGGATCCATGGATCTAATTATATGTACAGAATACACACACTCCTATTGTATAAGCAAATCCCTACATTTCCATGTGTAAATCTGGTAACTGCTTATGCAAATTTTCATATGAAACTGCTCTATTCATTTGCACAGGAACATATGGGCATTATGCACAGTTTGCTAACTACTCCAGGCTCTAAAAATTTAGACTCACTTTACTAAACTATCAAGAATAACCTTAAAGACACAAAAAAGTTAATCCAACATTAGGTCTCAGATCTCAAAATATTAGAAACTCCAGAAATTCAAAGAATTTCATTTCTGTCTCCTTTTTATCCATTATATACATACTGGTGTGCAGGCCCTCTCCCGATCCCACCTGGGTCGCCATGTGCGAGTTCTCTCCCGATCCCATCCTCATCGCCATGTGCGAGCCGGGGGCGAGCCGGGCCCGTCTTTGCGCACGCGGGCTGTGGCCAGCAGCC